>NC_141878.1:592754660-593057691 GCF_056163025.1 Triticum urartu | reverse complement strand
GTTCAACCTAAAAGATGCAATCAGCTTCCACCACAGCATGTATGCCCACCATCGATGACATCCACGATGCAAACCTATAAGTTTCAAATTGAAGCCAAGTAAGAATTTCCAAAGTAAAATTGCAGATCAGTAAGGCACAAGATTTAACAAGCATCAACATATAAATTTCAAACTGAAGCTAAGAAGTATGAATAATATAAGGATCAACATTTGTGGGCTCTACTATCAACAATGCACAAGTTACAAGTTGAGAGGCACAACCAACGACAAGACACAAGCATCAATAGTGCACAAGCATAGACAACTACCTCGAGTGATCATTGTGGTGTGGAGGTTGAAGCACCATGAGCCGCAGTGGGTGTCACTGGGCTTGCTTGGGTAGGTTAGATCCACATACGGTTAGATCCACATACCACAAAGTTATTGGAGCCTTCTCCCGACCGAGGACACTTCAAGCATGAGACGGTAAGATGGTAAGATGCATGATCTTTAAGCATGATGGTAAGATGCATGATTGAAAAGTTGAAGACTTACAAAGCTAAAAGTAGGAAGCGGCGGAATAGGAGGAAGATCTGGCAAAGTAGAACAATGCATATTAGTATTGAACCGAGCAAACGTCTCCTGCAGGGCTGCCTGCTGTTTAACCATGAATTCCTGCTGCTGAAACAGGGCTTGCTGCATTTTCATGGCTTGCTCCTGTTGAAGTAGGGCATTGGCCTGAGCCTCCAGCCGCAACCTGGTTTCTTCCTGCCGCAACCTGCTTTCTTCCTCTAGGCGAGCCTACAATATGCCATCACAACAAGTTTACCATCGTCGCAATGCAAAGAAGAAACCCGAAGGGAGATCAATGAAGCAAAACATACATGGAATTGATGCATCATGTGCAGCCCAGGCTCTGGGCGACGCTCAATAGCAGGACCTGAGCTCGACGTGGTAGCACGGAGGTCGGCAAGTTTTGGAATGTCCTTCTTACGGATGGAACCGTCACCAACATATAACCGTCCACGCTTCTTGCCTTGTCCTGACTTGAGGGAAACCGTAACATCAATGTCCTGTGAGGCTGGATCAGAGTCGGGCTTGTTGCACTCCTTGAACTTCCCACTATATGCATCAATCCTCAATCCAGCCCCTGGGTTGACCCACCCCCCTTCCGGTTTCTTTGACTTGCGGGAGAGACATAATCCCGTGAAGGTATTGAGCGGCTCTTCACCCTCACCTCTCTCCCTATTCTGCAATAGAAGCAATAATATCCATAAGGGCACAAGTGGAGAAGTTCATAAGCCAAATATATTATTACCTTCTTCTGCATGTAAGCATGGAGGTTGAGGTTGCCTTGAAGGTGTACCGGACCACCCATCAAGGCACGTCGCTCCGAAGCTGCTCTGTATGTGGCCCTCCACTCTGGGTTTATCCACCTGGATATGATTTGCTGGTAGCAAGGAATCTTGTTGTTGCACCACGGGGGAACCGCCTGAAGTATGTCAAATACATCCAACTTAGGAATGAAACTAAGTTGTTTTAATCGAGGCAATCACAAGTAATTAAATGGAAACTACCTTCATGTACATGGAACGGGTGAGATGCACTCTCCGGGCTAGCGGCTTTTTAAGAAGCATCTTGCGTTCATGCGCGAAATACTTGACCACGGCATTGACGCGAGCCTCGTAAGGCATGTCTTGGACAATCTTCTTGGCAATCTCCTCCACGACCTCATTAGCTTCATCCTCCATACCCTCAACGCAAGTAAAGAAGTCCTACCAAAGTGCATAAATTCGCATAAGACAATTATCAATGCAATGATTTGGAATATTGGCAAAGAAATAACTAAGAAAATTGACAAAGAATTTTACCCAAAAATCGTTGACCACCCGCTCAGCAGCACTGCGGTACTCCCTGTCCCAATTGTCTTTCGTATCTGGAGCGCGTTTCCAGTGCTCCCAAGACCAAGCTGGCTCCTCCTCACCGTCTCCTATGGGAAGTAGGCCGGGGTAATAATGCCTACAAAGACATCCAATAATGGTGCTTGGCTGTCGTGGCGGGATTGTGCCTTCTGGAATAACCACCAAGGCCCTGCACAATGGAAAGGCAAGTAAGTTAGTATCTGCAAAAAACTTGAATGTAAAGACATAGTTAAGAGTCCACAGAAGCACTTACCTCACACCAACAGGTTTAACAATGATCCCCTTATGTGGATATGGTCGCGAAGGGAGCGTGGACACCCCACGCAACCAGATTTTGGTCTCCTGAGGAACCGGCCATTCCATGTCCTTTGCCGATTCCTCCACCTCATACTCTCCCTCCTCCAACTCCTCCTCCTGCACATGTTAGTCGATCCAGAAAGTTTACTTAATATCCTGGAAGACAGAGATCCTCACCTCACGTCGGTGCTACGTGCTATGTGGGCTGAGGATAATTGGCCATGAGCAATTTAGTTGGAGGTGTCCCTGGGAGTCTTCTTCCTCCAAACTGACGAAGTTGACAAGAACATCGAGTACCTGTTATATATATGTACTCATTAAAAGCTTTTACTCTGGATGCAAGTTTTTCTTGCTGCCCTGAGTGAAAACTTTTATTAACTAAAAAGTACTCTGTTATTATATCTATCACGGCTGCAAATTGGCAGAATTTAATTTACTTCTGAATTTTTACAAATTTCTGAAACTCACAAAAAATTGATTATGCGAGACAGTGAATCAAAATACTACTTTGACAGTGTCAAACTACGCATATTTGTATTAGACATATACAACAGTGACCATATCTGTTGGTCGGGTAGCTACTTGACCATGGTAATGCTATAAAGCCTTGTACAATTTTTATTTTCGGTTCGTACAACATTGTGCAGTTTCTATTTCTTCAGTCGTATCAGGCCTCGCTTGGTAGCTTTGTTCAGATACGTTTGAGACCCAGCACAACACGAACACAGATGAGGGATAGGAGTTGAGGAGCGCTACCTTGGGCCTCGATGCGTGGTGGCGACCATCGACGAAGCAGAAGAGTTGAAGAGGACGGCGGTGCAGGTGGCCGGCAGCGTCGGAGTCTAAGAGGAACGGGGCGGCGACGCCTGAGGAGAAGGTGCTCGGGGCGCCAGTGTCGGTGAGCTCGGGCCGGGCGGAGACGTTCCCGGCGTTCTTCTCCTCCTCGCCGAGCACCTTGCCGCCGGAGGAGGCCCGACGACCTCAACCCTAGCGAACGGGGGACGGGGGCCGGCGGGCATGCTCGGGGGAGGAAAAGCGCGATGTGTGGGGTGGGCGCGGGGGAGATCTGGAGGAGAGGAACGGCGCCGGAGGAGGGGCGGCGCGGCGGCCGGTGGGTGGGTGGGCGGAGACGGCGGGGCGGACACAGAGGATTTCGGCGGCGCGGGGAATGGGGGGGAAACATAGTGAGCTTGTGGATTTGGGGGGATTTCAGCCGGCGCGGGGAGAGGATTTCAGCTTCGCGCGTGATTTTTGCTAAGTCCCGCGCCTTCGTGAAAATGTAAGCCGTGTGTCAAGTAGTGTTACACGGTTTACATTCTTATTTCATTCCAACTATTTTCTTTGTTTTACTTTACTTTTTTTTCTTTCATATTTTTTGGTATTTTCTTTTCTTAACCGGCTGGACCGGTCGGCTTTTCTAAAAGCCGATCAAACCGGTCGATCTCTGTTTTGTCCGCAGACAAACCCTATCGGGCGCCACCAATCCCCTCCACTACCACACTTATCTGACCGCGCCGCAGCGACGCCGCCCCTCCCTCGTCGCGATCTACACTTCTGTCATGTGTTCTTTCGACCCTCCCTCACACGGTTTTCAGATATGAGCCAATCTGTAGGGCCTGCGCGATCTACGCCTTTGACCGGAGTCGAGAAGGGTTTCACCGGGGTGAACTCATCTTGATTTGTGTTATGGTAGGCCATGCATGGTGACATGCCAGAATAATTTTGAGCACACAACTTCACAAGATTCCCTCCCGACGGTGCAAGTGCGGCATCGGCACTGTAGGTGCATAACCTTTGCACAGGACTATCGTGTTTGTGTGGAAAGTGTCACACCAAAGCTGTGTATTGCATATTTAAACATCACACCATCCTTTAATACATATATTTGGACCACATGGAGATGGGTGTGCTCTTCCAACCCTCACTCGCACGGTTTTCGGGATGAGCCGATACGCAAGGCCTATGCGGTCTACACCTTTGACCGGACTCGAGAGGGGTTTGACCGGGGTGAACTCCTCATGGTTTGTGTTATGGTAGACCATGGTGACATGCTGGAACAAGTATGAGCACATGCCTTCACAAGATTCCCTCCCGCCGGCGCTAAGTGCGACACCGAGACTTTAGGTGCATATCCTTCCCACAAGATTGTCGTGTTTGTGTGGAAAATGTTGCACCAAAGTTTAGTACTGGATGTTTAGGAATCACACCACCCTTTCATGCATATATTTGGACAACATGAAGGTGGGTGTGCTCTTTCGACCTTCCCTCGCATGCTTTTCAGAGATGAGTCAATCCGCAAGGCCCGCGCGATCTACGACTTTGATCGGACTCGAGAGGGGTTTGAACGGGGTTAACTCTACTTGGTTTGTGCTACGGTAGGTCATGTTGACATGCCAGACCAAGTTTGTGCACATACCTTCTCAAGATTCCCCACCGGCGATACTAACTGCAAAACCTCTATTGGTGCAGAACCTTTCTACGATAATGTCGTGTTTGTGAGGCAAGTATCGCATCGAAGTGTTGTATTGGGTATTTAGATGTCACACCGCCCATTTATAAATATAATTGGGCCACATGTTGGTGGATGTGCTCTTCTGACCCTTCCTCACATGGTTTTCGATATGAGCCGATTCATAAGGCCCGCATGGTCTACGCCTTTGACCGGGGTCAAGAGGGATTTGACCGGGGTGAAATCCTCTTGGTTTGTGTTACGGTAGACCATGGTGACATGCTAGAATAATTTTGAGCACACGACTTCACAAGATTCCCTCCCAGCGGTGCCAAGTGCGGCATCAACACTGTAGGTGGATAACCTTCCCGTGGGGTTGTCGTGTTTTATGTGGCAAGTGTTGCAAGAAAGTTGTGTATTGGATATTTAAACATCAAACCACCCTTTAATACATATATTTGGACCACATGCAGGTGGGTGTGTTGTTCCAACCCTCCCTCGCACGGTTTCCGGAGATGAACTGATATGCAAGGCTTGCACGATCTACGCCTTTGACTGGACTCGAGAGGGGTTTGACTGGGGTGAACTCCTCGTGGTTTGTGTTATGATAGACCATGCTAACATTGTAGGTGCATATCCTTCCTACAAGATTGTCGTGTTTGTGTGGCAAATGCCACACCAAAGTTGAGTGTTGGATGTTTAAGCATCACACCACCATTTCATGCGTATATTTGGACCACCTACTGGTGGGTGTGCTCTTACTACCTTCCCTCGCATGGTTTTCAGAGATGAGTCAATCCGCAAGGCCCACGCGATCTACGCCTTTGACCGGACTCGAGAGGGGTTTGACCGGGATGAACTCTACTTGGTTTGCATTACGGTAGGTCATCGTGACATGCCACACCACGTTTGTGCACATACCTTCTCAAGATTCCTCACCGGTAGTGCTAAGTGCGGCACCTCTATAGGTGCAGAACCTTTATGCGGTATTTGTCGTGTTTATGAGGCAAGTTTCGCATCAAGTGTTGTATTGGGTATGTATACATCACACCACACTTTCATGCATATATTTGGGACGCATGCTGGTGGGTGTGCTCTTTTGACTCTCCCTCGCACGGTTTTCAGAGATGAACCGATCTGCAAGGCCTGCGCGATCTCCTTTGACTGGGCTCGAGAGGGGTTTGACCGGGGTTAACTCCTCGTGGTTTGTGTTACAGTAGACCATGATGACATGCCGGAATAATATTCAAGGATAAATGGAGAGAGATGAGAAAATTGAGGGCATGGAAAATAAGGTCATGAAAACTGTCGGGGCAGAATGATTGCGGAAGAGAAGAAAGAAATAATATTTAAATGGTAAATATATATATGCAACCAAAATCATTTTAAAACTTATGTTCTTGCAAATTTTTTGCAAAGGATAAGCCAAGTGTATTCAGGAAGCACTCGGCTTATATTACATGTAAGCCGTGTGTCTGACGAAAGCACTCGATCGGCTTATAAGGCGTATAAGCCGAGAGCCATGATGGGGCGCACGGTTTATAGGCTGCTCCGTGACGACGCCGTCAACGACCTTCATTGTAGACACGTGGCAAATATGTTTGCCGAGTATGCGTTATAAGCCAAGTGCTTTTTTGTATAAATACCGTGTGCATTATGGAAGCCGATGGCTTTTCGAGGCACTCGGCTTACAAGACATTATAAGCCGAGTGCTTTTTGTTTGCCGGGTGTTATTTATCCCACACTCGGTTTAGAGGGAACATAAACCGAGTACCCGATAAATAGCTCACGGTTTATAGGCTAACACACGGGAAAACGGGATTTTCCTGTAGTGCTGGCACTTGATCAGCCGCATACAAACCAATGCTACTATATTATGTGGTTATAAATAGAATTACTTCTGCATTTTAGCGTTGACCAATAGAATATTAGAATGTCAAATTGTCAATATCTAGAATCTGTCGCAACTACATCCACGGAGAACCGAAAGTATAGAAAGAAAATGACCAAACTGTGCAAGGATGCTCCACGGTGACCAGCATGCTGATATCATGTAATGCTTTTGAGATGTGTTCACTCTATGTAAATGGACATTCTACCAAAAACTATCTAACTGCAAGCAGCCAAGCAGCAAGCCATGTTAATGAGGAATGCAGAGTTCAAATGTCAGAAGCAGTACATGATAGAACTTCTGAATAATATATCAGCATTGATGATCCCAAGAGCCTCCTCAGGAGCTATCAGCACGTTCACGATCATCCCCTCGTATCCAACAAGGTTAAGCACTTCCTGAAGAAACTTCTCAGGGATCTTCTGCACCTCCTGAACCTCTTCTCGAGTAAGGGCCAGCTGACAAGCTACAAATTTAATCAATGACCACAATCAGCGCACAACAAACAAGACACTCAATCATAATTTGTGTGTGTGTGTGTGAGGGACTGTGTAATGCATCGATGAAATTCCACACCTGCCGGTCGACTTCGTCCTGGAGGAAGAGCGAGTTGCGGATGCTATCGAGGAGCACCTCGATGGCCTGCGGTATGTACGCCTTGACCGTGTCATAGCTCTACACCATCTGCTACCTGGAAGCGGAGGCGCCGACGTTGCCCACCTCCACTTCCTGGTGCGCCGTGTCCTTCAACGTCAGCTTCTACAGCAGGTGCATCACGCTGGCGGAATCCGGCGACTCGTGGATCGAGCCGTAGCCACGAACACCCCCACGCACACTCAGGGACTCTGACAAACAACCACACAGAGCTTCAGTGGAGAGCGACGACGCAGCAGCAAAAGACGATATGAACTCGCTTCCTGCCGTCAGCACCTGTACACCAAACCCCGCACAACTGTCGTTGATCTGCTCTGCGTCGCCTCGCACAGCCTTCTACTACTCCCAGTCGACAACGACCCTGGGCATCCTGAGTGGTGCTCCGGGCCTGCATCGGCGCGTGGCGGTAGCCGCTGCCTCTGTTTGTGCCACGTGCAACATCCTCGTATGTACTCTGAACACCAATTTGTAAGCAGGTACACCCATAAGATAGCATTTGCCACAGATGAGGCCCGAGGCAATAATCAGGTCTCCTAGAATAAAAAGACCAGTTAGATGTTTCATGGGAAAATCACAGGGAATTTCAAATGTATCAAAGAAGCATGGACAGATGTTGAATGGCCCTTACGTCTCAATTGTCATACCGATACATTTGACTTTGACATCACTATGTTCTGAATAACAAGCCGCCTCCACAACATTAGCAGAAGTACCCAATAAAGCATGGTGCAGATTTCTGATGAAATAACACAATAATCAGCCAACAATGACATGTAAGTCCCACCCATCAGAAATGAACTCAACCTGGAAAAGAATATATTTGAATTACTTTGCGGTTAGAATGCATCAAATATAACTAGATTGAGCATTAAATCACTCAATTGAAGATGTCCGAGCCTTTTAAGCTGATCTATCCTTCTGACCTGAACACACGGATTGTACCTACAATTGCAAATTCAGATCAGTAAATTTGCAAAAGCATATATAGAAAGCAGTAAAAATAATAATAGTACTTGTATATGGCTACATCACTCTACACAACATGTGGCTCTTAGTTTTTCAAGATCATAGATCAAATTGACTGCTAGCCAGCAAGTAGAGAACTTCGTTTGTACTAATAAACAATCAAATTAGAGGTTGCCCCTGACCCGTCTCCGAGTCACATGGGTCTCAATTACAATACAAACTAAATCTTTTCACATTAGATGTCCCTGGTAATCCAGCAAGAACCAGACTCTCAATCGCTTGTAAGAAATATAATGCAGAAATTAAATACCTTGAACGAGCATTCCAATACTCACCTGTGCAGCAGATTTTGCTTATGCAGATAGATCAAACCATTCAAAATCTGTCTCTTTTCCAGCGATCAAGGACATATCTTGACATGATTTCTGAAGATCAGAGTATAAAAAAAGAAAGAGGGTGATGTGAAACAAACCATGGATTAGTCCTGTGTGGTTGGTCGTTCGGGTGGGTAAGGTCGACGACGAGGATGCGAGCGCTGGGACGACCACCTCCAGGCGCGGCTGCTCCCCTCCTCATTTCCAGATGCGGCCACTCCTCTTCCTCACCATGGACAGCGGCCGCGGCGTCGACCTGGGTCTGGCAAATCGAGAGATCCGACGAAGGTGGTCTCACCGTGCTCGTCGGCGGCGTTGCGACCCTCCTTCCGCTGCCGTACTCAGGGAAGAAAGGGAGGGGTGGAGGAGCTGGTGTTCGGGCCGCTGTTGGCACTACAGCGAGGAGCCGGTGGTGGAGGCGGTGGACTCTGGTGCCGGGCGCCGGAGGAGCCGGGATCGCTGATGGGGAAGTGGCGGCGGCAACCTAGGGAGGGAAGAAAGGGGAGGTTGCGTGATGTTGGCGAGAAAGAAGAAAGGGTTGGTTTGCTTCGTGAGGAAGGGAAGGCACCGACTCCCTGGGCTTTTTTACCCATCTTCGTTTTTTTTTGTTCGACACAGTAAAATCAGGACAGGTGGATAGCATGAGGAGTCGCTCCTTACGCGACTCTTATTGTGTTTAACTTTATCTAAGTCAAAGTTTTAAAACTTTCATCAACTTTATAGGGAAACATAGCAGCATTTATGACACTAAATTAGTATCGATAGATTCGTTTTGAAATGTACTTTCATAATATATCAATTTGATATCATATATACTACTACTCTTTTCTATAAAATTGATCAAAAAATTTAATATTTGACTTAGGACAAAAGCTAGATGTACACTTATTCATGGACGGAGGGAGTATACAAAGAATACTCATTCATCCATGTGCGGGGCGCACGTGCAACTTAGGACTTAGGCCTTAAACGATGGTGTTGGTAGAGGGCGATGCTTTCCTTTCTAAATGGAAAGAGATGGGTGAAATAGACTTGCTTTAGGCATGTCCGTTATGTGGTTTTCTTCTTCTGCTTTGCTTCTTGTCGCGTCCATGGAAGACCTGCTCGTCCAGGTCCCTCTTATACTCTGCCCCCCTCCCCTCGCGGTGAGGTTGGTCTGGAATGGAGCAAGTGAGCGCCGGTGGGGGAATCTGTTTGAGAGTGAGAGAAAAGAGACGATGTGGTCCATGAATGAAATATGAATTAATAAAATGTCTACATGCATTGTACAGATGCAGAAGCTGGGGGTATATCTTCCTTTTCTTAAAAAAGAATGAAAGATGAAACACTTGGCGTCACTTTGAAGGTTGAATCTCGCCGCTCCATGCATTTATCTCTTTTCTTTATTTCTTAATAATAAATGAGATGAGAAAACGAAAGAAAGGCAGATCGGTGAAAAATAAATAAACGGTAATGGTAGCTAGCAAACGTTTGCTGTAGGGGAGATAGCAAGTGAACCATCTTTGCTGGCAGTTTTAGTTATAAAACGAGATCAAACGACAACAATTTTTATATGAAAATTGCCTTCTCAGAGAGAAACTGCCATGTGGCCTCAAGAAACTGCCATCTCTCCCCTCTCCCTCGCAACTAAAACTGTCAGCCAAGTGTTTGCAAATGCCACCCTCCCCAACGAACGTCCCAATTATGGGCGTCCAAAAACAAAAACAAGCGCCGCAAACCAACCTATAGTTAAAGGGACAATGGTATCCCCAGCCCACCGGGGTTCAAGTCCTGATGCTTGCATTATTTCGGGATTTTCGGTGATGCGCTTTCAGTACGAGGAGACGTTCCCGCCGCCGACGAGGCGCCTACGGTGACTTTATAAAGTCTCAAGATGATATGCCGGCTCAGTCTCTCGAAAATGCTCATAGGGATAGGGAATACGTGTGTGCGTTCATAGAACTGAGTGTATGAGCGTATATATGAACGCTTGCGTTTGTACTGTGTTAAATAAAAAGCAAGCGCCGTGCGTTTATGATTTTGCTCGGACCCCTAAACAAAAAAGTCCAAGGGTTGGCCGCGCGTGCGTTTATCTATTTTTAGGTTCGTTTATCTCTTTCTTATTAAATGAGAAAAAAGCAGATCAGAAAAAAAAAAACACGAGAGAGACCGAGCGACGAGCGACGCATGCAGACTTAGCCTTGATTTGCCTCGCGTACTACCTACCTTCTTTTAAAGGGAAATATATATATTTTTTGAGCATCAGTACAGACACAGGCGCTCATATACACGCGCATACACTCACCCCTATGAACGCACACACGCACATCCTACCCCTGTGAGCACCACTGAAAGCGTATCGCCGGAAATCCTGAAATAAATCCAGGAATAATGCGAGCACCAGGATTTAAACCCTGGTGGGTTGGGGATACCACTGTCCACCTAACCAACTCAACCACAGATTGATTCGCTAAAGGGAAATATATTAATATCAAGTAGATATCAATTACACCTAGCCTCTGCACCAACATGATGTTTAAAAATATTCAGGATGCACACAACCAAAAAGAAAATAGAAACAGGAACAAAAAAGAAAAAATACCCTGCCATGGTGATCTATCATCCGCAGTAGCAACACTCTAACCACCACCAAAGACAACACCCGAACTAAAAAGAAGGTTCTCCAAAAGCAACGCCTCCAAAAGATGGATTGGCGGAGGGATCGACGGATGTTAGCGCACAAGACTGATCTTGGTCCTTATGCTTGCATCATAGACAAATACTCTTACATGGAGCCTAGAGTGCAGTGGGAGGCAGTCGACAGCAAAAAAAGCTCTAGTTAGCTTGTTCAAAGCTCGTAATAAAGAGGAATTCCTGTACAATGAGGAGGATAGACAGAGCGGCACAATTGATCATGTTGATAGCGACTATGATCACAATGAAGATGGTGTCTGTTACCCTGATGACTTCAGCAACACACCTGATGATATTGATGGCGATAGTGATGACGCTAATGGTGAAAGTGATGACAATGAAGATGGTGTCTGTGAGACTGATGACCTTAGCAACACAATTGATGATGTTGATGGCGACAGTAACTATGATGAAGATGGCGTCTATGAAGCACATGACTTGAGCGACACAACAGATGATGTTTATGCACAAGATGAAGAAGCATATGTGCATGTAGATGAAGATGGCCGATTTGAGTACTCATGGAACTCGGATGAGGACAGCTTCATTGATGTGGATGGAAGTGTCGCCGACCGCGATGACGATGAGTGTGATTACCACCTCATAGGATTACAGCCGCACAAGGACGTGGTGTTCCTACAAACTTCCAACAGCGCGGTTGCAGCATACCATGTCATGACTTCGAGAATGCAATATTTCGGAAATCAGCTTGTTAAAGACCCTTTCACATATTTTCATGGCGTTAGAGATGTGCGAGGTAAAGCTCCTTAATGCCTGTGAGATTCCAAAACCGCGCATGCTTGAGTGAAGTGTTGAAGTTGTTCTCAGACATATCAAAGACTTTTAGATGTGTGAGATTGGAACGTGGTATACTAGTAGACATGGTATTATTTAGACTACAATAGGGCAACATAAGCACTTTAAGAGAAGGAAGCATGTTAACCCTATGAAACAAATCCCTCTCGGAACTAAGATCGGCACCACTCATGTCAAGATGGCTCACCAAAGAGAGACCTGGTGACCATGCAAGATCCATTGTTTGGAAATCATTCCAACTGACATCAAGATAATGCAATTTTGAGAGATTGCCAAGTTGGGAAGGTATTGTCCCACTGAATCCCACGAACGAGAGGTTGAGATACCTAAGGTTATTGAGGGAAGCCAAGAACACAGGGATGCTTGTGCAGTTGAAGTAATTCCCGCTCAGATCAAGATACCTCAGTTGTTGTAAAGTAGCCAAAGTAGAGCTCATCTCGCCTGCTGACAAGCTCAATGATCTGCGCATATTCGGGTAGTTGTATTCGT
The DNA here is from genome assembly GCF_056163025.1 of Triticum urartu. Lineage (NCBI taxonomy): Eukaryota > Viridiplantae > Streptophyta > Magnoliopsida > Poales > Poaceae > Triticum > Triticum urartu. The sequence goes on along the minus strand of NC_141878.1, from coordinate 593,045,181 downwards.
CCATGTCGATGTTGCGGAGGCTGAGCTTGATGAGATGGCCTCTTCTGTTGCTGCATTGGACTCCCTTCCATTGGCAACAATCCTCACCCGGTCATGACGAGAGACGGTCAGCACGGTCTAGGAGGCTTGCCTTGAGGACAGAAGCGCATATCGGTCGCTGCTGATGCAGGCTCCTGATACACTCGCTTGGCCATGGGAAGTGGACCCTGCTTGGAAGATCAATAGGCAAAGGAGCAGTGCAGTTCCTCTGTCATATTGGTCGGGAAATGGCAGATGGAATTGAGAATGGACAGAGCAGCTTCTTTGTATTCCAATTCCACCACAACAACAACATAGGATAGGAGTATTGGTCTTGCCGTGCATACTTTTCCTATACTCAATTAGCTGTAGTGGCTAGAATTTGCCATGAGTCAGACAGCACGGCAGACAAGTTGGAGTGCCTTCTTAAAAGTTTTGTTTGATGATAAGTCATGCTCGCATTACCAAGTCACCACTCCTCAAGTTTGTTGATCATAAAATAAAGAAATAAATATATTCTTTTTCTACATGCTGCCGCGCGTGATAAAGTGCCGTGAGTGCGTGATAAAGTCAGCACTAAGCCAAGTGGCGTGGTCTATTCTCCTTTTGACTTTTGATAAGGTGCCGTGCGTGAGAATATTTTTGCAGGTGTGAGCAGAGAAAGGCGTTTTGGTGCCCAGGCTCGTCTGCACCCGGTTAAAAAAAATCGCAAACAATTCAAAACAAATTCAAAAAATTCCAAATAAAATTTGTGTGGTAGAAAATTTGATGCGTGAGGCCCGCTCCAAATTTTAAGTCATTTGGACATATGAGCAGCTCTCAGCAAAAAGACAAATTGGGCCAAAAAAGTACATAAACAGTAAACATTTTTACAGACCCCCAATTTGTCTTTTTTGCTGAGAGCTGCTCATATGTCCAAATGACATGAAATTTGGAGCGGGCCTCACGCATCAAATTTTCTACAACACAAAGTTTATTTGGTATTTTTTGAATTTTTATAGTATTTGTTTTGATTTTTTTCGTCGGTGCGGGTGCAGATGAGCTCGGATGCAGAAATGAATTTTCGGTGTGAGCATGGTTTTCTTTTACGAAACTGCTGTGTGAACGACATAGCCTGCACGACAGCTACACTTTAGTGATATGCATGGACGGACCGATATACGCTGTCGTTCACACATGGTCCGGGCATCATCGTGTGCATAGCAACACTCTTTCTTTTAAACCCGTGCAAGCAAAGCAAGCTGAGCGTCGAGCATTCAGCATTCCAACTTCCAACTCAACTCACAGGCTTCACGGCTGACACACCTCATAGCCCGGCCGGCAGCGACAAAACCATGCAGGAGAGGCTGCCGTTCCGTGCGATCCGGCCGAGCAAAGGTACCCTAGCTACCTCTCTCTTGGGCAAAGGTGCCTCCTCCTCCTGATTACTCATTCAAGTACTGCTTCTTCCGTGTGTGTTTTTGTGTGTGTGTTCGGTTGGCTATGTGCATCTTAGTTACGCAGAGGCCGGGTGTGTGCTCAGTGTGTTATGTATCCTCTTGATGCTTCAATTTTGAACCAATAAAATCCGCCTTTTTTGAAAAAAAATATTGCTTCTTCCATCTTGTTTGTTGCCAAACATAAAAATCTCGCAAAAGGCAAAACTAATATTTTTCACATGGATTCTACTTTTAATATTTTCCCTCATCGGACCATGAAACCTATTAGTATTGTTCATGAGAGCAAGCTCACAAAACCTACTAGTATTGTTCATGAGCTACACAGCGCGGAGCTAGGAAAAATCGATTAGGGGGGCCAAATGAGTGATAATATTGATGAGAGGGGCCAAATGATGGTAATCTTCATAAAATTTCTTAAAATCTGGAGGAAAATAGGGGCATTATACTGCACTTCCTGGGTCATGGGGGGAGCGATGGATCCTGCCAGTCCCCCTAGCTCCGCCACTGGACCTACTCATAAGTTTTTTTCCTCTTTGAAAACAAGATACAAGCTTGTGTATCGATTGATGCACACAATGACCAATCTTGCAGTAAACATAGTATGCACAATGTTTTATTCTTTATTCACTCTTTGCAGGTGATAGGGCCCTTAGTCAATCGACAAGGCTCGCCCCAATCTTTATGTTGCTGTCGCTGCTGCTGATTTCTTGTGGAGTCGGCAGCATTCGCTGCTTCTCGATGACTGTCCATGGTAACATCACGAACATGATCTCGCTGCTAGATTTCAAGCGGGACATCACTAACGATTCAAGACAAGCCTTAAGATCTTGGCAAGCCAGTGTCCCTCTTTGCAGTTGGGAGGGCGTCCACTGCAGCTCGGGGCGAGTCACTAAGTTGTACCTCAGCGAACGAGGGTTGTTGGGCCCGATATCCCCCTCACTCGGGAATCTAACATTTCTTAGGGCACTGGACCTGTCCAAAAATGGGTTCACCGGCGAGTTACCACCTCTGAACCGTCTCCACAGATTGGAATACATTGACTTGGGAAACAACTCACTACGAGGGACCATTCCAGATACTCTCACAAACTGCTCCAAGCTATGGATCCTAGACCTATCTGCCAACTTACTAATGGGTGAAAATTCCCCTTGGTATAGGTCGCCTATCCAATCTAAGGAAAGTATGGCTTTCCTCAAATAATCTCACCGGAACAATCCCACCAAGCCTAAAAAACAGCAGTCAGCTTGAAGAAATCGTGCTTACTGATAATAAGCTCACGGGAACTATTCCTGATGAGACGGGAGTTTTCCCATTTCTTGTTTATTTAGGCCTTGGTGGAAATATGCTATCGGGTGGAATCCCAGAAACCCTGTACAAATACAATCAGTCTTCTCTCCAATTTTTATACTTATATTCCAATATGCTTGGGAAAACACTGCCATTGAACTTTGGTGACACCCTCCTGAATCTTAAACATCTCTGTTTGGACAATAACAATTTTGAAGGTCATCTCCCTGCTTCACTAGGCAATATTTCAGGGCTAAGACTGTTAAACTTTTCTTCCAACAATTTCATTGGTCAAGTTCCAGGTTCTTTTGGTAATCTTGTACTGTTAGAATACCTAATCATTCAACGAAACAATTTTTGGGGCTTCCTCCCAATAGAGCTTGGCGGCTTAAAGCAGCTCACCCATCTGGATCTGTCTGATAATAATCTACAAGGTGGTGTGCCATGACACGGAGTGTTTGTTGAAAATAACAGTTCCGTCTCACTTGGAGGCAACATGGACATTTTTTTGGAGGAACACTGGATCTGGCCCCATGTCCCGCCATCTCTTGGAGAGAAGAAACACAGTATGTACTAGCTACCTGATTATTGGACTACTCATTACAATACTTGGTCTGTCATTCATATTGTTTGGCCTATTTTATGCTCACCAAGATGTCAGGAGTGTTAGAATAAATCCGAAGTATACCGTTGATCATCCGAGGACCAAGCAATCATACGAGCACGGCACCGAGATTTGTTAATGAGGTTCACCGATATGGCTACATCCCCGGGGCATGACTATGGGCGCTCCTCCCCGTGATACCGCTACATACCGCACCCGGTCGCCCTGGACACCGGCACATGCCGCCGGCTTCCCCTGCGTTCCGGTGCTATTATGTTGGCATAGGTGACATCGTGTGTTTACCCCCACTATATATGAGAGGCCTAGAATACAAGTGTCCTATTAGGATACGACTCCACATCCTATGTAAACACAATACAACTCCTAGTCCAACTGTAACCTACCTTGTATACTATATTCGACACAACTCCAACAAACTCCACCTTGACGAATATTCTCCACCACTCTGGATTTGTCCATGCGTCAAACTTCCATGTACATTGGACTTGAGCTTATCCCATGAGTACCGCTGCTACTCCAAAGACTCCATATGACTCCATCTGCAACTTGTAGTTCCTTCTTTTCTTGACCACTGTCAACACTCGAGCAAAATTAAGTTCCTCTTTACTCTAGTGTATGCTCCCAACTTCCAGAGCTTCGTTCAACGCCATCACACACTAATCATTGACCTGCGTGAAAGTGAACAACTCACATATTGGGTGTCACACATAAGAGTTACCTGAACTCAACATCACCGCTCCTTTCTTGACCGCCTGTCTGAAACTTGAAGGAATTTCACCCTTGCTTTTAGTCATCCCGAGTCAAATTCGCAGTTGTCTCACCACATGTATGACCACCAGAGCCCTGGCCCGTCTGCGTCGAGCCTCCGCTGTCCCGGTCGAGTCTCAAGGGTCGCGAAACCACACCACTCAACCCCCACTGCAGAGTACCACCGATCATCACCGACCGATGACGAGTTTCACGCTTCCATCAGACCACTGGGCTCTAGTCCGAACTGCATGTCACTCGCTTTTTCCCGCCGAATAGACTTCGATTCTCCGGATCCTTACACCATAGCCCCTCAATCAGCATCGAGTGAAGTCCTCCAGACTCCAGCTCCACCTTCAACATGACTCCATGGTAGATGCTCAGTCCACCCTTGCGCCTCATCGACTTCAAGCTCCGTGTATACACCACCTTGAATCAATCCCGCGCCATAGTCTTGTCGAAGCCACACAAACCTCGGGCATGTGCACCACGTGTTTCCACGCCCAGAAGTCGGTCACCATCAGCATCACGCTCCTATGTCGTCGTCCCCGATCCCACCGCCGTCTTCTGTACCAACCAACCTGCGTTGATCCGTCAGACCATCTAGTCCAACCCAGCCAAACTTGTTCGACTGCAGACACATTCCAGACTCCTCAAGTCGTCACCGTGACCATCTCCATCCAAACACAAATGTGTATCAACAAAGAAAAACAAAGTGAAGTCCACATAGCCTTCCCGTGTGAACACCAAATCAGATCAACAAAGCTAACTAGCTCAAACACCTGATTCATCACACGTGTGTAGCTGGCCTCTCCTTTTCTTTTCTTTTTCCATGACAGCATCACGATCTGACTAAGCCCTTGTGCCGTAATTTTTTTTTCACCAAACAAATCTCACACGTGCAAGTCTGCATGTCCGAGAACACCAACACTTGTCCTCCGGCTGCCTCGTACACGCGCCTCCGCCTTTCCGCTGAACCGACCTGCGCTTGGTCTGCTGCCCCGCATGGGCCATAGCCCAAAATCCAGCCGGGTGCCCCAGCTGCTGCCTCTGTACATGTCCCACTGCTGCACGACTCATATCGATCTGTGAAGACCACCCACGTACATGTCGCCCGCCGACGCAGAGGACCGATGTACGCTGCTGCTGCCACGATACGATTGCTTCTTGAAGATTACAACATGACCAACTCTGCCTCTAACTCGCAACTCGCCGACGATATTGTCCCGTATTACGATCGCTTTCACAGATTTCCGTCGATGTTCTCTTCGTCCTCCTTTCAATCAACAAATCAAGACCTCTGAACAATCTAGCTCATGATATCATTTGTTAGAATAAATCCGACGCATACTGTCAATCGTCCGAGGACCAAGCAATCACACGAGCACGACACCGAGATTTGTTAACGAGGTTCACCGATATGGCTACATTCCCTGGGCATGACTATGGGCGCTCCTCCCCGTGATACCGCTACAATACCGCACCCGGTCGCCCTGGATACCGGCACATGCCGCCGGCTTCCCCGCGTTCCGGTGCTATTATGTTGGCATATGTTACATCGTGTGTTTACCCCCACTATATATGAGAGGCCTAGGATACAAGTGTCCTATTAGGATACGACTCCACATCCTATGTAAACACAATACAACTCCTAGTCCAATTGTAACCTACCTTGTACACTATATTCGACACAACTCCAACAAGGAGCAAACTTATCATTCTTTTTTGGGGGTGCTGTGTGTAATTCACGGGGTTGGGACCTTCCAAACCTCCACTTTGGGAATAAATGATCCGGCGAGACCGTGGCTCTCAGTGCTCAACAATCAGCAAAACGTGTTAAAAGGGCAGTTTCAAATAGACTATGCTGGCCGATTGCCAACCACTCCCATTGTATTGTTTACAAGCTAAGCTAGGCCACGTCTTGGTTTTGTCATGCTGACGTTTTCTGATAATGAACTTATGGAAAAAATTTATAGTGACTTGGACAGTCAGAGCAATCCAACAAGCGGAGGAAAAATTTATAATGACTTGGACAGTCAAGCCTCGGGACAAAAGCTCAATACCCAAAAGTCATCCATTTTTTTGGCAAAGGGTGCCCAGACTTGGTTAGAGCAACAGCGAAAGGTGTACTGGAGATAACAAATGAGTCATTGAATGAAAGATATCTCGGTTTACCATTGGATGTTGGACGTGAGAAAAATGGAACTTCCTCGTATATCAAAGAACGGATATGAAAGCATGTACAAGGATGGATGGAGAAGATGCTACCAGGGAGCAGCAAAGAGGTCCTAATCAAGTCTATTGTGCATGCCACTAGTCTAATTTACTCTTCATTATGACTAGCCTTAGACATAGGCTCCTCCCTGAAGGGACGTCCCGTCTTTGCTCCTTTTTCAATTCGTATTAGCTGTACCAGTGGGGTCTGTAATGAACGTTGGTTTCTGGTAAAAGAAATCGGAGAGAAAACTTGCTTTACAAAAGACACAACAAAGTCTGGCATCTTTTTTCCATGTTTATAATTACTCGTTTGCATCGTAAGCAAGAGTTAGACTTGGCAAAGTCTACACCTATGGCAGCCAAAGCAGGGGGTTCCTTCCTTGAATTAGCTGGTCTCCTGTATCTAACAGCTTTTTTTTTTGAGGGGTTCCTGTATCTAACAGCTAGGTGCTTCTTGTTTGGCAATGATAGATAGCAATTGCCGGTTATATATCATAGCTTAGAAAAGCGACCTTGTTCTCTCCAGTGTAGCAATCTTATATGTTATCGGCTGTTGGCGAGATGTGTACGTCATTTTATTGTGTTGTAGACATGTTGCAAATGATAAGCTCGTGTTACCCGGTAAGATGGGGATGGCCTGGACAGCTACACTTTTTTTTTCTATTTTTCTTTAGCGTTGGGACAATATTGTCTGTTCGAAAGGAAGACTTTGCTTATAAATATAGTGATCAAGTACGTCCTCGGAGTATAGTAGCACTCGCAAAGAAACTTCCACTTGCTCTTTCGTCATTATCTGATCTATAGGTTGTGGAAATTTTCCACCATTTTGAATAAAAAAAATCTCTTCTTAATTCCCGTCCACCTTGCACGCTATACTCCAGCTCGGATCATATCCCTGAACACTGCGTGGGTGGACACCAGCAGGCTTTGGTGTTTCGTCCAGTTAGAGAGAGGCTTCTTGGTCATGGGACGTCTCTATTCTTTTCCTTTTTGTTAGTTGGCCTTAGCTAGGGCCTGTAACGAACACTAAATTTTGGTAAATGAATTCGGGGATGAAACTCTCTCTAAAAAATTGAGCAACGTGGAGTCTTCCTTCTTTCTATGTATGTTGTTACCATTATTGTCAGCTTCGACACAAGAGTAAGACTTGACATAGTCCTCATCTATGGATGCACGATGCAAGATATTCTTTCAATTAGCTGGACTCCTGCGTCTGACATTCATTGGTTGCACCCGTCAATGATGGAGTTTACGCTCTGCACCTTTGTTGGAAGGCATAGATTTCTCAGACGTGCTCTTTAGGGTAAAACCCCAAGATCCGGCATTCAACACCGGGATCATGCTATAGCGGTGCTTGGGCGGTGTTCCTTTTCTGAAGGCGTTGCCTTCGGAGAACCTTGCATGTGGTTCGTCTATTGTCCAGGACATTGGTGGTGGTGTAGTTGTTTAGTTGTGTGTCGTTAGTTGCGTGACTCTTTTAGTTTTTTACCCTTTCTGTTTTATCTTCTTAACTATGTGCATCCTCAATATCTCAACTAATTTTTAATATTGTGTCATTGCAGAGGCTGAATGTAATTACTATCATCTTGATATTATGATTTTTTGTAAAAGCTGGACTCCTTTGTCTAACACCTAAGGCGTTGTTTTACAATGCTGGCTAGCTTGCCAAATGCCGATTATATATCACAGCTTCAGCTTATTAGTCAAGCGACCTTGTTGACTCTAGTGTGGTACTTCTATATGATATACGTATTGTCAGCAAGATGCGTCATTGCATTGTATAGTAATAAACATGTTGCAAATGGTGACAAGATTAAGCCCATCTGACGCGGTGCGATGGGGATGGCCTGGACAATAACACTTTTATTATTTTTCTTGAGAGTTGGGACAATAATGTTTGATCTACTCCAGAAAAGCATTTAGAAACTTCCACTTGATCTTTCCACCTAATCTGATTGGAATCAAAATACCAGAAAATCTGCTAGTAGATATGTAAAAATGTTCTCTAGTGGCCGGCTGCAAGTGGAGTTCTAACATAATATTGTTGCGGGCTGCAAGTGGGCGTAGAGTTAATATTGCAAGCCGATCGCTGTCTCTATTAAGCAATATGTGCTCCATGCGGCGATACATATGCACACAGTATATGCCTATATGCCATGCGAGACGCACAGTGTATGCCATCTGAGGTGCCATAATTTGAATGAATTATGAATAAGCAAAGAAAGATCTTAGATCGGAAAACCAAAAAGGAAACGCCGATCAAAGTAACCGGCGAGAGATAGAAAAAACCGGATCAAAGAATCGAGAAAAAACTCTCTTGGGCACTGGTCAATATGACCGGCAGAAGAACCCTAGGTACGGGCGGCGCAGTCCCTGGCGGCAGTCATGGAGGCCGACCGCCCCGGGGGCAGCACGCGGGGCAGAAGCATTGGAAGGTGGCTAGGGTTTGGACCGGTTAGTCTGATACGATGTTAGAAGGGAATAGAGAGAGATTGGTAGAATATGATGTGTGTTGTATTGAGCCTTCAGGCGTTTTATACAGAGTACAAGGCTTGGAGCACAATAAGTCTTTTCTAAAGATAAGGCAGAAGATGATTATAAATCATAATCTACCATATGCAAATATATGTCTATATACTCTAACAAGCAGTAAGGGCCAAAGGAAAGCATCTCTGTCCGATTCCAGTTGAGGACTGAGCCAAGTGGCGAGCGAGATTATTGAAGGATGGGTTACCCACACGACAAGTGATGAAGTTTAAACATTTGGGAGTGCCGGATGAATGTCCCAGGTGCTGTCGAGGAATAGAAGACAACTTTCATGCTGTTGTGGCGTGCCCTACCTCCAGCGCTGTTTGGGATGCTATGGGGGAAGTCTGGAATATCCCAGCAAAGGAGGTGATTATAAACACAGGCCATGAATGGCTCTTTGATCTGCTAGTTACCCTTGAGGAGGAGGACTGGGCAAAAATCTTGATGATCATATGGAGGAACTGGGACTAAATCATCTAACTTCCCGGATGGTCATCCATCCTCCCACTACCCCAACCTGAGCACGCTTAACTTTCGGATTCTATTCTCCCTCGTTTTCAAGTCTGTACATGTTGTTTTCCTGACAATAGTAAGATGACAATCCTATTAACTCTTAGAAGTTTAGCTTGAGCATGAAGTCACACATTTCACTGTTTGAGTTTGAAACTATAGTAGGTCACCTTGTAATGGAGATTCAGGAGATAATGAGAGAAAGGGAGCTTGTGGACTTGTGGTACGTCGTGTTGGTCGTTTGCAGAATAGAGCTGCAGATCACCTTGCCTGTATGTCGAGAGTGGAGCACATCACCGAGTTGTGGCTGCAGGTGCCTCCAGCTGCTCTTGTGAGCTATCTGGCAAGCGATTGTACAACTATTCCATAATTAATAAAGCCCCTTTTTCAGTCGTAAAAAAAAAGTGGCGAGCGAGGTCTATTCTCCTTTTGACTTTTGATAAGGTGCCGTGCGTGAGAATATTCTTGCAGGTGTGTACGTAACTGTGAGCGTGGTTTCTTTCTTTAAAACACCTGCAAGCAAAGCAAGTTGAGCGTCCAGCATGCATCCAGCGTTCCAACCTCCAACTCAACTCACAGGCTTCACGGCTGGCAGACCTCAGAGCCCGGCCGGCGGCGGCAAAACCATGCAAGAGAGGCTGTCGTTCCGTGCGATTCGGCCGAGCAAAGGTGCCCTAGCTACTCTCTCTTGGGCAAAGCAAAGGTGCCTCCTCCTCCGGATTACTCACTCAGTTAGTACTGCTTCTTCCATCTTCTTTACTGTCAAAAACAAAAATCTCGCAAAAGGCAAAACTAAAAAATTTCACGTGGGTTCTACTACTAGTATTTTCCCTCATCGGATCATGAAACCTAAGGCCTCCTTTGGAATTTCATAGGAATTCTAGAGGATAGGATTCTTATAGGATTTTTTCCTTTAAAGCCCTTTGGTTCATAGGAATGGATTCCTATTCCTACATAGGATTGGTTCCTATCCTCCATATTTCATAGGAAAATAAAAATGAGCCTAGACTCAATGAAAAAATTCCTTTGGTATTAACCAAATGACATCTTGTTTTTTATTTCTACTCATAGGATTTGAGATACATGTCATCTCATTTCCTACAAGATTCCTATTCCTACGATAATCCTATTCTATGAACCAAAAGAGACCCGCTTGGATCGTTGGATTTTCCCTACACCTGTAACTTACCGTTTCCAATTCAATACATGCGACCGAGTTGTATTTGCTTTGTGTGTGTGTGTGTGTGTGTGGGGGGGGGGGGGGGGGTTGTAATGTAATACCATGTCACAAGTATGTGAGGAGGAGGAGCGAGTCCACGTCGGTGGGGGTGACAAACTTGGCCGCACTACGACCGCCGGCGAGGAGTAGGAGAAGTAGGAGCGAGTCGATGTCCACGTCGGTGGGGGTGACAAACTTGGCCGCACTACGACCGCCGGCGAGGAGTAGGAGAAGTAGGAGCGAGTCGATGTCGCCATCGCGGTCAGCTCACCACCGCTGGTGCCTAGCCCCCGTCCCGGCGCCTAACCCCTGTCGTGGTCGCGGGATCCGGAGCCTCACCACGTCCTCGGAGCCGGAGCCTCACCATGTCGCCATCGCTTCGCCCCCTCGCAGACACCGAGCCGGCGCCTCCCCATTCCTTGTGTCTGCGGTGGCGCAGCGCAGCCCTCGGCCTCGTCTTTCCTAGGTCGTGCGGAGCGAGGGATGGGGGGATAAAAACGACCAGTTCAGGTCTGTATCATATACCGGCCTGTTACGGGTGTAAAACGAAAAACCAGTGTAAGTTTTACAGCCCCAAAACGACCATCCAATCACCTATACGAAGCCCACCCGCTTTCTTTCTACAGGGGTATAATTTACAGGTTGTTTGGGCTGCGAAACAACCATCCAAGCGGGGCCTTAGTGTTGTTCATGAGAGCAAAGCTCACAAAACCTATTAGTATTGTTCATGACCTACTCATAAGTTTTTTTTTTCTCTTTGAAAACAAGGTATGCAAGCTGCAGGCTTGTGTATCAATTGATGCACGCAATGACCAAACTTGCAGTAAACATAGTACGCACAATGTTTTATTCTTCATTCAAACTTTGCAGGTGACATGGCCATTAGTCAAGCAGCAAGGCTCGCCACCATGCTTATGCTACTGCCGTTGCTGCTCATTTCTTGCGGAGTCGGGAGCATCCTTTGCTCGTCAATGACGACGGTCCATGATAACAGCACGGATATGATCTCGCTGCTAGATTTCAAGCGGGCCATCACCAACAACTCAAGACAAGCCTTGAGATCTTGGCACGCGAGCGTCCCTCTTTGCAGTTGGGAGGACGTCCACTGCAGCTCGGGGCGAGTCACTAAACTGTACCTCAGCGAACGAGGGTTGTTGGGCCGGATATCCCCCTCCCTTGGCAACCTAACATTCCTTAGGACACTGGACCTGTCCCAAAATGGCTTCACCGGCGAGTTACCTCCTCTCAACCGTCTCCACAGACTGGAATACCTTGACTTGGGACACAATTCATTGCAAGGGACGATTCCAGATACTCTCACAAACTGCTCCAAGCTACGGATCCTAGACCTATCTGCCAACTTACTAATGGGTGAAATTCCCCTTGGTATAGGTCGCCTATCCAATCTAAGGAAAATATGGCTTTCCTCAAATAATCTCACCGGAGCAATCCCACCAAGCCTAAAAAATAACAGTCAGCTTGAAGACATCGTGCTTACTGAAAATAAGCTCACGGGGACCATTCCTGATGAGATGGGAATTTTCCCATCTCTTGTTAATTTAGACCTTGCTGGAAATATGCTATCAGGTGGAATTCCAGAAACCTTGTACAAATACAATCAGTCTTCTCTCCAATATTTATACTTATATTCCAATATGCTTGGGAAAACAGTGCCGTCGAACTTTGGTGACACCCTCCTGAGTCTTAAACATCTCTGTTTGGACAACAACAATTTTGAAGGTCATCTCCCTGCTTCACTAGGCAATATTTCAGAGCTAAGACTGTTAAACTTGTCGTCCAACAATTTCATTGGTCAAGTTCCAGGTTCTTTTGGTAATCTTGCACTGTTAGAATACCTAATCCTTCAGCGAAACAACTTTTGGGGCTTCATCCCAATAGAGCTTGGTGACTTAAAGCAGCTCACCCATCTAGATCTGTCTGATAATAATCTGCAAGGTGGGGTGCCATGACAGAGAGTATATTTGTTGAAAATAACAGTTCCGTCTCACTTGAAGGCAACATGGACTTTTTTTTGGAGGAACACTGGATCTGCTCGCATGTCCCGCCATCTCTCGGAGAGAAGAAACATAGTATGTTCTACCTGATTATTGTACTACGTCATTACAATACTTAGTTGCATGTCACTCATATTCTTTGGCCTATTTTATGCTCACCAAGAAGACGTCAAGAGCAAACCTATCATTGTACTACCTGATTATTGTAATTCACGGGGTTGGGACCTTCCGAACCTTCACTTTGGCAAATAAACGATCCACTGAGATCGTGGCTCTCAGTGCTCAATCAGCAAAACAGATTAAAAGGGGAGTTGCACATAAACAATGCTGGCCGATTGCCAACCACTCCATTGTATTGTTTACAAGCTAAGTTAGGCACGTCTTGATCTTTTCATGCTAACTTTTTCCGATACTAAACTTATGGCAAATTATTATTATTTTGCGGGAAACTTCTAATCTATTCATCTCCAATCATGGTAATACAACGAACACACGAAATAATAAAAATTGCATCCAGATTCGAAGGCGCGCCGACTTTGTTTTTGAAAAGGAGGGTCATCCCTGGCCTCTACATCAGACTGATACATGCATCCACATTATCAAGCAAAAGTACCAAAATGTCCGCGAATCAGTACAAGCTCACATGGAGCTAAAAAGATGAAGTATTGCCTCTTGAACCGGAGAGTGGCGCAGCTCAAGAAAATGTTCCTGAGGTGCCTGCACCGACTAGAGAGGAAGTTAATGATGATGATCATGAAACTTCAGATCAAGTTGCTACTGAACTTCTAGGTCCACAAGGACATGTTCCACACCAGAGTGGTACGGCAACCCTGTCCTGGAAATCATGTTGTTAGACAATGGTGAACCTTCGAACTATGAAGAAGCGATGGCGGGCCCAGATTCCGACAAATGGCTGGAAGCCATGAAATCCGAGATAGGATCCATGTATGAAAACGAAGTATGGACTTTGACTGACTTGCCCGATGATCGGCGAGCCATAGAAAACAAATGGATCTTTAAGAAGAAGACAGACGCGGATGGTAATGTGACCATCTATAAGGCTCGGCTTGTCGCTAAGGGTTATCGACAAGTTCAAGGGGTTGACTACGATGAGACTTTCTCACCCGTAGCGAAGCTGAAGTCCATCTGAATCATGTTAGCAATTGCCGCATTCTATGATTATGAGATATGGCAAATGGACGTCAAAACAACATTCCTTAATGGTTTCCTAAGGAAGAATTGTATCTGATGCAGCCGGAAGGTTTTGTCGATCCTAAGAATGCTGACAAGGTGTGCAAGCTCCAACGCTCAATCTATGGGCTGGTGCAAGCCTCTCGGAGTTGGAACATTCGATTTGATGAGATGATCAAAGCGTTTGGGTTTACGCAGACTTATGGAGAAGCATGTGTTTACAAGAAAGTGAGTGGGAGCTCTGTAGCATTTCTCATATTATATGTGAATGACATACTATTGATGGGAAATAATATAGAATTCTTGGAAAGCATAAAGGCCTACTTGAACAAGTGTTTTTCAATGAAGGACCTTGGAGAAGCTGCTTATATATTAGGCATCAAGATCTATAGAGATAGATCGAGACGCCTCATTGGTCTTTCACAAAGTACGTACCTTGACAAGATATTGAAGAAGTTCAATATGGATCAGTCCAAGAAGGGGTTCTTGCCTGTATTGCAATGTATGAGATTGAGTACGGCTCAATGCCCGACCACGGCAGAAGATAGAGAAAAGATGAGTGTCGTCCCCTATGCCTCGGCCATAGGGTCTATTATGTATGCCATGCTGTGTACCAGACCTGATGTAAACCTTGACGTGAGTTTGGTAGGAAGGTACCAAAGTAATCCCGGCATGGAACACTGGACAGCGGTCAAGAATATCCTGAAGTACCTGAAAAGGACTAAGGATATGTTTCTCGTTTATGGAGATGACGAAGAGCTCGTCGTAAAGGGTTACGTCGATGCTAGCTTCGACACAGATCTGGATGACTCCAAGTCTCAAACCGGATACGTGTATATTTTGAATGGTGGGGCAGTCAACTGGTGTAGTTGCAAGCAAAGCGTCGTGGCGGGATCTACATGTGAAGCAGAGTACATGGCAGCCTCGGAGGCAACACAAGAAGCAATCTGGATGAAGGAGTTCATTACCGACCTAGGAGTTATTCCCAATGCGTCGGGTCCGATGACTCTCTTCTGTGAAAACACTGGAGCTATTGCCCTTGCCAAGGAGCCCAGGTTTCACAGGAAGACCAGGCATATCAAGCGTCGCTTCAACTCCATTCGGGAAAATGTTCAAAATGGAGACATAGATATTTGTAAAGTGCATACGGACCTGAATGTCGCAGATCCGTTAACTAAACCTCTTCCTCAAGCAAAACATGATCAACACCAGAACTCTATGGGTGTTCGATTTATCACAATGTAACTAGATTATTGACTCTAGTGCAAGTGGGAGACTGTTGGAAATATGCCCTAGAGGCAATAATAAAATGGTTATTATTATATTTCCTTGTTCATGATAATTGTCTATTGTTCATGCTATAACTGTATTATCCGGAAATCGTGATACATGTGTGAATACATAGACCACAACATGTCCCTAGTGAGCCTCTAGTTGACTAGCTTGGTGATCAACAGATGGTCATGGTTTCCTGACTATGGACATTGGATGTCATTGATAACGGGATCACATCATTAAGGGAAAGATGTGATGGACAAGACCCAATCCTAAGCATAGCACAAGATCGTGTAGTTCGTCTGCTAGAGCTTTTCTAATGTCAAGTATCTTTTCCTTAGACCATGAGATTGTGCAACTCCCGGATACTGTAGGAATACTTTGGGTGTGCCAAACGTCACAACGTAACTGGGTGACTATAAAGGTGCACTACGGGTATCTTTGAAAGTGTCTGTTGGGTTGGCACGAATCGAGAGTGAGATTTGTCACTTCGTATGAAGGAGAGGTATCTCTGGGCCCACTCGGTAAGACATCATCGTAATGAGCTCAATGTGACTAAGGGTTGGTCATGGGATGATGTGTTACGCAACGAGTAAAGTGACTTGCCGGCAACGAGATTGAACGAGGTATTGGGATACCGACGATCGAATCTCGGGCAAGTAAAATACCGATTGACAAAGGGAATTGTATACGTGATTGCTTGAATCCTCGACATCGTGGTTCATCCGATGAGATCATCGTGGAACATGTGGGAGCCAACATGGGTATCCAGATCCCGTTGTTGGTTATTGGCCGGAGAGTTGTCTCGGTCATGTCTGCATGGTTTCCGAACCCGTAGGGTCTACACACTTAAGGTTCGATGACGCTAGGGTTATTAGGAAGATTTGTATGTGATTACTGAATGTTGTTCGGAGTCCCGGATGAGATCTTGGATGTCACGAGGAGTTCCGGAATAGTCCGGAGGTGAAGATTTATATATGGGAAGTCATCATACGGTCACCGGAAATATTCGAGGGTATGCCGGTATTGTACCGGGACCACCGAAGGGGTTCCGGGGGTCCACCTGCCCCGGAGGGCCTTATGGGCTGTAGGTGGAAGGGAACCAGCCCCTAGTGGGCTGGGCACCATCCCACCCAAGGGCCCATGCGCCTAGGGTTTGGGTGGAACCCTAAAGGGGGGCGCCACCCTTGCTTGGGGGGCAAGCCCCCTCCCCCTTGGCCGCCGCCCCCCTCTAGATCTCATCTAGAGGGGCCGACCCCCTTCCCCCTTGTCCCTATAAATAGAGGGGCGAGGGGAGGGCTGCAGCACCACATCCAAGGCGCAGCCCCTCCCCTCCCCAACACCTCTCCTCCTCCGCGCGAGCTTGGCGAAGCCCTGCCGGAGAACTGCCACTCCATCACCATCACGCCGTCGTGCTGCTGTTGGAGCCTTCTTCCTCAACCTCTCCCTCCTCCTTGCTGGATCAAGGCGCGGGAGATGTCACCGGGCTGCACGTGTGTTGAACGCGGAGGCACCGTTGTTCGGTGCTTAGATCGGATTCGTCCGCGATCTGAATCGCTACGTGTACGACTCCTCCAACCGCATTCTAGCAACGCTTCCGACTCGCGATCTTCAAGGGTATGAAGATGCACTCCCCTCTCGTTGCTAGTTACTCCATAGATTGATCTTGGTGATGCGTAGAATTTTTTAATTTCTGCAACGATCCCCAACAAAAAGAACTTGCATGACATCTTTTGTCCTACCCTCCCGTGGCAGCGGGATCCTTACAGAAACTAAGGGATATTAAGGCATCCTTTTAATAGAGAACCGGAACAAAGCATTAACACATAGTGAATACATGAACTCCTCAAACTACGGTCATCACCGGTAAGTATCCCGATTATTGTCACTTCGGGGTTAACGGATCATAACACATAATATGTGACTATAGACATGGAAGATAGGATCAAGAACACTCATATATTGATGAAAACATAATAGGTTCAGATCTGAAATCATGGCACTCGGGTCCTAGTGACAAGCATTAAGCATAGCAAAGTCATAGCAACATCAATCTCAGAACATAGTGGACACTAGGGATCAAACCCTAACAAAACTAACTCGGTTACATGATAGATCTCATCCAACCCATCACCGTCCAGCAAGCCTATGATGGAATTACTCACGCACGGCGGTGAGCATCACGAAATTGGTGATGGAGGATGGTTGGTGATGACAATGGCGGCGGATTCCCCTCTCCGGAGCCCCGAACGGACTCCCGATCAGCCCTCCCGAGAGGTTTTAGGGCTTGGCGGCGGCTCCGTATCGTAAAATGCGATGATTTCTTCTCTCTGATTTTTTCTCTCATCGAAACTCAATATATGGAGGTGGAGTTGGAGTCGGAGAGGCAGCAGGGGGCCCACGAGGTAGGGGGCGCCCCCCACCCTCGTGGCAAGACGGTGGGCCCCCTGGCCTTCATCTTTGGCTGGAATTTTTCTTATTTTCTGAAAAGTGTCTCCGTGAAGTTTCAGGTCATTCCGAGAACGTTTGCTCTTGCACATAAATAACACCATGGTAATTCTGATAAAAACAGCGTCAGTCCGGGTTAGTTCTATTCAAATCATGCAAGTTAGAGTCCAAAACAAGGGCAAAAGTGTTTGGAAAAGTAGATACATTGGAGATGTATCAGTGTCGTGTACGAAAACGGAGTCCGGAGAGCACACGAGGTGCCCACGAGGTAGGGGGCGCGCCCTCCACCCTCGTGGAGCCCTCGTGTCCTTCCTGGACTGCTGCTTATTTTTCTATTTTTCTAAATATTCCAAAACGGAGAAATATTGCCTTAAAAACTGTTTTGGAGTCGGTTTACTTACCGTACCACATAACTATTCCTTTTCGGACTCTGAAACGTTCCGAAAAGTGTCCTTTATGTATTCCTTCGGGGTTACAGTTTCAATAACATTGGTTTCAACATTTATGGGATTACCTGAGATATAGTGTTTCATTCTTTGACCATTCACCACCTTCGGATTTGTGCCTTCGAAGTTGTTGATTTTTATGGCACCTGAACGGTAGACCTCCTCGATAACGTACGGACCTTCCCATTTAGAGAGAAGTTTTCCTGCAAAAAATCTTAAACGAGAGTTGTATAGCAATACATAATCACCTACATTAAACTCACGCTTTTGTATCCTTTTGTCATGCCATCTTTTAACTTTTTCTTTAAACAACTTGGCATTTTAGTAGGCTTGGGTTCTCCATTCATCAAGTGAGCTAATATCAAATAACCTCTTCTCACTGGCAATTTTAAAATCATAATTAAGTTCTTTAATAGCCCAATAAGCCTTGTGTTCTAGTTCGAGAGGCAAGTGACATGCTTTTCCATAGACCATTTTATAGGGAGACATACCCATAGGATTTTTATATGTAGTTCTATAGGCCCATAATGCATCATGAAGTTTCTTGGACCAATTCTTTCTAGACCTATTAACAGTCTTTTGCAAAATTAATTTGAGTTCTCTATTACTCAATTCTACTTGACCACTAGATTGAGGGTGATAAGGAGATGCAATTCTATGATTAACATCATATTTAGCAAGCATTTTACGGAAAGCACCATGAATAAAATGTGAACCACCATCAGTCATTAAATATCTAGGGACTCCAAATCTTGGAAAAATAACTTCTTTAAGCATTTTAATAGAGGTGTTATGATCAGCACTACTAGTTGGAATAGCTTCTACTCACTTAGTAACATAATCAACAACAACGAAAATATGTGTATAACCATTAGAGGAAGGAAAAGGTCCCATATAGTCAAAGCCCCAAACATCAAACGGTTCAATAACAAGTGAATAATTCATAGGCATTTCTTGACGTCTACTGATATTACCAATTCTTTGACATTCATCACAAGATAAGACAAACTTACGGGCATCCTTGAAGAGTGTAGGCCAATAAAAACCAGATTGCAGTACCTTATGTGCAGTTCTATCTCCAACATGGTGTCCTCCATAAGCTTCGGAGTGACACTTGCGTAGGATCTGTTCCTGTTCATGCTCAGGTACACAACGTCTAATAACACCATCTACTCCTTCTTTATAAAGATGTGGGTCATCCCAAAAGTAATGCCTCAAATCATAGAAGAACTTTTTCTTTTGCTGGTATGTGAAACTAGGAGGTATAAACTTAGCAACAATGTAATTAGCATAATCAGCATACCATGGAGCAGTATGAGAAGCATTTATGACATTTAATTGCTCATCAGGAAAACTATCATCAATAGGTAGTGGGTCATCGAGCACATTTTCTAACCTAGACAAGTTGTCTGCAACAGGGTTCTCAGCTCCCTTTCTATCAACAATATGCAAATCAAATTCTTGTAGCAAGAGAACCCATCTAATAAGTCTAGGTTTAGCATCTTTCTTTTCCATAAGATATTTAATAGCAGCATGATCAGTGTGAATAGTTACTTTAGAATCAACAATATAAGGTCTAAACTTATCACAAGCAAATACAACTGCTAAGAATCCTTTTTCAGTAGTAGCATAATTTCTTTGAGCACTGTCTAGAGTTTTACTAGCATATTGAATAAAATTTAGTTTCTTATCAACTCTTTGTCCTAGAACAGCACCTACAACATAATCACTAGCATCACACATAATTTCAAAGGGTAAATTCCAATCAGGTGGCTGAACAATAGGTGCAGAGATCAATGCTTTCTTAAGTATTTCAAATGCTTCTACACAATCATCATCAAAAACAAATGGTATATCTTTTTGTAATAAATTATTCAGAGGCCGAGAGATTTTTGAGAAGTCCTTAATGAACCTCCTATAAAATCCAGCATGACCAAGGAAACTTCATATACCTTTGATGTCCTTGGGACATGGCATCTTTTCAATAGCATCAACCTTGGCTTTATCAATTTCAATACCTCTTTCAGAAATTTTATGCCCCAAGACAATACCTTCATTAACCATAAAGTGGCACTTTTGCCAATTCAAGACAAGATTAGTTTCTTCACATCTCTGCAAAACTCGATCAAGGTTGCTCAAGCAATCATCAAAAGAAGATCCATAGACGGAAAAGTCGTCCATGAAAACCTCACAAATCTTTTCACAAAAGTCAGAGAATATAGCCATCATGCATCTTTGAAAGGTATCAGGTGCATTACATAAACCAAAAGGCATACATCTATAAGCAAAAGTACCAAAAGGGCATGTAAAAGTAGTCTTTGATTGATCTTTGGCTAACACAGGTATTTGAGAGAAACCAGAATAACCATCTAGAAAGCAAAAATGTGTATGTTTAGATAATCTTTCTAGCATTTGATCGATAAAAGGTAAGGGGTAATGATCTTTTTTAGTAGCCTTATTTAATTTGAGGAAATCAATTACCATCCTATAACCTGTAATAATTCTTTGAGGAATCAATTCATCTTTATCATTAGGAACAACAGTAATACCTCCCTTCTTAGGGACACAATGGACAGGGCTTACCCACTGACTATCAGCAACAGGATAAATTATACCACTAGTAGAAAAAGAGTCAAATGTGAAGCACATTAGTGCCGGTTTGAATTTGAGCCGGCACTAATGTGACCATTAGTGCTGGTTCCAACGGCTAGGCAGGCGGGCATCATTAGTACCGGTTCGTGGGCAACCATTAGTACCGGTTCATGCCACGAACCGGTACTAATGTGGCCAGTGCGGTTGTGGTCAGGCTGGGGCCCCCACGAAGACCTTTAGTACCGGTTCATGCCATGAACCGTTACTATAGTTTCTTAGTAAGCTGATTTTTAGTCCCACCTCGCCAAGAGAGAGGCAGTATGAGCGGTTTATAAGCCGTGAGTGCAGAGATAATGACGAAGAGGCGCAATGCTCACGTGCACGTCGCTTAGTTTCAAGCCTTTCGGAATAGCATAGATTGCACTGAGCTATGCGCAGTGCAGTCTACACTATTCCGAAAGGCTTGAAGCAAATTAACCAGCATTGCACCTCTTTTTTATGTTTAATAACTTATTTGAACTCCGAACTTCTTTTGTGTTCAGTATGCAGCATTCAAAGCGACGTCATCAATTTCCAACTTGTTCTGACATCATTTGTTGTTTTTCGGTCATTTACCTAATTGTTTAGAGAGCTAAATGACCATGAAATTGAAAATCGCTACAAAATGAATTCTGAAAGAGTAGAGAGGGTCACGGCAAAAACTGGACGCACTTCGTGTACAAACTGGACAAACTCTTTCGGAGTATCAGGGTTTCGGACGAGAACACATCTGTTACACGGGCACTTCAATGTTTTTTAAACTTATTTGAACTCCGGACTTCTTTTGTGTTCAGTATGCAGCATTCAAAGCGACGTCATCAATATCCAACATGTTGTGACATCATTTGTTGTTTTTCGGTCATTTACCTAATTGTTTAGAGAGCTAAATGACCGTGAAATTGAAAATTGCTACAAAATGAATTCTGAAAATGTTGAAACTTGGCATGGTATCATCATTTCACCCGCATAGCATGTGTGAAAGAGTAGAGAGGGTCACGGCAAAAACTGGACGCACTTCGTGTACAAACTGGACAAACTCTTTCGGAGTTTCAGGGTTTCGGACGAGAACTCATCTGTTACACGGGCACTTCAATGTTTTTTAAACTTATTTGAACTCCGGACTTCTTTTGTGTTCAGTATGCAGCATTCAAAGCGACGTCATCAATTTCCAACATGTTCTGACATCATTTGTTGTTTTTCGGTCATTTACCTAATTGTTTAGAGAGCTAAATGATCGTGAAATTGAGAATCACTACAAAATGAACTCTGAAAATGTTGAAACTTGGCATGGTATCATCATTTCACCCGCACAGCATGTGCGAAAGAGTAGAGAGGGTCACCGCAAAAACTGGATGCACTTCGTGTACAAACTGGACAAACTCTTTCGGAGTATCAGGGTTTCGGACGAGAACTCATCTGTTACACGGGCACTTCAATGTTTTTTAAACTTATTTGAACTCCGGACTTCTTTTGTGTTCAGTATGGAGCATTCAAAGCGACGTCATCAATTTCCAACATGTTCTGACATAATTTGTTGTTTTTCGGTCATTACCTAATTGTTTAGAGAGCTAAATGACCGTGAAATTGAAAATCACTACAAAATGAACTCTGAAATTGTTGAAACTTGGCATGGTATCATAATTTCACTCGCATAGCATGTGCGAAAGAGTACAGAGGGTCACGGCAAAAACTGGACGCGCTTCGTGTACAAACTAGACAAACTCTTTCGGAGTATCAGGGTTTCGGACGAGAGCTC
The DNA here is from genome assembly GCF_056163025.1 of Triticum urartu. NCBI lineage: Eukaryota > Viridiplantae > Streptophyta > Magnoliopsida > Poales > Poaceae > Triticum > Triticum urartu. The sequence continues at coordinate 593,022,828 of NC_141878.1, read as the reverse complement.
ATCTGTTACATGGGCACTTCAATGTTTTTTAAACTTATTTGAACTCCGGACTTCTTTTGTGTTCAGTATGCATCATTCAAAGCGACGTCATCAATTTCCAACATGTTCTGACATCATTTGTTGTTTTTTGGTCATTTACCTAATTGTTTAGAGAGCTAAATGACCCTGAAATTGAAAATCACTACAAAATGAACTCTAAAAATGTTGAAACTTGGCATGGTATCATCATTTCACCCGCATAGCATGTGCGAAAGAGTAGAGAGGGTCACGGCAAAAACTGGACGCACTTCGTGTACAAACTGGACAAACCCTTTCGGAGTACCAGGGTTTCGGACGACAACTCATCTGTTACACGTGCACTTCAATGTTTTTTAAACTTATTTGAACTCCGGACTTCTTTTGTGTTTAGTATGTAGCATTCAAAGCGATGTCATCAATTTCCAACATGTTCTGACATCATTGGTTGTTTTTCGGTCATTTACCTAATTGTTTAGAGAGCTAAATGACCGTGAAATTGAAAATCACTACAAAATGAACTCTGAAAATGTTGAAACTTGGCATGGTATCATCATTTCACCCGCATAGCATGTGCGAAAGAGTAGGGAGTGTCACGGCAAAAACTGGACGCACTTCGCGTACAAACTGGACAAACTCTTTCGGAGTATCAGGGTTTGAGACGAGAACTCATCTGTTACACGTGCACTTCAATGTTTTTTAAACTTATTTGAACTCCGGAATTCTTTTGTGTTCAGTATGCAACATTCAAAGCGACGTCATCAATTTCCAACATGTTCTGACATCATTTGTTGTTTTTCGGTCATTTACCTAATTGTTTAGAGAGCTAAATGACCGTGAAATTGAAAATCACTACAAAATGAACTCTGAAAATGTTGAAACTTGGCATGGTATCATCATTTCACTCGCATAGCATGTGCGAAAGAGTAGAGAGGGTCACGGCAAAAACTGGACGCACTTCGTGTACAAACTGGACAAACTCTTTCGGAGTATCACGGTTTCGGACGAGAACTCATCTGTTACACGGGCATTTCAATGTTTTTTAAACTTATTTGAACTCCGGACTTCTTTTGTGTTCAGTATGCAGCATTCAAAGCGACGTCATCAATTTCCAACATGTTCTGACATCATTTGTTGTTTTTCGGTCATTTACCTAATTGTTTAGAGAGCTAAATGACCGTGAAATTGAAAATCACTACAAAATGAACTCTAAAAATGTTGAAACTTGGCATGGTATCATCATTTCACCCGCATAGCATGTGCGAAAGAGTAGAGAGGGTCACCGCAAAAACTGGACGCACTTCGTGTACAAACTGGACAAACTCTTTCGGAGTATCAGGGTTTCGGACGAGAACTCATCTGTTACACAGGCACTTCAATGTTTTTTAAACTTATTTGAACTCCGGCCTTCTTTTGTGTTCGGTATGCATCATTCAAAGCGACGTCATCAATTTCCAACATGTTCTGACATAATTTGTTGTTTTTCGGTCATTACCTAATTGTTTAGAGAGCTAAATGACCGTGAAATTGAAAATCACTACAAAATGAACTCTGAAAATGTTGAAACTTGGCATGGTATCATCATTTCACCCGCATAGCATGTGTGAAAGAGTAGAGAGGGTCACGGCAAAAACTGGATGCACTTCGTGTACAAACTGGACAAACTCTTTCGGAGTATCAGGGTTTCGGACGAGAACTCATCTGTTACACGGGCACTTCAATGTTTTTTAAACTTATTTGAACTCCGGACTTCTTTTGTGTTCAGTGTGCAGCATTCAAAGCGACGTCATCAATTTCCAACATGTTCTGACATCATTTGTTGTTTTTCGGTCATTTACCTAATTGTTTAGAGAGCTAAATGACCATGAAATTGAAAATCACTACAAAATGAACTCTGAAAATGTTGAAACTTGGCATGGTATCATCATTTCACCCGCACAGCATGTGCGAAAGAGTAGAGAGGGTCACCGCAAAAACTGGACGCACTTCGTGTACAAACTGGACAAACTCTTTCGGAGTACCAGGGTTTCGGACGAGAACTCATCTGTTACACGGGCACTTCAATGTTTTTTAAACTTATTTGAACTCTGGACTTCTTTTGTGTTCAGTATGCAGCATTCAAAGTGACGTCATCAATTTCCAACATGTTCTGACATCATTTGTTGTTTTTCGGTCATTTACCTAATTGTTTAGAGAGCTAAATGACCGTGAAATTGAAAATCACTACAAAATGAACTCTGAAAATGTTGAAACTTGGCATGGTATCATCATTTCACCCGCATAGCATGTGCGAAAGAGTAGAGAGGGTCACGGCAAAAACTGGACGCACTTCGTGTACAAACTGGACAAACTCTTTCGGAGTATCAGGGTTTCGGACGAGAACTCATCTGTTACACGTGCACTTCAATGTTTTTTAAACTTATTTGAACTCCAGACTTCTTTTGTGTTCAGTATGCAACATTCAAAGCGACATCATCAATTTCCAACATGTTCTGACATCATTTGTTGTTTTTCGGTCATTTACCTAATTGTTCAGAGAGCTTAATGACCGTGAAATTGAAAATCACTACAAAATGAACTCTGAAAATGTTGAAACTTGGCATGGTATCATCATTTCACCCGCATAGCATGTGCGAAAGAGTAGAGAGGTTCACGGCAAAAACTGGACGCACTTCGTGTACAAACTGGACAAACTCTTTCGGAGTATCAGGGTTTCGGACGAGAACTCATCTGTTACACGGGTACTTCAATGTTTTTTAAACTTATTTGAACTCTGGACTTCTTTTGTGTTCAGTATGCAGCATTCAAAGCGACGTCATCAATTTCCAACATGTTCTGACATCATTTGTTGTTTTTCGGTCATTTACCTAATTGTTTAGAGAGCTAAATGACCGCGAAATTGAAAATCACTACAAAATGTATTCTGAAAATGTTGAAACTTGGCATGGTATCATCATTTCACCCGCATAGCATGTGCGAAAGAGTAGAGAGGGTCACGGCAAAAATTGGACGCACTTCGTGTACAAACTGGACAAACTCTTTCGGAGTATCAGGGTTTCGGACGAGAACTCATCTGTTACACATGCACTTCAATGTTTTTTAAACTTATTTGAACTCCGGCCTTCTTTTGTGTTCGGTATGCATCATTCAAAGCGACGGCATCAATTTCCAACATGTTCTGACATAATTTGTTGTTTTTCGGTCATTACCTAATTGTTTAGAGAGCTAAATGACCGTGAAATTGAAAATCACTACAAAATGTACTCTGAAAATGTTGAAACTTGCAATGGTATTATCATTTCGGAGTATCAGAGTAGAGAGGGTCACAAAAAAACTACTTAGAAATAAATAGAAGAAAATAAATAAAGCAGAAAAGAATAAAACTATACAAAAAAATTACTCAAAAGTAAATAGAAAAAAATAAATAATGCAGAAAAGAAAAAAACTATATAAAAATTACTCAAAAATAAATAGAAGAAAATAAATAATGCAGAAAAGAAAAAAACTATATAAAAAATTTCTTGGCGCGCTGCCCAGTGGGCCTGCCAGACCTAGGGTGTGCAAATGCAGGCCCAAAAGGGCCAGCAGACTCACATGGCAACGCGCCCTAGTTAGGCCAGAAGCCTGCTATATAGAGAAGCTCGAAGGAGCAGCCGCGGCTGGGTTTATAAACCAGTGCGGCTGCCCTTCGCTCGGCGAGGTGGGACTAAACATTGTGCACCGCCGGTGGCAGCGCACAACCATTAGTACCGGTTGGCGGCTCCAACCGGTACTAAAGGGGGGGGGGTCTTTAGTACTGGTTCGTGACACGAACCGGTACTAAAGGGGCCGTTTCCCGCCCCTTGGCCAGGTGAAAATTGGCCTTTAGTACCGGTTGGTAGCTCCAACCGGTACTAAAGACCCCTCCTATATATATGGCACTTACGAAAAAATCAGTTTCATCGACCACCAGTACTTCTTCTCGATCCAACTTCTTCGCCGTGCCCGTCGCCCGTCGCGCGCCGCCCTCGCCGCCCCCGCGTCGTCGCCTTCACCGCCGTCACCCCCGCCACCCGTCGTCGCCGTCACCGCCGTCGCCCCCGCCACCCATCGTCGCCGTCACCACCGTCGCCCCTGCCGCGCCCGTCGCCGACGCCTCTCGCCCGCCGCCCGTCCCCGTCGTCGCCCGCCGCCGCCCGTACGCCGCCGCCCCCCGCTCGTACACACACACACACAGACACACACAGACACACACACACATTGTTTTTACTTATTTTCTATTTTCTATTGTTTAGATTAATGTTAGATAAATTACATAGATAATAATGTTAGAATCTTAATGTTAGATGAATTATATGGAAAATATGTTAAATATTAATCTCAAATATATTTTACATGAATTAGAACAAGTTGAACTAGTTGAATTAGTATAGCTAGATATTAATTAGGTATATATATGAGATTTGAACTAGTTGAATTAATATAACTAGTTTATTTTTAGTATGAAAATTAATAGAACAAGTTTATTTTTAGTAAGAAAATTTAGGTATATGAGATTTGATGATCTAATCAAAATATTACTATATAGAACTACCTACTTTATTTTAGTAAGAAATTAATATACCTAGTTTATTTTTAGTAAATGCTTAGTTGAATTAATAGAACTAGTTTATTTACTTGAATTAATAGAACTAGTAAGTGTTTAATGTTTCACCTATATATGAACATATGTTAGATATTAATGTCAAATGTTAGATGAATTAGATATAAATTATATGTTAGATATATATTTAATTTAGTTATATGAGATTTCATTATCTAATTAACATTTTATTATATAGAACTAGCTACCTTATTTTTAGTAAGAAAATTAATAGAACTCGTTTAGTTGAATTAATTAGTTGAACTAGTTAGTTGAATTAGTTCAATTAATTAGGTATATTTTTTGTAAGTGCTTAGTTGAATTAGTTCAATTAATTAGTTGAACTAGTTGAATTAACAGAATTAGTTGAATTAATAGAACTAATAAGTGTTTAATGTTTCACCTATGAACATAGGAATGTCGTTTAACGACGAACACGATTTCATTATGTGCGAATACTGCGAAGACCAGCACGGCCTGTGCGGCAGAAATTTTCTAGTTGATGATAGACGCTTCAGCATCAAGCTGGATGAGAACTTCGAAGTGGATACAGTAAGTCACAACGACAAGTCTTTTTTCGTAATTAAGCATGACTTATGCTTCATTTGCTTCAAATTTTAATTTTAATTTTTCACTATTCCACTAGCGTATCCCCTGCCATGCAAGAATTTTTGTCTTGGATAAGATAGGTTTCAGTCCTAACAAAACTATGGAGGTAAAAAGAGTTTACTTGAAGATCGAGCATGGTTATACCTTCAACGTCAAATTATACAATGCAGACACATACACCTATTTTGAATGCAAAACTTGGCAAGCACTATGCAAGGCTTATGCATTTGAGCCTAATATGGTTATCACCTTTGATATTCGTCCGGAAGATGATATTGAAGGTAATAGAGACATCTGGGTCGATGTGCAGACGCCTCCAGTTCTACCATTATGTGAGTTTCTCAACCATATTTATGTCTTCGATATGAGATTATTTGAACCAGTTGAATAATTAATAGATCTCAATTTATATTGACAGCTTACTTCCAATCAAGCAAACATGTCCGGCGCTTGGTAGACAGGACCGTCCACTGTCCCAGGGCTGAACTAAACTGCGAGGAGACAAGTCATTATGTTTCATGGCTTGAGAATCTTGATGCTGTTAAGACAAATTTCTTTCCTGCACTTAGAAATGTTAATACTCAAAACGTGCGACCAATAGTGTTCATGCTGAACTACGGTCACATATATTTAGGAAAGATGGTAAGATTTCTACTATTTCTCCTCAGTGCATCTTTTGCATACATTATTTTTTAAGCTAAACTTCATTGCTAAGTATGTTACTATAGGATGTTCTTCAACAGGGACTCCCGATGAATGTTGTGCCTAATTGGATCGAGACTAAAGGTACCATGAATATTGTTAGCTTACGGCCAAGATATCCTACAATGCACTTTAGTGCATTCAGGATTTCTAATAGCGAGGAATGCTTAATAGTAAAAGACTGGAGCAAAATTGTGAATGATCACAGAGAAGTACTAGGGGGCAGCAATCAGAAGCGCAACCCACGATTAGGAGACAGGTTCATCTGCATGCTCCAATATGATGAATCAACAAAGCTATACATGTTCTATGCTATTTTACCTGAGATAGAGCAGCATGAGTGATTAATTAGCTAGTTCATGCTCTTAGTACTTGTCCTCTCATGTTTGTGTTCTTCGTCCTGAACTTAATCTCAAAGAGTGATTTGCTTTTGTGGTGTTATGAATGTTTATAATATCATTACCATGTTGAACTCGATGATATCTTTGCTATGAAAACCGTTGGTGATGATATATATGATGCAAGAGTTTTTATATTAATTAATATGATGATGATGATGAGTTATTATATCATTTATGAAAGAAATTGCATATTAGTTTCAACTGGATGGATTCTAGCTAAGTGATCAAGTATATGCCATATCCATATTACCTCGATCACTTAAGTAGGTGATCAAGTATATATAATATGGATATGACATATACTTGATGACTTAGCTAGGATCCACGCATCCAGTCAAACTAATCCGCGGTACATTTACCTAATGATTTAACAACTCATTATAATGTAAAACAATCACTAAATTAAATTGAAAACACAAAATTAAAGTAAAAAAATAAAATAAAACCAAAACACACCCAAACATTTAGTACCAGTTGGTGTTACCAACCGGTACTAATGTCCTACGCGCCCACGGAGCTGGCTCGTGCCACGTGGTTGCCCTTTAGCACCGGTTCGTGCTGAACCGGTACTAAAGGGGGGGGGCTTTAGTGCCTACAATTTAGTGCCGGTCACCGAACCGGCACTAAAGGGCCTTACGAACCGGTGCTATTGCCTGGTTCTGCACTAGTGTACCTGTCTCAAGGAGCTTTAGTATCTCCTTTCTTAGCACTTCTTTCATTTTAGGATTCAGTCGGCGTTGATGATCACAAACTGGTTTAGCATCTTCTTCCAAATTAATTTTATGTTGACATAGAGTGGGACTAATTCCCTTAAGATCATCAAGAGTATACCCAATAGCAACACGGTGCTTCTTCAGAGTTTTCAATAATCTCTCTTCTTCATGCTCTGAAAGGTTAGCACTAATAATAACAGGATATATCTTTTTCTCATCAAGACAAGCATATTTAAGAGTATCAGGTAACAGTTTAAGCTCAAACACGGGATCACCCTTGGGTGGAGGAGGATCCCCTAGGATTTCAATAGGTGAATTATTTTTCAGCATAGGTTCCTGTTTAAAGAATACCTCATCTAATTCCCTTCTTTCATTCATAAACATATCGTTTTCATGGTCTAGCAAATATTGTTCTAAAGGATCACTAGGAGGTACGGCAATAGAAGCAAGACCAATAATTTCATCCTTACTAGGTAATTCTTCTTCACGGTGTTGTCTACTAAATTTAGAAAAATTAAATTCATGAATAATATCATCTAAACCGACAGTAACAACATCTCTTTTGCAATCTATGGTAGCATTAACAGTATTTAAGAAGGGTCTACCAAATATAATGGGACAAAAGCTATCTTGTGGGTACCAAGAACAAGAAAATCAGCAGGATATTTAGTTTTCCCACACAAGACTTCAACATCTCTAACAATTCCCATTGGTGAAATAGTATCTCTATTGGAAAGTTTAATTGTGACATCAATATCTTCCATCTCAGCAGGTGCAATATCATGCATAACTTCTTTGTATAAGGAATAAGGTATTGCACTAACACTAGCACCCATATCACATAAGCCATGATAACAATGATCTCCTATTTTAACAGAAATAATAGGCATGCCTACTACAAGTCTAGGTTTATCTTTATCACGGGGTTTAGCAATTCTAGCAGTTTCATTACAGAAATAAATAACATGTCCATCAATATTATCGGACAAGAGATCTTTAACAATAGCAATATTAGGTTCGACTTTAACTTGCTAAGGAGGTGTATATGTTTTAATATTGCTTTTACGAACCACAGTTGAAGCTTTAGCATGATCCTTTATCCTAACCGGGAAAGGTGGTTTCTCAACATAAGAAGTAGGAACAATAGGATCATTATAAGTAATAGTCTTTTCTTCAATTTTAATAGGTGCAGCTACTTTTACTTCTATGGGAGGATGATATTTAAACCACTTCTCCTTGGGCAGATCAACATAAGTAGCACAAGATTCACAGAAAGAAGCTACTATCTCAGAGTCAAGTCCATATTTAGTGCTAAATTTACGAAAAATATTGGTATCCATAAAAGATTTAACAAAATCAAAACTAGGTGTCATACCTGACTCCTTACCATTGTCGAGGTCCCAATCTTCAGAGTTGCGTTTAATTCTTTCCAATAAATCCCATTTGAACTCAATAGTCTTCATCATAAAAGAGCCAGCACAAGAAGTATCAAGAATGGTGCGATTGTTACCAGAAAGCCGAGCATAAAAATTTTGAATAATCATTTCTCTTGAGAGCTCATGATTGGGGCATGAATATAACATTGATTTAAGCCTCCCCCATGCTTGAGCGATGATTTCTCCTTCGCGAGGACAAAAATTATATATATAATTGCGATCACGAGGAACAAGATGCATAGGATAAAACTTCTGATGAAATTCCAATTTCAATTGTTTGTAGTTCCAAGACCTCATATCATCACATAGCCTATACCATGTCGATGCATCTCCCCTCAAAGATAAGGGGAAGACCTTCTTCCTAACAACATCTCCGGGTACACCTGCAAGCTTAAATAATCCAGAAACTTGATCCACATATATCAAATGTTCATCAGGATGTTTTGTTCCATCTCCTAGAAAAGGATTAGCTAGCAGTTTCTCTATCATACCCGAAGGAACCTCAAAGCAAGCATTTTCATTTTCAGTAGGTCCAGTAGGTTGAGGAGCAACTCTTTGCTCTACTGGTCAAGGTGAAGATACCCCGAACAAGCCCCTCAGAGGATTACCTTCCATGGTAACAAGTGACAGTAAATTTCAGCACACTATATAAATTTTTCCGTACCAAATTCCACCTACCAATGGCGCTTCACTCCCCGGCAACGGCGCTAGAAAAGAGTCTTGATGACCCACAAGTATAGGGGATCTATCGTAGTCCTTTCGATAAGTAAGAGTGTCGTACCCAACGAGGAGCAGAAAGAAATGATAAGCGGTTTCCAGCAAGATATTCTCTGCAAGTACTGAAATAAGTGCTAACAGATAGTTTTGTGATAAGATAATTTGTAACGAGCAACAAGTAACGAAAGTAAGTAAAGTGCAGCAAGGTGGCCAATCCTTTTGTAGCAAAGGACAAGCCTGGACACACTCTTATATGATGTAAAGCGCTCCCGAGGACACATGGGAATATCGTCAAGCTAGTTTTCATCACGTTCATATGATTTGTGTTCGGTACTTTGATAATTTGGTATGTGGGTGGACCAGTGCTTGGGTGTTGTCCTTACTTGGACAAACATCCCACTTATGATTAACCTCTATTGCAAGCATCCGCAAATACAACAAAAGTATTAAGGTAAACCTAACCATAGCATGGAACATATGGATCCATATCAGCCCCTTACGAAGCAACGCATAAACTAGGGTTTAAGCTTCTGTCACTCTAGCAACCCATCATCTACTTATTACTTCCCAACGCCTTCCTCTAGGCCCAAATAATGGTGAAGTGTCTTGTATTCGACGTTCACATAACACCACTAGAGGAGAGACAACATACATCTCATCAAAATATCGAACGAATACCAAATTCACATGACTACTAATAGCAAGACTTCTCCCATGTCCTCAGGCACAAAAGTAACTACTCACAAAGCATAAATATGTTCATAATCAGAGGGGTATTAATATGCATATAGGATCTGAACATACGATCTTCCACCAATTAAACCAACTAGCATCAACTACAAGGAGTAATTAACACTACTAGCAACCTACTAGCACCAATCCCAGACTTGGAGAGAAGAATTGGATACAAGAGATGAACTAGGGTTTTGAGATGAGATGGTGCTGATGAAGATTTTGATGGAGATTGCCCTCTCCCGATGAGAGGAGCGTTGGTGATGACGATGGCGATGATTTCCCCCTCCGGGAGGGAAGTTTCCCCGGCAGAACAGCTCCGCCAGAGCCCTAGATTGATTCTGCCAAGGTTCCGCCTCGTAGCGGCGGAGTTTCGTCCGAGAAGATGGCTTTTTATTTTTTTTCCCATCGAAAGACTCCATATAGCAGACGATGGCCACCGGAGGGCCACCAGGGGGCCCACGAGGTAGGGAGCGCGCCCAGGGGGTAGGGCGCCCCCCTGCCCTCGTGGGCAGGGTGTGGCCCCCCTGGTGAGGTTCTTGCTCTCATTATTTTTTTTATATATTTGGAAAACATCTTCCGTGAAGTTTCAGGACTTTTGGAGCTGTGCAGAATAGGTCTCTAATATTTGCTCCTTTTCCAGCCCAGAATCCCAGCTGCCAACATTCTCCCTCTTTATGTAAACCTTGTAAAATAAGAGAGAATAGGCATAAGTATTGTGACATAATGTGTAATAACAGCCCATAATGCAATAAATATTGATATAAAAGCATGATGCAAAATGGACGTATCAGCAGTTGCCACATTTTATGAAATCTATCAAATGGATGTCAAAACTGCATTCCTTCATGGATTTCTTAAAAGAAGAGTTGTATATGATGCAAACAGAAGGTTTTGTCGATCCTAAAGGTGCTAACAAAGTGAGCAAGCTCCAGCGATCCATCTATGGACTAGTGCAAGCATCTCGGAGTTGGAATATATGCTTTGATAATGCGATCAAAGCATATGGTTTTATACAGACTTGCGGTGAAGCATGTATTTACAAGAAAGTGAGTGGGAGCACTTCAACATTTCTGATAAGTATATGTAAATGACATATTGTTGATCGGAAATAATGTAGAATTTTCTGGAAAGCATAAAGAGTGTTTGAAAAGAGTTCTTCAAAGAAAGACCTCGATGAAGCTGCTTACACATTGAGCATCAAGATCTATAGAGATAGATTAAGACACTTGATAAGTTTTTTCAATGAGTACATACCTTGACAAGATTTTGAAGTAGTTCAAAATGGAACAGTCAAAGAAGGAGTTCTTGCCTGTGTTGCAAGGTGTGAAGTTGAGTAAAGACTCAAGACCCGACCACAGTAGAAAATAGAAAGAGCATGAAAATCCATTCCCTATGCGTCAGTCATAGGTTCTATAAACTATGATATGCTGTTTACCAGTCCTATTGTATACCTTAGCATCTTTCTGGCAAGGGAGTACAATAGTGATCTAGGAGTAGGTCACTGGACAACGGTCTAAATTATCCTTAGAGGACTAAGGAAATATTTCTCGGTTATGGAGGTAAAAGAGTTCGTCGTAAAGAGTTACGTCGATGCAAGCTTTTTACATCGATCTAGATGACTCTAAGTCTCGATCTGGATACATATTGAAAGTGGGAGCAATTAGTTAGAGTAGCTCCGTGCAGAGCGTTGTAGACATAGAAATTTGTGAAATACATACGGATCTGAATATTGCAGACCCGTAGGCTAAACTTCTCTCACAAGCAAAACATGATCACTCTTTGGTTGTTAATCACATAGCGATGTGAACTAGATTATTGACTGTAGTAAACCCTTCGGGTATTAGTCACATGGAGATGTGAACTAATCACATAAAGATGTGAACTAGATTATTGACTCTAGTGCAAGTGAGAGACTCGAGGAAATATGCCCTAGAGGCAATAATAAAGTTATTATTTATTTCCTTATATCATGATAAATGTTTATTATTCATGCTAGAATTGTATTAACTAAAAACTTAGTACATGTGTGAATACATAGACAAACAGAGTGTCACTAGTATGCCTCTACTTGACTAGCTCGTTGAATCAAAGATGGTTAAGTTTCCTAGCCATAGACATGAGTTGTCATTTGATTAACGGGATCACATCATTAGAGAATGATGTGATTGACTTGACCCATTCCGTTAGCTTAGCATGATGATCGTTTAGTTTGTTGCTATTACTTTCTTCATGACTTATACATGTTCCTATGACTATGAGATTATGCAACTCCCGAATACCAGACGAACACTTTGCGTGCTACCAAACGTCACAATGTAACTGGGTGATTATAAAGGTGCTCTACAAGTGTCTCCGATGATACTTGTTGAGTTGGCATAGATCGAGATTAGGATTTGTCACTCCGATTGCCGGAGAGATATCTCCGGGCCTTCTTGGTAATGCACATCATGTTGGGGAACGTAGTAATTTCAAAAAATTTCCTACGCACACGCAAGATCATGGTGATGCACAGCAACGAGAGGGGAGAGTGTTGTCTACGTACCCACGCAGACCGACTGCGGAAGCGTTGACACAACATAGAGGAAGTAGTCGTACGTCTTCCCGATCCGACCGATCCAAGCACCGTTACTCCGGCACCTCTGAGTTCTTAGCACACGTACAGCTCGATGATGATCCCCGGGCTCCGATCCAGCAAAGCGTCGGGGAGGAGTTCCGTCAGCACGACGGCGTGGTGACGATCTTGATGTTCTACCGTCGCAGGGCTTCGCCTAAGCACCGCTACAATATGATCGAGGTGGAATATGGTGGCAGGGGGCACCGCACACGGCTAAGGAACGATCTCAATGATCAACTTGTGTGTCTAGGGGTGCCCCCTGCCTCCGTATATAAAGGAGCCAAGGGGAGGGGGCCGGCCGGCCAAGGAGGGCGCACCAAGGATTCGCTGAGGGGGAAAGAGAGAGAGGGGGGCCGGCCACCTCTCCTTGTCCTAATAGGACTAGGGGAGGGGAAGGCGCGCGGCCCATCTTGGGCTGCCCCTTCTCCTTTCCACTAAAGCCCACTAAGGCCCATACAGCTCCCGGCGGGTTCCGGTAACCTCCCGGTACTCCGGTAAAATACCGATTTCACCCGGAACACTTCCGATATCCAAACATAGGCTTCCAATATATCAATCTTTATGTCTCGACCATTTCGAGACTCCTCGTCATGTCCGTGATCACATCCGGGACTCCGAACTAACTTCGGTACATCAAAATGCATAAACTCATAATAACTGTCATCGTAACGTTAAGCGTGCGGACCCTACGGTTCGAGAATAATGCAGACATGACTGAGACACATCTCCGGTCAATAACCAATAGAGGGACCTGGATGCCCATATTGGCTCCTACATATTCTACGAAGATCTTTATCGGTCAGACCGCATAACAACATACGTTGTTCCCTTTGTCATCGGTATGTTACTTGCCCGAGATTCGATCGTCGGTATCCAATACCTAGTTCAATCCCATTACCGGCAAGTCTCTTTAGTCGTTCCGTAATACATCATCTCGCAACTAACTCATTGGCTGCAATGCTTGCAAGGCTTATGTGATGTGCATTACCGAGAGGGCCCAGAGATACCTCTCCGACAATCGGAGTGACAAATCCCAATCTCGAAATACGCCAACCCAACATCTACCTTTGGAGACACCTGTAGAGCTCCTTTATAATCACCCAGTTACATTGTGACGTTTGGTAGCACACAAAGTGTTCCTCCGGTAAACGGGAGTTGCATAATCTCATAGTCATAGGAACATGTATAAGTCATGAAGAAAGCAATAGCAACATACTAAACAATCGGGTGCTAAGCTAATGGAATGGGTCATGTCAATCAGATCATTCAACTAATGATGTGACCTCGTTAATCAAATAACAACACTTTGTTCATGGTTAGGAAACATAACCATCTTTGATTAACGAGCTAGTTAAGTAGAGGCATACTAGTGACACTAAGTTTGTCTATGTATTCACACATGTATTATGTTTTCGGTTAATACAATTCTAGCATGAATAATAAACATTTATCATGATATAAGGAAATAAATAATAACTTTATTATTGCCTCTAGGGCATATTTCCTTCAGTCTCCCACTTGCACTAGAGTCAATAATCTAGATTACACAGTAATGATTCTAACACCCATGGAGCCTTGGTGCTGATCATGTTTTGCTCGTGGAAGAGGCTTAGTCAACGGGTCTGCAACATTTAGATCCGTATGTATCTTGCAAATCTCTATGTCTCCCACCTGGACTAGATCCCGGATGGAATTGAAGCGTCTCTTGATGTGCTTGGTCCTCTTGTGAAATCTGGATTCCTTTGCCAAGGCAATTGCACCAGTATTGTCACAAAAGATTTTCATTGGACCCGATGCACTAGGTATGACACCTAGATCGGATATGAACTCCTTCATCCAGACTCCTTCGTTCGCTGCTTCCGAAGCAGCTATGTACTCCGCTTCACATGTAGATCCCACTACAACACTTTGTTTAGAACTGCACCAACTGACAGCTCCACCGTTTAATGTAAACACGTATCCGGTTTGCGATTTAGAATCGTCCGGATCAGTGTCAAAGCTTGCATCAACGTAACCTTTTACGGTGAGCTCTTTGTCACCTCCATATATGAGAAACATATCCTTAGTCCTTTTTAGGTATTTCAGGATGTTCTTGACCGCTGTCCAGTGATCCACTCCTGGATTACTTTGGTACCTCCCTGCTAAACTTATAGCAAGGCACACATCAGGTCTGGTACACAGCATTGCATACATGATAGAGCCTATGGCTGAAGCATAGGGAACATCTTTCATTTTCTCTCTATCTTCTGCAGCGGTCGGGCATTGAGTCTTACTCAACTTCACACCTTGTAACACAGGCAAGAACCCTTTCTTTGCTTGATCCATTTTGAACTTCTTCAAAACTTTCTTGTAAATACAGGCTTCACCGAAAGTCTGTATAAAACCTAATGCTTTGATCACACTATCAAAGCGTTTATTCCAACTCCGAGAGGCTTGCACCAGTCCATAAATGGATCGCTGGAGCTTGCACACTTTGTTAGCTCCCTTTGGATCGACAAAACCTTCTGGTTGCATCATATACAACTCTTCTTCCAGAAATCCATTCAGGAATGCAGTTTTGACATCCATCTGCCAAATTTCATAATCATAAAATGCGGCAATTGCTAACATGATTCGGACAGACTTAAGCATCGCTACGGGTGAGAAGGTCTCATCATAGTCAACCCCTTGAACTTGTCGAAAACCTTTTTGCGACAAGTCGAGCTTTGTAGACAGTAACATTACTATCAGCGTCAGTCTTCTTCTTGATCATCGGGCAAGTCAACCAAAGTCCATACTTTGTTCTCATACATGGATGCCATCTCAGATTTCATGGCTTCAAGCCATTTTGCGGAATCTGGGCTCACCATCGCTTCTTCATAGTTTGTAGGTTCATCATGATCTAGCAGCATGATTTCCAGAACAGGATTACCGTACCACTCTGGTGCGGATCTCGCTCTGGTTGATCTACGAGGTTTAGTAGTATCTTGTCCTGAAGTTTCATGATCATCATCATTAGTTTCCTCACTAATTGGTATAGGTGTCGCAAAAACAGTTTTCTGTGATGTACTACTTTCCAATAAGGGAGCAGGTACAGTTACCTCGTCAAGTTCTACTTTCCTCCCACTCACTTCTTTCGAGAGAAACTCCTTCTCTAGAAAGGATCCATTCTTAGCAACAAATACCTTGCCTTCGGATCTGTGATAGAAGGTGTACCCAACAGTCTCCTTTGGGTATCCTATGAAGACACATTTCTCCGATTTGGGTTCGAGCTTATCTGGTTGAAGCTTTTTCACATAAGCATCGCAGCCCCAAACTTTAAGAAACGACAACTTTGGTTTCTTGCCAAACCACAGTTCATAAGGCGTCGTCTCAACGGATTTTGATGGTGCCCTATTTAACGTGAATGCGGCCGTCTCTAAAGCATAACCCCAAAACGATAGCGGTGAATGAGTAAGAGGCATCATAGATAGCACCATATCTAGTAAAGTACGATTACGACGTTCGGACACACCATTACGCTGTGGTGTTCCGGGTGGCGTGAGTTGCGAAACTATTCCATAATTTTTCAAATGTACACCAAACTCGTAACTCAAATATTCTCCTCCACGATCAGATCGTAGAAACTTTATTTTCTTGTTACGATGATTTTCAACTTCACTCTGAAATTGTTTGAACTTTTCAAATGTTTCAGACTTATGTTTCATTAAGTAGATATACCCATATCTGCTTAAGTCATCTGTGAAGGTGAGAAAATAACGATATCCGCCACGAGCCTCAATATTCATCGGACCACATACATCGGTATGTATGATTTCAAACAAATCTGTTGCTCTCTCCATAGTACCGGAGAACGGTGTTTTAGTCATCTTGCCCAAGAGGCACGGTTCGCAAGTACCAAGTGATCCATAATCAAGTGGTTCCAAAAGTCCATCAGTATGGAGTTTCTTCATGCGCTTTATACCGATATGACCTAAACGGCTGTGCCACAAATAAGTTGCACTGTCATTATCAACTCTGCATCTTTTGGCTTCAACATTATGAATATGTGTGTTACTACTATCGAGATTCATCAAAAATAGACCACTCCTCAAAGGTGCATGACCATAAAAGATATTACTCATATAAATAGAACAACCATTATTCTCTGATTTAAATGAATAACCGTCTCGCTTCAAACAAGATCCAGATATAATGTTCATGCTCAACGCTGGCACCAAATAACAATTATTTAGGTCTAATATTAACCCCGAAGGTAGATGTAGAGGTAGCGTGCCGACCGCGATCACATCGACTTTGGAACCGTTTCCCACGCGCATCGTCACCTCGTCCTTCGCCATTGTTCGCTTAATCCGTAGTCCCTATTTCGAGTTGCAAATATTAGCAACAGAAACAGTATCAAATACCCAGGTGCTACTGCGAGCTCTAGTAAGGTACACATCAATAACATGTATATCACATATAGCTTTGTCACCTTGCCATCCTTCTTATCCGCCAAATACTTGGGGCAGTTCCGCTTCCAGTGACCAGTCTGCTTGCAGTAGAAGCACTCAGTTTCAGGCTTAGGTCCAGACTTGGGTTTCTTCTCCTGAGCAGCAACTTGCTTGCCGTTCTTCTTGAAGTTCCCCTTCTTCTTCCCTTTGCCCTTTTTCTTGAAACTAGTGGTCTTGTTAACCATCAACACTTGATGCTCCTTCTTGATTTCTACCTCCGCAGCTTTCAGCATTGCCAAGAGCTCGGGAATAGTCTTGTTCATCCCTTGCATATTATAGTTCATCACGAAGCTCTTGTAGCTTGGTGGCAGTGATTGGAGAATTCTGTCAATGACGCAATCATCTGGAAGATTAACTCCCATCTGAATCAAGTGATTATTATACCCAGACATTTTGAGTATATGCTCACTGACAGAACTGTTCTCCTCCATCTTGCAGCTATAGAACTTATTGGAGACTTCATATCTCTCAATCCGGGAATTTGCTTGAAATATTAACTTCAACTCCTGGAACATCTCATATGCTCCATGACGTTCAAAACGTCGTTGAAGTCCCGATTCTAAGCCGTAAAGCATGGCACACTGAACTATCGAGTAGTCATCAGCTTTGCTCTGCCAGACGTTCACAACATCTGGTGTTGCTCCAGCAGCAGGCCTGGCACCCAGCGGTGCTTCCAGGACGTAATTCTTCTGAGCAGCAATGAGGATAATCCTCAAGTTATGGACCCAGTCCGTGTAATTGCTACCATCATCTTTCAACTTTGCTTCCTCAAGGAACGCATTAAAATTCAACGGAACAACAGCACGAGCCATCTATCTACAATCAACATAAACAAGCAAGATACTATCAGGTACTAAGTTCATGATAAGTTTAGTTCAATTAATCAAATTACTTAAGAACTCCCACTTAGATAGACATCCCTCTAATCCTCTAAGTGATCACGTGATCCAAATCAACTAAAACCATAACCGATCATCACGTGAGATGGAGTAGTTTTCAATGGTGAACATCGTTATGTTGATCATATCTACTATATGATTCACGCTCGACCTTTCGGTCTCCGTGTTCCGAGGCCATATCTGCATATGCTAGGCTCGTCAAGTTTAACCTGAGTATTCTGCGTGTGCAAAACTGGCTTGCACCCGTTGTAGATGGACGTAGAGCTTATCACACCCGATCATCACGTGGTGTCTGGGCACAACGAACTTTGGCAACGGTGCATACTCAGGGAGAACACTTCTTGATAATTTTGTTGGGGAACGTAGTAATTTCAAAAAATTTCCTACGCAAACGCAAGATCATGGTGATGCATAGCAACAAGGGGAGAGTATGATCTACGTACCCTTTGTAGATCGCAACGGAAGCGTTGACACAACGTAGAGGAAGTAGTCGTACGTCTTCTTCCCGATCCGACCGATCCAAGCACCGTTACTCTGGCACCTCCGAGTTCTTAGCACACGTTCAGCTCGATGACGATCCTCGGGCTCCGATCCAGCAAAGCGTCGAGGAAGAGTTTCGTCAGCACGACGGCATGATGACGATCTTGATGTTCTACCGACGCAGGGCTTCGCCTAAGCACTACAACGATATGACCGAGGTGGAATATGGTAGCAGGGGGCACCGCACACGGCTAAGGAACGATCTCAATGATCAATTGTGTGTCTAGAGGTGCCCCCTGCCCCCGTATATAAAGGATCCAAGGGGGAGGGGCTGGCCGGCCAAGAGGAGGGCGCAGGAGGAGTCCTACTCCTACCGGGAGTAGGACTCCCCCCCAATCCTAGTCCTAATAGGATTCTGAGAGAGAGAGAGAAGGGGGCCGGCCACCTCTCCTAGTCCTAATAGGACTAGGGGAGGTGGCGCGCAGCCCACCTTGGGCTGCCCCTTTCACCTTTCCACTAAGGCCCACTAAGGCCCATATGGTTCCCGGGGGGGGGGGGGGGGTTCGGGTAACCTCCCGGTACTCCAGTAAAATCCCGATTTCACCCGGAACACTTCCGATATCCAAACATAGGCTTCCAATATATGAATCTTTATGTCTCGACCATTTCGAGACTCCTCGTCATGTCCGTGATCACATCCGGGACTCCGAACAACCTTCGGTACATCAAAATGCATAAACTCATAATAAATGTCATCGTAACGTTAAGCGTGCGGACCCTACGGTTCGAGAACAATGTAGACATGACCGAGACACGTCTCCGGTCAATAACCAACAGCGGGACCTGGATGCCCATATTGGCTCCTACATATTCTACGAAGATCTTTATCGGTCAGACCGCATAACAACATACTTTGTTCCCTTTGTCATCGGTATGTTACTTGCCCGAGATTCGATCGTCGGTATCCAATACCTAGTTCAATCTCGTTACCGGCAAGTCTCTTTACTCGTTCTGTAATACATCATCCCGCAACTAACTTATTAGTTGCAATGCTTGCAAGGCTTAAGTGATGTGCATTACCGAGAGGGCCCAGAGATACCTCTCCGACAATCGGAGTGACAAATCCTATTCTCGAAATACGCCAACTCAACATCTACCATTGGAGACACCTGTAGTACTCCTTTATAATCACCCAGTTACGTTGTGACGTTTGGTAGCACCCAAAGTGTTCCTCCGGTAAACGGGAGTTGCATAATCTCATAGTCATAGGAACAAGTATAAGTCATGAAGAAAGCAATAGCAACATACTAAACGATCGGGTGCTAAGCTAATAGAATGGGTCATGTCAATCAGATCATTCAACTAATGATGTGACCTCGTTAATCAAATAACAACTCTTTGTTCATGGTTAGGAAACATAACCATCTTTGATTAACGAGCTAGTCAAGTAGAGGCATACTAGTGACACTCTGTTTGTCTATGTATTCACACATGTATTATGTTTCCGGTTAATACAATTCTAGCATGAATAATAAACATTTATCATGATATAAGGAAATAAATAATAACTTTATTATTGCCTCTAGGGCATATTTCCTTCAGTCTCCCACTTGCACTAGAGTCAATAATCTAGATTACACTGTAATGATCCTAACACCCATGGAGTTTTGGTGCTGATCATGTTTTGCTCGTGGAAGAGGCTTAGTCAACGGGTCTGCAACATTCAGATCCGTATGTATCTTGCAAATCTCTATGTCTCCCACATGGACTAGATCCCGGATGGAATTGAAGCGTCTCTTGATGTGTTTGGTCCTTTTGTGAAATCTGGATTCCTTTGCCAAGGCAATTGCACCAGTATTGTCACAAAAGATTTTCATTGGACCCGATGCACTAGGTATGACACCTAGATCGGATATGAACTCCTTCATCCAGACTCCTTCATTCGCTGCTTCCGAAGCAGCTATGTATTCCGCTTCACATGTAGATCCCGCTACGACGCTTTGTTTGGAACTGCACCAACTGACAGCTCCACCGTTTAATGTAAACACGTATCCGGTTTGCGATTTAGAATCATCCGGATCAGTGTCAAAGCTTGCATCAATGTAACCTCTTACGGTGAGCTCTTTGTCACCTCCATATATGAGAAACATATCCTTAGTCCTTTTCAGGTATTTCAGGATGTTCTTGACCGCTGTCCAGTGATCCACTCCTGGATTACTTTGGTACCTCCCTGCTAAACTTATATCAAGGCACACATCAGGTCTGGTACACAGCATTGCATACATGATAGAGCCTATGGTTGAAGCATAGGGAACATCTTTCATTTTCTCTCTATCTTCTGCTGTGGTCGGGCTTTGAGTCTTACTCAATCTCACACCTTGTAACACAGGCAAGAACCCTTTCTTTGCTTGATCCATTTTGAACTTCTTCAAAATCTTGTCAAGGTATGTGCTTTGTGAAAGTCCAATTAAGCGTCTTGATCTATCTCTATAGATCTTTATGCCTAATATGTAAGCAACTTCACCGAGGTCTTTCATTGAAAAACTTTTATTCAAGTATCCCTTTATGCTATCCAGAAATTCTATATCATTTCCAATCAGTAATATGTCATCCACATACAATATCAGAAATGCTACAGAGCTCCCACTCACTTTCTTGTAAATACAGGCTTCTCCAAAAGTTTGTATAAAACCAAATGCTTTGATCACACTATCAAAGCGTTTATTCCAACTCCGAGAGGCTTGCACCAGTCCATAAATGGATTGCTGGAGCTTGCACACTTTGTTAGTTCCCTTTGGATCAATAAAACCTTCCGGTTGCATCATATACAACTCTTCTTCCAGAAATCCATTCAGGAATGCGGTTTTGACATCCATTTGCCAAATTTCATAATCATAAAATGCGGCAATTGCTAACATGATTTGGACAGACTTAGGCATCGCTACGGGTGAGAAAGTCTCATCGTAGTCAATCCCTTGAACTTGTTGAAAACCTTTTGCGACAAGTCGAGCTTTGTAGACAGTAATATTACCGTCAGCGTCAGTCTTCTTCTTGAAGATCCATTTATTCTCAATTGCTTGCCGATCATCGGGCAAGTCAACCAAAGTCCATACTTTGTTCTCGTACATGGATCCCATCTCAGATTTCATGGCTTCAAGCCACTTTGCGGAATCTGGGCTCACCATCGCTTCTTCATAGTTCGTAGGTTCATCATGATCTAGTAGCATGACCTCCAGAACAGGATTACCGTACCACTCTGGTGCGGATCTCACTCTGGTTGATCTACGAGGTTCAGTAGTATCTTGATCTAAAGTTTCATGATCATCATCATTAGCTTCCTCACTTATTGGTGTAGGTGTCGCAGAAACAGTTTTCTGTGATGTACTACTTTCCAATAAGGGAGCAGGTACAGTTACCTCGTCAAGTTCTACTTTCCTCCCACTCACTTCTTTCGAGAGAAACTCCTTCTCTAGAAAGTTTCCGAACTTAGCAATAAAAGTCTTGCCTTCGGATCTGTGATAGAAGGTGTATCCAATAGTTTCCTTTGGATATCCTATGAAGACACACTTCTCCGATTTGGGTTCGAGCTTATCAGGTTGAAGCTTTTTCACATAAGCATCGCAGCCCCAAACTTTCAGAAACGACAACTTTGGTTTCTTGCCAAACCACAGTTCATAAGGCGTCGTCTCAACGGATTTTGATGCTGCCCTATTTAACGTGAATGCGGCCGTCCCTAGAGCATATCCCCAAAATGATAGCGGTAAATCAGTAAGAGACATCATAGATCGCACCATATCTAGTAAAGTACGATTACGACGTTCGGACACACCATTACACTGTGGTGTTCCGGGTGGCGTGAGTTGCGAAACTATTCCACAATTTTTCAAATGTACACCAAACTCGTAACTCAAATATTCTCCTCCACGATCAGATCGTAGAAATTTTATTTTCTTATTACGATGATTTTCCACTTCACTCTGAAATTCTTTGAACTTTTCAAATGTTTCAGACTTATGTTTCATTAAGTAGATATACCCACATCTGCTTAAATCATCTGTGAAGGTGAGAAAATAACGATATCCGCCACGAGCCTCAATATTCATCGGACCACATACATCGGTATGTATGATTTCCAATAAATCTGTTGCTCTCTCCATAGTACCGGAGAACGGTGTTTTAGTCATCTTGCCCAAGAGGCACGGTTCGCAAGTACCAAGTGATCCATAATCAAGTGGTTCCAAAAGTCCATCAGTATGGAGTTTCTTCATGCGCTTTACACCGATATGACCTAAACGGCAGTGCCACAAATAAGTTGCACTATCATTATCAACTCTGCATCTTTTGGCTTCAACATTATGAATATGTGTATCACTACTATCGAGATTCAATAAAAATAGACCACTTTTCAAAGGTGCATGACCATAAAAGATATTACTCATATAAATAGAACAACCTTTATTCTCTGATTTAAATGAATAACCGTCTCGCATCAAACAAGATCCAGATATAATGTTCATGCTCAACGCTGGCACCAAATAACAATTATTTAGGTCTAATATTAATCCCGAAGGTAGATGTAGAGATAGCGTGCCGACTGCGATCACATCGACTTTGGAACCGTTTCCCACGCGCATCGTCACCTCGTCCTTTGCTAGTGTCCGCTTATTCCGTAGTCCCTGTTTCGAGTTGCAAATATTAGCAACAGAACCAGTATCAAATACCCAGGTGCTACTGCGAGCATTAGTAAGGTACACATCAATAACATGTATATCACATATACCTTTGTTCACCTTGCCATCCTTCTTATCCGCCAAATACTTGGGGCAGTTCCGCTTCCAGTGACCAGTCTGCTTGCAGTAGAAGCACTCAGTTTCAGGCTTAGGTCCAGACTTGGGTTTCTTCTCCTGAGAAGCAACTTGCTTGTTGTTCTTTTTGAAGTTCCCCTTCTTCTTCCCTTTGCCCTTTTTCTTGAAACTAGTGGTCTTGTTAACCATCAACACTTGATGCTCCTTTTTGATTTCTACCTCCGCAGCTCTCAGCATCGCAAAGAGCTCGGGAATAGTCTTGTTCATCCCTTGCATATTATAGTTCATCACGAAGCTCTTGTAGCTTGGTGGCAGTGATTGGAGAATTCTGTCAATGACGCAATCATCTGGAAGATTAACTCCCAATTGAATCAAGTGATTATTATACCCAGACATCTTGAGTATATGCTCACTGACAGAACTGTTCTCCTCCATCTTGCAGCTATAGAACTTATTGGAGACTTCATATCTCTCAATCCGGGCATTTGCTTGAAATATTAACTTCAACTCCTGAAACATCTCATATGCTCCATGACGTTCAAAACGTCGTTGAAGTCCCGATTCTAAGCCGTAAAGCATGGCACACTGAACTATCGAGTAGTCATCAGCTTTGCTCTGCCAGACGTTCATAACATCTGGTGTTGCTCCAGCAGCAGGCCTGGCACCCAGCGGTGCTTCCAGGACGTAATTATTCTGTGCAGCAATGAGGATAATCCTCAAGTTACGGACCCAGTCCGTGTAATTGCTACCATCATCTTTCAACTTTGCTTTCTCAAGGAACGCATTAAAATTCAACGGAACAACAGCACGAGCCATCTATCTACAATCAACATAAACAAGCAAGATACTATCAGGTACTAAGTTCATGATAAATTTAAGTTCAGTTAATCAAATTTACTTAAGAACTCCCACTTAGATAGACATCCCTCTAATCCTCTAAGTGATCACGTGATCCAAATCAACTAAACCATAACCGATCATCATGTGAGATGGAGTAGTTTTCAATGGTGAACATCGTTATGTTGATCATATCTACTATATGATTCACGCTCGACCTTTCGGTCTCTGTGTTCCGAGGCCATATCTGTATATGCTTGGCTCGTCAAGTATAACCTGAGTATTCCGCGCGTGCAACTGTTTTGCACCCGTTGTATTTGAACGTAGAGCCTATCACACCCGATCATCACGTGGTGTCTCAGCACGAAGAACTTTCGCAACGGTGCATACTCAGGGAGAACACTTCTTGATAATTTAGTGAGAGATCATCTTATAATGCTACCGTCAATCAAAGCAAGATAAGATGCATAAAAGGATAAACATCACATGCAATCAATATAAGTGATATGATATGGCCATCATCATCTTGTGCTTGTGATCTTCATCTCCGAAGCACCGTCATGATCACCATCATCACCGGCGCGACACCTTGATCTCCATCGTAGCATCGTTTGTCGTCTCGCCAATCTTATGCTTCCACGACTATCACTACCGCTTAGTAATAAAGTAAAGCATTACATCGCGATTGCATTGCATACAATAAGGCGACAACTATATGGCTCCTGCCAGTTGCCGATAACTCGGTTACAAAACATGATCATCTCATACAATAAAATTCATCATCATGCCTTGACCATATCACATCACAACATGCCCTGCAAAAACAAGTTAGACGTCCTCTACTTTGTTGTTGCAAGTTTTACGTGGCTGCTACGGGCTTAAGCAAGAACTCATCTCACCTACGCATCAAAACCACAACGATAGTTTGTCAAATAGACTCCGTTTTAACCTTCTCAAGGACCGGGCGTAGTCACACTCGGTTCAACTAAAGTTGGAGAGACAGTCGCCCGCAAGCCATCTATGTGCAAAGCACGTCGAGGGAACCGGTCTCGCGTAAGCGTACGCGTAAGGTTGGTCCGGGTCGTCTCGTCCAACAATACCGCCGAACCAAAGTATGACATGCTGGTAGGTAGTATGACTTATATCGCCCACAACTCACTTGTGTTCTACTCGTGCAAATAACATCAAACCGTAAAACCTAGGCTCGGATGCCACTATTGGGGAACGTAGTAATTTCAAAAAATTTCCTACGCACACGCAAGATCATGGTGATGCATAGCAACAAGGGGAGAGTATGATCTACGTACCCTTTGTAGATCGCAACGGAAGCGTTGACACAACGTAGAGGAAGTAGTCGTACGTCTTCTTCCCGATCCGACCGATCCAAGCACCGTTACTCCGGCACCTCCGAGTTCTTAGCACACGTTCAGCTCGATGACGATCCTCGGGCTCCGATCCAGCAAAGTGTCGAGGAAGAGTTTCGTCAGCACGACGGCGTGATGACGATCTTGATGTTCTACCGACGCAGGGCTTCGCCTAAGCACTACAACGATATGACCGAGGTGGAATATGGTAGCAGGGGGCACCGCACACGGCTAAGGAACGATCTCAATGATCAATTGTGTGTCTAGAGGTGCCCCCTGCCCCCGTATATAAAGGATCCAAGGGGGAGGGGCTGGCCGGCCAAGAGGAGGGCGCAGGAGGAGTCCTACTCCTACCGGGAGTAGGACTCCCCCCCCCAATCCTAGTCCTAATAGGATTCCGAGAGAGAGAGAGAGAGAGAAGGGGGCCGGCCACCTCTCCTAGTCCTAATAGGACTAGGGGAGGGGGGTGGCGCGCAGCCCACCTTGGGCTGCCCCTTTCACCTTTCCACTAAGGCCCACTAAGGCCCATATGGTTCCCGGGGGGGTTCCGGTAACCTCCCGGTACTCCGGTAAAATCTCGATTTCACCCGGAACACTTCCGATATCCAAACATAGGCTTCCAATATATGAATCTTTATGTCTCGACCATTTCGAGATTCCTCGTCATGTCCGTGATCACATCCGGGACTCCGAACAACCTTCGGTACATCAAAATGCATAAACTCATAATAACTGTCATCGTAACGTTAAGCGTGCGGACCCTACGGTTCGAGAATAATGCAGACATGACTGAGACACATCTCCGGTCAATAACCAATACCGGGACCTGGATGCCCATATTGGCTTCTACATACTCTACGAAGATCTTTATCGGTCAGACCGCATAACAACATACGTTGTTCCCTTTGTCATCGGTATGTTACTTGCCCGAGATTCGATCGTCCGTATCCAATACCTAGTTCAATCTCGTTACCGGCAAGTCTCTTTACTCGTTCTGTAATACATCATCCCGCAACTAACTTATTAGTTGCAATGCTTGCAAGGCTTAAGTGATGTGCATTACCGAGAGGGCCCAGAGATACCTCTCCGACAATCGGAGTGACAAATCCTATTCTCGAAATACGCCAACTCAACATCTACCATTGGAGACACCTGTAGTACTCCTTTATAATCACCCAGTTACGTTGTGACGTTTGGTAGCACACAAAGTGTTCCTCCGGTAAACGGGAGTTGCATAATCTCATAGTCATAGGAACATGTATAAGTCATGAAGAAAGCAATAGCAACATACTAAACGATCGGGTGCTAAGCTAATAGAATGGGTCATGTCAATCAGATCATTCAACTAATGATGTGACCTCGTTAATCAAATAACAACTCTTTGTTCATGGTTAGGAAACATAACCATCTTTGATTAACGAGCTAGTCAAGTAGAGGCATACTAGTGACACTCTGTTTGTCTATGTATTCACACATGTATTATGTTTCCGGTTAATACAATTCTAGCATGAATAATAAACATTTATCATGATGTAAGGAAATAAATAATAACTTTATTATTGCCTCTAGGGCATATTTCCTTCAAATTTAGTGAGAGATCATCTTATAATGCTACCATCAATCAAAGCAAGATAAGATGCATAAAAAGATAAACATCACATTCAATCAACATAAGTGATATGATATGGCCATCATCATCTTGTGCTTGTGATCTCCATCTCCGAAGCACTATCATGATCACCATTGTCACCGGCGCGACACCTTGATCTCCATCGTAGCATCGTTGTCGTCGCGCCAATCTTATGCTTCCACGACTATCGCTACCGCTTAGTGATAAAGTAAAGCATTACATCACGATTGCATTGCATACAATAAAGCGACAACCATATGGCTCCTGCCAGTTGCCGATAACTCGGTTACAAAACATGATCTCATACAATAAAATTCATCATCATGCCTTGACCATATCACATCACAACATGCCCTGCAAAAACAA
Source organism: Triticum urartu (assembly GCF_056163025.1). NCBI lineage: Eukaryota > Viridiplantae > Streptophyta > Magnoliopsida > Poales > Poaceae > Triticum > Triticum urartu. Next base: position 592,995,412 of record NC_141878.1, on the reverse strand, counting down.
GTTAGACGTCCTCTACTTTGTTGTTGCAAGTTTTACGTGGCTGCTACGGGCTTAAGCAAGAACCAATCTCACCTACGCATCAAAACCACAACGATAGTTTGTCAATTTGACTCCATTTTAACCTTCGCAAGGACCGGGCGTAGCCATACTCGGTTCAACTAAAGTTGGAGAGACAGTCGCCCGCAAGCCACCTATGTGCAAAGCACGTCGGGGAAACTGGTCTCGCGTAAGCGTACGCGTAATATTGGTCTGGGTCGTCTTGTCCAACAATACCGCCGAACCAAAGTATGACATGCTGGTAGGCAGTATGACTTATATCGCCCACAACTCACTTGTGTTCTACTCGTGCATATAACATCAAACCATAAAACCTAGGCTCGGATACCACTGTTGGGGAATGTAGTAATTTCAAAAAAAATCCTACGCACACGCAAGATCATGGTGATGCACAGCAACGAGAGGGGAGAGTGTTGTCTACGTACCCACGCAGACCGACTGCGGAAGCGTTGACAGAACGTAGAGGAAGTAGTCGTACGTCTTCCCGATCCGACCGATCCAAGCACCGTTACTCCGGCACCTCCGAGTTCTTCGCACACGTACAGCTCGATGACGATCCCCGGGCTCCGATCCAGCAAAGCGTCGGGGAGAAGTTCCGTCAGTACGACGGCGTGGTGACGATCTTGATGTTCTACCGTCGCAGGGCTTCGCCTAAGCACCGCTACAATATGATCGAGGTGGAATATGGTGGCAGGGGGCACCGCACACGGCTAAGGAACGATCTCAATGATCAACTTGTGTGTCTAGGGGTGCCCCTGCCTCCGTATATAAAGGAGCCAAGGGGAGGGGGCCGGCCGGCCAAGGAGGGCGCGCCAAGGGAGTCCTACTCCCTCTGGGAGTAGGATTCCTCCCCCCAATCCTAGTTGGAATAGGATTCGCTGAGGGGGAAAGAGAGAGAGGGGGGACGGCCACCTCTCCTTGTCCTAATAGGACTAGGGGAGGGGGGAGGCGCGCGGCCCATCTTGGGCTGCCCCTTCTCCTTTCCACTAAAGCCCACTAAGGCCCATACAGCTCCCGGGGGGTTCCGGTAACCTCCCGGTACTCCGGTAAAATACCGATTTCACCCGGAACACTTCCGATATCCAAACATAGGCTTCCAATATATCAATCTTTATGTCTCGACCATTTCGAGACTCCTCGTCATGTCCGTGATCACATCCGGGACTCCAAACTAACTTCGGTACATCAAAATGCATAAACTCATAATAACTGTCATCGTAACGTTAAGCGTGCGGACCCTACGGTTCGAGAATAATGCAGACATGACTGAGACACATCTCCGGTCAATAACCAATACCGGGACCTGGATGCCCATATTGGCTCCTACATACTCTAGAAGATCTTTATCGGTCAGACCGCATAACAACATACGTTGTTCCCTTTGTCATCGGTATGTTACTTGCCCGAGATTCGATCGTCGGTATCCAATACCTAGTTCAATCTCGTTACCGGCAAGTCTCTTTACTCATTCTGTAATACATCATCTCGCAACTAACTCATTGGCTGCAATGCTTGCAAGGCTTATGTGATGTGCATTACCGAGAGGGCCCAGAGATACCTCTCCGACAATCGGAGTGACAAATCCCAATCTCGAAATACGCCAACCCAACATCTACCTTTGGAGACACCTGTAGAGCTCCTTTATAATCACGCAGTTACGTTGTGACATTTGGTAGCACACAAAGTGTTCCTCCGGTAAACGGGAGTTGCATAATCTCATAGTCATAGGAACATGTATAAGTCATGAAGAAAGCAATAGCAACATACTAAACGATCGGGTGCTAAGCTAATGGAATGGGTCATGTCAATCAGATCATTCAACTAATGATGTGACCTCGTTAATCAAATAACAACACTTTGTTCATGGTTAGGAAACATAACCATCTTTGATTAACGAGCTAGTCAAGTAGAGGCATACTAGTGACACTAAGTTTGTCTATGTATTCACACATGTATTATGTTTCCGTTTAATACAATTCTAGCATGAATAATAAACATTTATCATGATATAAGGAAATAAATAATAACTTCATTATTGCCTCTAGGGAATATTTCCTTCACATCACTATAAGCCTTGCAAGCATTGTGACTAATGAGTTAGTTGCGCAATGATGCATTACGGAACGAGTAAAGAGAATTGCCGGTAACGAGATTGAACTAGGTACAAGGATACCGACGATCGAATCTCGGGCAAGTAACATACCGATGACAAAGGGAACAACGTATGTTGTTATGCGGTTTGACAGATAAAGATCTTCGTAGAATATGTAGGAACCAATATGAGCATCCAGGTTCCGCTATTGGTTATTGACCGGAAACGAGTCTCGGTCATGTCTACATAGTTCTCGAACCCGTAGGGTCCGCACGCTTAAAGTTTGGTGACGATGGGTAATATGAGTTTATGTGTTTTGATGTACCGAAGGTAGTTCGTAGTCCCGGATATGATCACGGACATGACGAGGAGTCTCGAAATGGTCGAGACATAAAGATCGATATATTGCTAGCCTATATTTGGACATCAGAATAGTTCCGGGTGAAATCGGGATTTTTTTTCCGGAGTATCGGGAGGTTACCGGAACCCTCGGTAAATGTATGGGCCTTATTGGGCCATAGTGGAGAGAGAGAGGAGACCAGGGCAAGCCGCGCGCCCCCTCTCCCTCTGGTCCGGATTGGACTAGGAGGGGGGCGGCGCCCCCCTTTCCTTCCTCCCTCTCTCCCCCTTCCTTCTCTCCTAGTCCAACTAGGAAAAGGGGGGTATCCTACTCCCGTTGGGAGTAGGACTCCTCCTGGTGCGTCCTGCTAGGGCCGGCCGGCCTCCCCCTTACTCATTTATATACGGGGGCAGGGGCACCCCAAGACACACAAGTTGATTGTTCCAAGCCGTGTGCGGTGCCCCCCTCCACCATAATCCACCTCGATCATATCGTAATTGTGCTTAGGCGAAGCCCTGCGTCGGTAGCAACATCATCACCGTCATCACGCCGTCGTGCTGAAGAAACTCTCCCTCGAAGGTCTGCTGGATCGAAATTCGTGGGACGTCATCGAGCTAAACGTGTGCCGAACTGGGAGGTGCCGTGCGTTCGGTACTTGGATCGGTCGGATCATGAAGACGTATGACTACATCAACCGCGTTCTCATAACGCTTCCGCTTACGGTCTACGAGAGTACGTGGACGATACTCTCCCCTCACATTGCTATGCATCACCGTGATCTTGCGTGTGCGTAGGAATTTTTTTGAAATTACTGCGTTCCCCAACATGAACCCCCATCTCTTTTGGATTGAATTGATGCCGCGGGTGCTCACAAATTGATACAGGGTAAACTTCCTTCGCTCATGAAAGTTCTTGTGAACTCTAGTCCAAAAGATGGATCCTTTTTGCTCGGCACCTTTCATGGGATCTTAGCCTATCTCCATCCAACTCTCGCAAATCAAAGTGTCCTCTTCTTGAGTGTATGATCGCATGTGAATGCTTTGCCTCTTCTTTCCTGCTTCGGCCCTTTGGGGGAGCTCATCGATAAACACCAATGGCTCCATCGAAATGTCGACCTCTTCTTCCTCATCCTCACAATACAAGTCATCATCTTCATGCCAAGAGTTTCCATGGGCGTCCTCATCTTCATAATGCATCGAATTGAGTGTCATCATAGTGGTCGCGGCCGTCCTGGCTTTGGGTCGCGTCGGGATCGAAAGCTTAGCCTTGGCCATCGATGTGGAAGGCCTCATCAAGGCCCTCGAAGATGACATTCTCCATGAATGCCGTGTAGTCAAGGTCATCGTTGGCCTCGGCAGTGGCATTTCATCAAACAACTTGTGAGCGCCGGTCATTTTGGCCGAAGGGATCGACCGGGCTGCTTCCTTTGTGTCCTGTCGGACAGCTGGCCAACGCCACTGTACCCTGGCGTGACGTTGATCGATGATGCCCGCGGGCATGGGTGGAGCGACCACGCTGTAGTTCAGCAATGTAGAGAACAGTGTGTGCCCAAGGCTATGCAGCTGCGCCGCACGATACCCTGGCGTCTCTGTTGTGACGGACGAGCTCGGGGACCGGTGTTGTGGAGGACGAACATCCGACGAGCCTGTGCTGGCCGCGGCCATGGCAGCGACTGAGATAATGCCCGGCGGGAGTTGGCACAACACTGGAATGAGGAGGGTGTGCGCCTTGGCGACTATGGACTCCTTGTCCTCGACGTAGGCCTGATGCTGTGTGGCACGTAGCGCGGCCGCCTCGGTGGCTTACTCGGCAACGGCCTTCTTCTCCGCCACCTTCATCTGTCGGTTCCTCCTCTTGGCCGATTCGGCGTCGAGCTTGGCGACCTCTGCTGGCGTGAGCTCCAACCGCGGCTTCTTGGCAGGCTTCTTCTTCACCACGGGCGCGGCCGCGTGCCTGGATTCGTCGGGTTGCCAGACATGATGGAGGGAGGGGAGGAAGGGTGCGGGAGGGTTTTGGACGAAATGGAGGGAAAGTGGGCGGGCGTGTCCCTGACAGGCGGCCCAGGGGAGGACAAGGGCGCGTGTCCCGCCCGTCTACACGTTGTCCGTTTCGACGCAAGCGCGGCTGAAATTTGGGTCTGGAATGGGTTGAAAGCGGATCGAAAACGGACATTGATCCGTTGCTCTCGTGCGTTGGGCAGTCCGTTCTGTCCATTTACACCCAAACGGACGCTGCCAGACCATTTGAGGTCGCGTGTTGAAATGTTGCTCGAAGATGGCGTCAAGCACACGCCCAAGTGGAATGTGGCTGCATGCAGGGCGAGCTCCGGCGCGTCGGCCGGAAGTCGACGCCCGGCCGTGGCTCATTGTCTGCGTGCACTAGCCGTGGTACATTTAGATAATAAAGCATGGTAGAACACTTACAATGTTTTTGACGCGGGCAAGCCTGGTTCACACAACAGCCTCAGTTCACTGATGTCCGCATTTTTGCAACACCATGGGACTGGTGAGTTGTTGTATACGCCGTGGCAAAGACTTGATGCTCTTGTATCCATAACCTTAAAAACGTCTTGCAGTGATTTTCAGGTTTCCAAGGCTCTGTGGAAGATACTCGAGTGCATATGGCATCATGAGAGATTGAGTGTTCGAAGGTTTCATAAGGAATCTAATAACATTTCAAAATGAATCATATAACATTGAGCTGGCATTGTAAATGTTGATATTTTTTTAATGAATTTGGTCAAAGTAAAGATATTTTGACTTCGGATAAAACTTATATGTAGATAAAAAGGATCGGAGGATACTAGTAGGAAAATTGGCGGAGGCGGGCGCTTATAGGCGCCGGCGCACCGGCCGAGCGTTTCGGCCGGTCCAGCCCAGGCCATCGGATGTGAGCCATGCAGCCGTTGGATCCAGGCAAAAAAAAAAACAGATCGTCCCCAACTTCTTCTTCCTCGGGCAGTCGGCCTGGATCCGCATCTCCCGCTCGGGGAGCACGGCACCGCGCCTCCTGTCCCCTCCGGTGGTCGTCCCCGTCGTCAGTCCCCACCCTCGCCGGTCTTCTTCGTCGCCCGCCAGGCCCCGCCCTCGCCGGTCGTCCTTGTCGCCGGTCCCCCACCCTCCCGGCCTCGTTGTCCCCTCGACCCATGCAACAGCTCCACCTGCGGTTGCACCTCTTGACGCTCGCTGCAGGAAAATACGTCGATGCCGGCCGCGAGTTAATCAACGCCATTTGAATGGATGTACAAAAAACTCCAATGGTAGTAGCAAAATCCTACTACGGTTGCAACAAAAACATCATTGTCGTCCTCACGAGGTCGCAGCTCTGCCTGATGGATGTAGCAAAAACCTTTGCCGGTAGTAACAAAATCCAACTACGGTTGCAGCTTCCCCTTGTTGTGCAATGCCATTGAAGCTTTCTATGTCTATGGTTGAAGCTTTTTTCAACAGCTGTTGAAGCTTTTACAAGTGATGGTTGCAACACTTGTATACGCGGGAGGATCCGGGCATGGCGGCAGGCAGCCATGGCGGGCGGCCGCGAGTCAATCAACGCCATTTGAATGGATGTAGCAAAAAAATTCACCGGTAGTAGCAAAATGAAACTACAGGTGCAGCAAAAATGCAGTCGCCGCCTTCACGAGGTCGCAGCTCCGCCTTACATGGATGTAGCAAAAAACTCCAACGGTAGTAGCAAAATCCTGCCACGGTTGCAGCAAAAACATCATTGTCGTCGTCACAAGGTCGCAGCTCTGCCTGATGGATGTAGCAAAAAGCTTTGCCGGTAGTAGCAAAATCCAACTACGGTTGCAGCTTCCCCTTGTTGTGCAGTGCCATTGAAGCTTTCTATGTCCATGGTTGAAGCTTTTTTCAACGGCTGTTGAAGCTTTTCTAGATGATGGTTGCAACACTTGTATACGCGGGAGGATCCGGGCATGACGGCAGGCAGCCATGGCGGCCGGCGAGGGAGCGCCTGGCCGTCGGCGATGGAGCTTGTGGTGGCCCAAACGCAGCCCGGGAGGAGGGGGGAGGGGATGCGCGCGCGTGAAGGCTGTAGGTAGGGGATGGATCTGGCCATGGCGGCCGGCGAGGGAGCGCCTGCCCGCCGGCGATGAAGCTCATGGTGGCCAGTCGCTGCCGCGGGGGGGGGGGGGGGGGGGGGGGAGATGCGCGTGGGTAAGACTGAAGGTAGAGGATGAAGGCGCTGGAAGGAGGCGAGGCGCGTTTTGCCAGCGTGGCGTACAAACTGGCCGAAAGTTCGGCCGGCGCACCGCGCCCAAACATGTACCTTAATTAAAGACCTGAGTCCGGATGTCTTTGTATATTTCATGGTGGGGGGAGCTGCCCATCACGTGTGCATTCTTCGTGTCCCTTCCAACAAGATCAAACGGTCCAGGGTCAATTGGAGCATCGTATCACTTGTGATGCCGTAACACCAGAATACCAGATATGTTGCCGGGCAACCACAACATGCGCATGAAGCAGATTTTAATTCCTCCCCCAGCCACGTGATGGGGCCCCCTCCCTCCTTAGCCCCCCGCCTTGGAGGGCTCCGCGGAGACTGGCTGGCTCGCGTCGCGCGCTGCCGCGCGAGCGCCAAGTAGTTTCTATTTACTTGACCGGTGGTGGACTTGAGGTCTCGAGGTTGACGGACGACTTGACTGAGGTCTTCCCTTCCCTCCGGTGGTGGCCAGGCTTCACATAATAAGGCTAATCAAGTCCGGAAGAGTCTTTTTAAACCCCGGGGCCTCAACCAGCTGAGCATCCACTCCAGTGTTCCAACTCATAGCTGCCGGTGGCGCACACACCTCACAACCCGGCCGGCAGCAAAGCCATGCAAGAAAGGCTGACGCTTCGTCCCATCCGGCCAACCAAAGGTGTCCACAAATCGATCTTTCGTCTTGCCCGTCGGTTTTCTGTTTGCTACTCCCTCTATAAAGACATATAAGAGCGTTCAGATCACTGAATGCTCTTATACTTCTTTACTGAGGGAGTACCAAGCATTTCACAAAATCAAACCGTAGTGGCTAACAGCAAAGTCTTTCTTTACATGCATGAGTTCTAATTTTTTATTAATTCTTCATACTTGCAGGTAAGGGAGGCGTTACGTGTACCAGCCAACCGGCGAGACTCACCACCACCCTTAAGTTACTGTCGCTGCTGCTCATTTGTTGTGGAGTCGGCAGCGTCCGCTGCTCCTCGACAGCGACAGTACATGACAATAGCACGGACATGATCTCTCTGCTAGATTTCAAGCGGGCCATCACCAACGACTCCAGGCATGCCTCTCGGGAACCTAACATTCCTTAGGAGGCTGGACCTGTCCATTAATGGCTTCACCAGCGTGATACCTCCTTTCAACCGTCTCCAAAGATTGGAGCACCTTTCCTTGTGGGGCAACTCACTGCAAGGGATCATTCCGGATACTCTTACAAACTGCTCCAAGCTACGGAGCCTAGTCCTGTCTCGCAACTTACTAATAGGAGAAGTTCCCAGCGGTATAGATCGCCTATCCAATCTACTGATGTTAGATCTTGGAGGAAATAATCTCACCGGAACAATCCCACCAAGCCTAAAAAACATCAGTCAGCTTGAAGAGATCTCACTTGGTGATAATAAGCTCACCGGAACCATTCCTGATGAGTTGGGAAAACTCCCAAATCTTTCTATATTAATCCTTGCTTCAAATAGGCTATTAGGTGAAATCCTGGAAACCCTGTACAAATACAATCAGTCTTCTCTCCAATATTTATTATTAGGTTCCAATATGCTTGGGAAAACACTGCCGTCTAACTTTGGTGATACCCTCCTGAATCTTGCATATCTCTATCTGGACGACAACAATTTTGAAGGTCATCTCCCAGCATCACTAGGCAATATTTCTGGGCTAGAGTGGTTAGACATGTCATTCAACAAGTTCGTGGGTCAAGTTCCAAGTTCTTTTGGTAATCTTGGAAAGTTAGATTACCTAAACCTTCAGCAAAACAATTTGTTGGGCTTCATCCCAATAGAGCTTGGCGGCTTAAAGCAGCTCACCCGTCTGGATTTGTCTGATAATAATCAGCAAGGTGGTGTGCCATGAAACAGAGTATTTGGAAATAAAACTCCCGCCTCACTTGGAGGCAACTAGCCAGTGAGGACTTCTTTGGAGGAACACTGGATCTGCTCCCATGTCCTACCATCTCTCAGAGAAAAGAAACACAGTACATACGACTACTCATTACAACATCTGGTTTCATGTCAATTATATTGTTTGGCTTATTTTATGCTCACCGAGATGTCAAGGGCATGCAAACCTATCATTCTTGTTTTGTTTGTTTGGCCGTGTGTAATTCTCAGGGTTGGTGCCTTCCCATGCTTCTCTTTGGAAATAAATGACCCTGTGAGATCTTGGCTCGCAGTGCTCAGCAATCAGCAAGATGAATCAAAAGGATACTTCAAAAAAAAAAATCATCAGGATTTGTCACGTTGGCTACAAAGCTACCCAACAAGCTTCTCTTTTGCCATGCCGACTTTTCTAATACTAAAGTACATAAAGTACCCAACAAGCAAAGGAAAAGTACATAAAGTGTGGACTGTGGAGGGTGTTAAGATTAAATTAATATGCGCTGGCTCTCGCGACCGCGTCGCCTCCGCAGGCGACCGGCCGCGCCCCGATCTCCTTCTCCAGCGACCCTCCCTCCTCCTTCCCTCCCCGCCGCCGTCATCGGCGCTCGCCGCCGGGCCTGGCCCGGGCGACGCTGGCGGCGGCGGCCCCCTCGCTTTTCCCCTCTCGGCTTCCTCTGGCGCGGGACGGGGCAGGCTGGGGGGTGTGCCTAGGCGGCGGCGGTCCGGCATGGCGGCGGGGTCCTGGCGCTACGCGGGCAGATGGCTAGACGGCGGCGTCGCCGTTGGTGGCGGAGTGGCGCGGCGGTGTGTCCTGACGGCGCCCGCTCGGCCTAGATCTAGGCCCCTCGGGCCCCATCTGGGCCCAGGCGGGCCGGTGGCGGGGCGAGCCTGCGGCGCGACCTCCAGGAGGCCGGGGCGTGGCGGCGAGCGGCGGCGGGCTGGCGACGCGGATACCGAATTGCTGCAGCGTGGCCGGCGAGGCTTTGCAGGCCCGTTTGGGCCCGGCTGGGCCAGGGGTGGCCTGGTGTGCCCTGCTGCCGCGTCCGGCCGGCGACCGCGACGGTGCTGGGGGCTCGGGCCTCCTGCACGTTGGCGGGGGAGGTGGGTCCCTCCTGCTCGGTAGCGGTGTCGCTGCTTCCGTCGTTTGGCGTTTCTCTTCGGGTCTCCTGGGCTCGTGGTGGTGTTCACAGTGAGGCGGCATGGGCGGTGGCGCAACCGTGGTGGCGCAAGGTGGTGGGCGGAGGTTTGGCTGGTCGGCTCCGGTTCGGTCGGGCAGCGGGGTTTGGAGTGTGGGAGAAATCCTTGCCGGTCTTCGGCTCCGATGCGGTGACGCCTGCGGGTGCCACCTTTCCTTCCTGGAGGGTGTCGTTGTTATCCATCCCCAAACTCTCTCTGCGTGCCGGGGGAAACCCTAGGATCCGTCCGGGCAGCAGCGTCGTCGGTGTCGCATTCCCTCTTGGGGGTGCTGCTTGGTACGCAGCGGATCGAAGCCTCGGGCTATGGTGGTTTGTCTCCGGTGGGCGCAGCGGTGGCGGGTCATCCATGCTTGGTCGAGCTGCCGTTGTTGGCATTTGTTTCTTTTTCTTTTTCTTTTGGGCTTGTTGTGCTGCTCGCCCCAGCGATCTGTAATCGGTGTTGGTGCTTTGGAATACAAAGTGGGGGAAACCCTTTTTCGGTAATTTATATGCGCTAATTATGTACTTCCATGCTTTAGGGGAACCGTCAAGAGGTTGCTAATTTGGCAACTCGCAACCGTCAAGAAATGGTGAGCTTCTGTTTCATTGGTGAGACGCATCATGGCAATTTGCTCCTTGCTGCTGGCTGGAAATAATTACACATGGAACGCAGAGCAGAATCAATAGCACGTACAGAATTCAACTGAGAGTGTGCACGCAGTTTATCTTACAGTTGTCTTGAACTGATGACGACGTATCTAAGAAGGACCAAGTTTTTCAGTGTGGGCAGAGTTGATCTAGTGGAAATAGAGGAGGAGGTGCTTCAGCTCCAGGTTTCGCTTCAATGGTACAAATATATTCTGAATTGCTTTTACTTAAGATGCAGCTGTCTGGAATGTATCCTGATGGGGCATGCAATTCGAGGAAGTAAAGAACCACCTGATGGCAATGGAGAAAGCAAAAATCAAGAAACATTAAATTCAGATTGCCGGCAGAAGAGATGGAAGGTGCTACATAAAAGCATCATTTGATATGGAAGTCGCGACTGGTCCAACAATATCAAACACATGAGATATGGTTGTTCCAGAGGCAGTAGGAGAGATACAACACACGAGTAGCAAGAGCCTAACACAAAAGCACATCGTAAACTACTATAACAACAATGGATGGCATATTGCGACCTTCACAGAAGCGGCTGGGCAAGATGAGCCTCTCTGCTGCCGAGTCCCCCTTCTCCGGGACGAAGACCGTTAAGTGCTTGCTGACGCAGCAGGATGTGGTCTGGTGAAGCAGAAGCTGAAGAGCAAAAGGAGATGGTCTAAAATGCTTACCTTGGTTTACTTTTGAGTTGATCAAGAGAAGCACCTTGTTGTAAACACATATGGATAAATAACAACTTGATGGAAACTGGTGAACGCTCCTTCAGTTTTGAGGTGAGCGCAACTTCAGTTTTGAGTGCTCAAAACACAACTGTCACATAATTTTTGAATCTAATCACAACAACAAAAATTCAAACCAGGAACTGGACCCTGAAGTTTCCGCTGTTTTCTTTTGACTGGCAACCAAGATGATAGATCTAAAAACTGCTGAGCAAAGCAAACTTATCAGGAATAAAACTAACTAATGTGCTTACAAAGCACGTGCCAGCTTTTCACAGGAATTAACTCAAACACTTATCAACAGAGATTTTCAGGAGTCCACAGGCAATGGGTTTTTGTCACCCAAGAATTCAGTAATGAAGTAGTCCCAGCCAATCCCTGTGGGGTTACAGAGCTGACGAAGCAGACGAGAAGAAGCAGAGCTTCGAAAGAACTTGTTGTCGATGATGTGTGCATTACCGGCCTCAATGACGGAGATGTTGCAGGTCCCCCAGCTGGTTCACAAAGAGAGAGAAGCGTCTCTGCTTCATCTTCCTGATGACAACCAGCTGCCCTCTTTCACTTCGGCCCCCCCTTCTTCTATTGAGTTCACACGAGTCGATCCAACCACCTTCACTGTACTTTCTTAGTCAGGCCATCAGCTAGCCACCGATGTTGCAGTTTAGCTCCCTTTGACAGCAAGCATAGTCTTGAGATTTGGTTAGCTCAACTGCTTCTGTCCTTGGCTAAAGATTTACGCGCCCCATCACGCTTTTCCTGCAAAAAAGGATACACAGGTCTGTAATATTGCACAAGTTTGCTTATGGTTGTTTCAGAGTTAAGTCAACGAAACAGAGAAGACATGATGTCTATCAAGAGCTATGGTAACTTATCATCGATTTTTAACATTGATCACAAATCGAGCTACCCAACAGTACATTGAACTAGTGCTTCACTTTCTACAATAGAGATGCATGCATGGTTGCTGCTTGGATCTCATCCATCTCTTCTGGATTACCGCCGCCAATATATATTTTCTGGCATGACAAGGCCCGAAAAGCAATTATATATTTCCGCCTCCAATATTACTGAAAGAGTTAAAGTATCCTAACATCCGTTTCTTCTTGATTTTATTATTTCCTTCTTGTTCTACAACTTGATGGAAACTGGTGAGCGTTCCTTCGGTTTTGAGTGCTCACAAACACAACCACCACACCATAATTTTTTGCCATGTGACCAAAAGATCTGATAGATTTACTCTAGTGTAGTATATATTGTCTATATGTGAACATAAGAGTATGACGGGAGTACTAAAGATCACAAATCACCATGTGCAGAGCTAGACCTCATCTTTGGACCGCTCCATGAAGCTTTTTCGCTTTCCCAGAGAAGACGTACTCCTATCATTTCAGCTGATTGATAACGGTGCATGTATGCTTTTGCAGTTCCTGTAGAATGGATAGGTTCTGCATCCGGTTAGGGTGCATTTTAGTTTTTCATTTTTTCAAAATTCTGTGCCACCATATTAAAAATAACAACAGATGTACATTTTGTGCATGTAAAGGAAGCTTAGAAACTGTATTTAGATAGTAAATTTTTGTAGAGCACTTACAATGTTTTTGATGTGGGCAAGCCTGGTTCACACAACAGCCTTAGTTCGCTGCTGTCCACATTATGTACCATCTGGGGACTGGTGAGTTGTTGTAGACACTGTGGCAAGGACTTGATGCTCTCGCATCCATAACCTTAACCTCTTCCAATGATTTTTAGGTTTCCAGCTCCCAATGATTTTCAGGTTTCCAACCAGGTTTTCAAGGCTCTCTGGAAGGTACTCTAGTTTACTACAGCCTCCAATGTCGAGTGTTTGAAGATTTTTGAGGCTTCCAAGGCTCTCCGGAAGGTACTCTAGTTTGTTACAGCCTCTGAGGTTCAGTGTTTGAAGGTTTTTTAGGCTTCCAAGAGTCTCTGGAAGGGACTCTATTACCCAGCAGTGTGTGAGGTCGAGGGAACGAAGGTTTGTGAGGCTTCCAAGGCTCTTTGGAAGGGGCTTTAGTTTCCAGCACCATGTGAGGTCTAGTGTTTGAAGGTTTTTGAGGCTTCCAAAGCTCTCTGGAAGGCACACTAGTTTCATACATTCTGAGAGGTCTAGTGTTTGAAGGTTTTCAAGCCTTCCAAGGCTCTCTGGAAGGGACTTCAATTGCCAGCAGTATAAGAGGTTCAGTGTTCGAAGGTTTTTGAGGCTTCCAAGGCTCTCTGGAAGGGACTCTAGTTTCTTGCACCGTGTGAGGTCGAGTGTTTGAAGGTTTTTGAGGCTTCCAAGGCTCTCTGGAAGGGACTCTAGTTTCTCACACCATGTGAGGTCTATTGTTTGAAGGTTTTTTAGGCTTCCAAAAGCCTCTGGTATGACTTCGACACTGGTACAATAAGATAAGTCAAGATGCGCTAGACTCTCAAGTTTGCCAATCGAGCTTGGTATTGCAGAAATTTTATCTGATCCACTGAGGTTCAGGTAATGTAATTTTGAGAACTGAGTGATACTCTCGGGAAATTGCCGATCTTCGAGATTTGGAGCAATAAGAACCTCCAATTGCTTCACTTGTCCTAGAGCACTTGGAAACTCTGTGATGGAGCATCCAGATAGATCCAAGACAAGCAAGCACTTTGGAAATGAAAATACACCACCATGGATTTCAGAATTGAAAAAATGCATCGCCCTTAACTTGGAGGGAAAAATAGTTGACATCTTCCTTGCCTTGTTGTAATCTGTAGTATTGTAATTTGTAAGAGATGCATAACAACAATATTCTTTTCTTCTAGTACTGCTCGCTCTTTTAGCATCAAAGACAACCAACTCTTCAGTAATGATCGATCTTGCGAGATCATGCACCAGATCATGCATGGTGAAGATTGTTTTTGGAATTATCTGAAACCAAAAAAATTAGGATTAATCCCACCAGAAAAATTGTCAAGCAAACAGTATTATTTACCTAAATGAAGTTACATGATCCTTTTACAGAAAGATTAATATGCTGAACTTGGCAGGCCAAAAAATTGTCTATGTTTGCACTTCTGCTCGCCGCGATTCACAATGGCCCAACTACCTATGCCGTCCAAGAAACAGCTCATCGCACCTACGCCTGCCCTTATGCGCTTAAAGAAAATCCAGCAGTCTAGCTAAAACCCTCTACTTAAAAGCACTTTTAGATAGAGTACCTATAATAGCTAGGTAGAGCACAAAAAGTGCCTCCCCTCCCTCGATTTACCAATAATGATCTACCTATATTTCATTTTTGCTTCTATCTCCCTCCCAATCTTGTTGAGCACCTTGTAGGAATTTTATAGAGCACCTCATATCCTCTGAACCCAACGTCGGGAGCTGCTGAGGGCGGCAACGGAGCTAGGCGGAGGTAGATCTCGCGGCGGGTGCACACGACGACATACCTTCCACCGTGGGTCACCTCCACGACGGTGTATAGTCGAGGCTCTATCAAAGAGGTAGCAAGCAGAATGAGGACTACAATGACAACTTGGTAGTAGTCATAACTCACAAGATGAGAGAAGGAGATAGAAAATGTAGTGAGAAGGTAAATCCCAATGTCAAGCTGGCCTGGTTGTCAAAATTGATCCGTCTTGCCAGTTGCCACCTCCTTTCACCTCATAGGCAAAAGTGGTTGTGGTGCAAATGCAGACTTGTTTAAAGAACCGGGAAACTCAATACAAATTCTTTTGGAGTTTAGGGGGGAGAGATTTACTATGGAAATGGCATGTAACTTTAGGGTGCTCCAATGAAATTTTGTAGCAGGTATTAAGTAATTCCATCTTGTACATGTTTACATTTTTTAGGGAAAATATTGTTCAGCCAAGTATATAGTAGGCTGTACTATTCGGTAAGCCAAACAAAATACAATACCATGCATTAACTGTATGTATGTGTAGTGATCCAAATGGCATTTGACGAGGGTAAACTACAACGGGATGGATGAAGAAGTTACTTTGCTTTTTTCTTCCAACAGGTACCCTACAGTTGGGCTATTTTTAGAGGAAAGAGTGAAGTATATTCTGATGCACCAATATCTTGAGTGCTTTATTTGCCACAAAGGGAGAAACATATGCATGGATTAATGTACCAAACTGTTAACATATATACTCCCTCCGTAAAATAATATAAGAGTGTTTAGATTACTACTTTAGTGATCTAAGCGCTCTTATATTAGTTTACAGAGGGAGTAACATGCATGCATGCCTTTTCACAGCAGTTGCTGCATGCCATTTGATAACGAGTAAAAAAGAATACTCTTTATCTATATTGTATAAGTATTTTGTACTAACTCACCTTAGGCAATTCTGTGCGCAGTTTTGAATGCTGAAGGAAAGACATCCCCATGAATTGCCTAATATACTTCTCGGCAAGTTGTATGGCCGAAAAGTTATTAGATGGCTCGATGAAACCGAGGGCAATCCATTGATGGATAAGATCATCTTTATTTATATTGTGACCTTTAGGAAAGATGCCACAATAGGCAAAGCATAACCTCAAATATGGTGTCAAAGTATTGTAAGTTAACTTCAAGGATGGTAACACCGTACTATCAGAAAATGGTTCATCCCAAATATCATTATTGCACATAGCTTTCCAGTCACTAAGATCCATTCCAGATAGCAAGAATCCAAGTGCTTGAGCTGCTAATGGCAAACCTCCACATTTCCTTGCAATTATCTGTCCAACTGGTTCAGCTTGCCCTTTATCAACCCTAGATTCAAAACCACTATTTTGCTTGATTATTCTCCAGCACATGTCGTTGTCCAAGGGATCTAGCAAGTATGGTTGAACACCAACAGTACACATTTTTCTTGCAATGTCTTTGCTGCGTGTTGTGACCAAGACTTTCATCTTGGAGCCTACATTCAACATAAGCTTGAGTTGATCCAGTTGGAAGTTATCTGTCTCCCATATGTCATCTAAAACAATTAAAGTCTTCTTATCTTGAAGTAGATCTTTAAGGCGTTGGTCTATCAACTCCCTTGTATCTAGATTTTGGCTTCCTTTTCCGAGTACTTGAGAAATTATGGAGTTCCCTATTTTTTTCAAATCAAACACCTGGGATACATAAACCCAAACCTGATGATTATAATCTTTGAATTGAGTATCATTGAAAACCAGTTGTGCCAAAGTTGATTTTCCTATGCCTCCAAGCCCACAGATAGGAAGAACGGTTATATGTTCTTTGTTGTTATTGCTTGTGGATAACAAAGAAAGGACATTCATCCTGTCTTTGTCTCTTCCTATGATGAGTGATTCAATCACATTTGATGTTGTTTCCCGTGGATCGGGAAGCTGGTGCACATCAATTAGGCTGGAGTTGTCATGTGTGAATTTGAAACTCTCGTGATCCTCTTTGATCTTCCTCAGCTGGCCTCTCATTTTCTTCATCTTATAAGCCATGGCAATCTTGGGTGCAATAGCAAAACAGTCCAGCTTCCCAATCATATACAAGAAATTTCAACAAGTCATTATGATATAATATAAAACCTTGGAGCAACTACACCCGGCTTTAATAAGATGTACTCCCTCCGTAAACTAATATAAGAGTGTTTAGATCACTACTTTAGTGATCTAAACGCTCTTATATTAGTTTACAGAGGGAGTAGTATTCTCGATCCCTCTACCCGGTAACTACATGCCGCATGGTAGATATATAAATCCAACATAAAACTTTTGGACGGATGTAAAACATAGCTTCCCTCTTGTAGTACAAATTTTTATTCTTATATACCTAGTTTCACGGCCGGGGTTTGTACACCAGATTTAAGTAGGCTAAATGCCTCTTGTACACCAGATTTAAGTAGGCTTTAATTTTTAGAAGGGCAACAACAAGTTTTAAGCTTTAAACATTGCAATTAACTAGTGACCAGTTGCTTACATTGGAAAGTACGTTCAGATGATCAAGCACAGTGGCAGAGCCAGGGGGGCAGCAGGGGCTCTGGGCCCCCCTAATACCATGGATTTGTTCCTAAATGAACACATGAACAGCAGTTCTCTAACTGGCCCTCCCCAACACCATAATTTCACTTGTCCTGCCACCACCACTGATCAAGCATGGTTTTGTGGACAATCATATAATTAAATAATCAAATTATTTGACCAAAGCAACAAACTCTGTACTAGCCAAGAATATTAATTAACGAAAAACCGATCAAGATAAGGCACGGGTGGCATATGTATACCTTTCTAGAGGCTGGTTCACTATTAGCTTTGAACTCGTCGAGCATGTAAGAGATGTCGTAGGCAGCGTGCTTGAGCCGGTTGAGCCACACCCGCACCAACTCCTCCGTGACAGACCGCCTCTCAGCATCCTTGAGCGCCGCCTCCATGTACTCCAGTGTGTCCTTCATGTCCTGGAGGTCGTCCTTGAAGCTGCACAGCATCGTGACCTCATCCCCAATGGCAGAACCCAGCTTATTGCCCACCGCTGAAACCACAGCCGAGGCAAGCAAACCGGCTACATGCGCCATGTTGTTCGTCTTCACCCTAACTTTTCTCTCTCAAGTTGTATGCCAATTGGATGAGGTGTGAACACAGCCGAGCACCAGAAATGACGCATGCAGTTACCAACTCATGCATGGTCATATGTATGATCGACCCATGCTCCACCAAGATGGAAAGGGATCATCTACCTTGCTTAGTTGTGATAATACGCACAGCACAGCACACGTTAGCTTTAGCTTTACCAGCAGGCAAGGCTCAAGAAAAGAATCTCCTATCTTTCTCCCTGTAAAGGGAAAAGAAAAGGAACCAGGGAGAAGAAAAGAATGTGAACTCCCTCAGAAAAATAAAGGAATTGAGAAGAATCCTATTCCCTGATGCATTCTTTTGTTTGTATATAACTTTTGAGCTGTTTTAGTCTATCATTTTTTTAGTTCTGGGGATTCCACAGTTTCCTTCAACCCAAAGAAAAATCATAATCAGTTTACTATACATATAGCAGGATCACAAACAAAAAAGAGAATCAAAAGATCTGTAGGATTACTTACAGTGAACTCACCTTCTTTGTATCCGCTGCCAGGCTGCTTGAGCAAATTTAGCAATCTGCTTGGCATCTTTGTAAATTTTCAATATCCTGCAAAAAATATTGCATCAGTGTATATAAAATAAAGCTGCTCCGCAGAAGAAAAAAAATCTGGGAACAAAAAGAGAGAATACACATTGTGATACTCTTGCTTGCTTGTTTGACTGGAGATTTTTCCAAAGGAGGCAGTAATAGCAGATGGTGAGGAAGCTCTCAGGTATTACAAAATTAGGCAACCGCACACAGATATTTGTAGAAGTCATGGGTGGCTCCTTGCTTGTGCTACGGCGTTCATCTGTTTCCTCGACAACGCCTCTGCCCTAGCCGCCAGCCACCGCAGAAGCGCCGTGCACTAGTAGAAAAAGGGTCAAACGTGAAGCACATTAGTGCCGGTTTGTATTTGAGCCGGCACTAATGTATACATTAGTGCCGGTTCCAACGGCTAGCCGGGCCGCTTTCATTAGTACCGGTTCGTGGCGAACCTTTAGCACCGGTTCGTGCCACGAACCGGTACTAATGAGAGTGGTGGCAGGATGTTGTCAGAATGGGGCCCCTCCAGCCCCTTTAGTACCGGTTCTTGGCACAAACCGGTACTAAATGTCGTCCTACATAAACCCTTCGTCCACCCGAGCTCGCTCTGTTCTTCCCTTTTCCCCTCTCCTCTATGTTCTTCCCCTCTTCCTCTCGAGCTCATCACACATTTTTCCCAAAATTTGTCAAGATTTGAAGGCCCCCATCCATTCAAATGATCACAAAGGTTAGCAACTTTGTCCTTTCATCTCTCATTGCTAGATTAGCTCTTGCAATGCTTTATATAGTGATTAATTTGTGAGTTTAGTAATTTGGGAGGATATATATATATATATATATGTGCTAGTATTTGATTTATATGCAGTTTGAGGTCAAAAATAACACTTAGTTTGCATATGTAGGTGTGGTTTACTTAATGCCTTCTAAATCTCCATCGTAGCCACCGTCGATCGCCCGCACCGTCCCGTCGCCGGCACCACCTTGTGGTGAGCCTCTTGTTCATGAAATTTTATATAAAAATTGATGTTTGTGTGATTTGGATATATAGTTACTCGTATAATTATCTTACCCGTACGTTGTTTGTTATACATATAGTGCCATGGTTTTGATATCCGTCCCCATCGGCCCTAGTCCTTGTTATGATTAGGATGTGGTATGTATATTCTCTTTTAAAACTAGTTGCATTTCGTGTTTATGAAAAATTATGCCCATCAAGTTGACATAGAAAATTTTTCTAGGAGGTATGTGAACCGGAAATTCCAACCGACCCTATTGCCGAGAGGTTAAATTTAGTTGAAAGAGAAAACGAGTACTTGAAAGAAAAATTGAAAAGAATTGAGGGGGAGAAGATGGAATTGGAGTTGCATGTTGCCGATGTCGTCGATGATCACAAGATCAAGATGAAGAAAATGCGCTTGAAGATTAGAAAGATTAGAAAATATGCCATCGATAGTGAGGCTTGGTATCATTATGCTGTTGGATCCATTGTTACCTTAGTTGCGATCTTGATCGTATTTGTTGTTGCATTTAAATGCTTTAGCTAGAGAGTTATTTGTTTGTTGCATTTAAGTGTTGTATGAAATTTATGTATGAACTTGTATTAATTTGGTCTATTCGGTGTTGTGTAATGAAGATGAGTCGGCAATGGATGTACGATGACTGATGCTCTCCCCAGTTCGTTGAGGGCGTGCATATTTTTCTGCTTGCGGCTGAGGCAAACAAGCGGGCGGATGGTTTTATGCCTTGTCCATGTGCTCGCTGTAAGAATGGTCACAATTACTCTACGTCAAGAACCATTCACGTCCACCTGTTTAAGTCCGGTTTCATGCCCCATTATAATGTTTGGACCAAGTACGGAGAAAGAGGGGTTATGATGGAAGACAATGAAGAAGAAGAGGACGACGACAGATATCCTGGCCATGGGTTCCCTGAATACGATGATACAACAATGGGGGAAGAAGCTGAGCCGGTAATGCGGGAAGAAGCTGAGCCGGCAATGCAGGAAGAAGCTGAAGAAGAGGCATCAGATGAGCCCGTTGATGATCTAGGTCGAGCCATTGCCGATGCAAAGAGAAACTGCGCAAGTGATTTGGAGAAGAAGAAGTTGCAGCGCATGTTAGACGATCACAAAAAATTGTTGTACCCGAATTGCGTAGGTGACAAGAAAAAGCTGGGCACCACACTGTAATTGCTGCAATGGAAGGCAGAGAATGGTGTATCTGACAAGGGATTTGGAAAGTTGCTGGTAATGATAAAGGATATGCTTCCAAAGGACAACGAATTGCCCGAGAGTACGTACGAAGCAAAGAAGGATGTCTGCCCTCTAGGGTTAGAGGTGCAGAAGATACATGCATGCCCTAATGATTGCATCCTCTACCGCGGTGAGTACGAGGATTTGAACGCTTGCCCGGTATGTGGTGCATTGCGCTATAAGATCAGCCGCGATGACCCTGGTGATGTCGAGGGCCGGCACCCCGGGAAGAAGATTCCTGCCAAGGTGATGTGGTATGCTCCTATAATACCACGGTTGAAACGTTTGTTCCAAAACAAAGAGCATGCCAAGGCGATGCGATGGCACAGAGAAAACTGTAAGAAAGACGGAAGGTTGAGAGTACCCGCTGACGGGTCGCAGTGGAGAAAAATCGAAAGAATGTACGGGAAGGAGTTTGCAGATGACGCAAGGAGCGTATGGTTTGGTCTAAGCGCAGATGGCATTAATCCTTTTGGGGAGCAGAGCAGCAACCATAGCACCTGGCCTGTGACTATGTTTGTATAACCTTCCTCCTTGGTTGTGCATGAAGCGGAAGTTCATTATGATGCCAGTGCTCATCCAAGGCCCTAAGCAACCCAGCAACGACATTGATGTGTACCTAAGGCCATTAGTTGAAGAACTCTTACAACTGTGGAATGGAACAGGTGTACGTGCATGGGATGAGCACATGGGGGAAGAATTTGACCTAAAGGCGTTGCTGTTCATGACCATCAATGATTGGCCTGCTCTCAGTAACCATTCAGGATAGACAAACAAGGGATACCGCGCATGCACGCACTGTTTGGACGATACCGACAGTATATATTTGGCTAATAAGAATGTGTACCTGGGACATCGTCGATTTCTTCCGAGCAGGCATCCCGTAAGAAAGAAATGCAAGCATTTCAAAGGTGAGGCGGATCACCGGACGAAGCCTCGCCACCGTACTGGTGCTGATGTACATGATATGGTCAAGGATTTGAAGGTGGTCTTTGGAAAGGGTCCTGGTGGACAACCTGTTCCGAATGACGCTGACGGACGCGCACCCATGTGGAAGAAGAAATCTATATTTTGGGACCTGCCCTATTGGAAAGACCTCGAGGTCCGCTCCGCAATCGACGTGATGCACGTGACGAAGAATCTTTGTGTGACCCTGCTTGGCTTCTTGGGCGTGTATGGGAAGACAAAAGATACACCTGAGGCACGGGAGGACCAGCAACGTACGCACGGAAAAGACGGCATACATCAGGGTCATGCAAGCTACGCTCTTACCAAAGAAGAGAAGGAAATCTTCTTTGAATGCCTGCTCAGTATTAAGGTACCGTCTGGCTTCTCGTCGAATATAAAGGGAATAATAAACATGGCAGAGAAAAAGTTCCAGAACCTAAAGTCTCATGACTGCCACGTGATTATGACGCAACTGCTTCCGGTTGCATTCAGCGGGCTTCTACCGGAAAACGTTCGATTAGCCATTGTGAAGCTATGTGCATTTCTCAATGCAATCTCTCAGAAGGTAATCGATCCAGAAATCATACCAAGGTTACAGAATGATTTGGTACAATGTCTTGTCAGTTTCGAGTTGGTGTTTCCACCATCCTTCTTCAACATCATGACGCACGTCCTAGTTCACCTATGCGAAGAGATTAACGTTTTGGGTCCTGTATTTCTACACAATATGTTCCCCTTTGAGAGGTTCATGGGAGTCTTAAAGAAACATTTTCATAACCGTGCTAGGCCAGAAGGAAGCATCTCCAAGGGCCGTCAAAATGAGGAGGTCATTGAGTTTTGTATTGACTTTATTCCTGACCTTAAGCCGATTGGTGTTCCTGAATCGCGGCATAAGGGCAGACTGGATGGAAAAGGCACGCTAGGAGGGGAACAAATAATATGTATGGACGGACATTCTCTCACTGAAGCACACTACACAGTTCTACAGAATTCCGCCTTGGTGGCTCCGTATATGGATGAACACAAGAATTTGCTACGCTCCAAACACCTGGAGCGGTCTGATGACTGGATTACACTTGAACAAACCAGGAGTTTCGCCAGCTGGTTGCAAGCACGTACCATGCATGACACCTCTATTGAAGATGACCTGTACTTGCTGTCCCAGTTACCATCTTCGAATATAATGACTTTTAAAGGGTACGAGATAAATGGTAATACATTTTACACGATCGCCCAAGATAAGAAGAGCACCAACCAAAACAGTGGTGTCCGCTTTGATGCAGAAACCAAGACGGGAAAGGAAACATATTATGGTTATATACAGGACATATGGGAACTTGACTATCGACGTGGTTTGAAGGTCCCTTTGTTTCGGTGCAAATGGGTCAATATGACACGAGGCGGGGTAACGGAAGACCCGCAGTACGGAATGACAACAGTGGATCTCAACAATCTTGCGTATGCAGACGAACCATTCGTCCTAGCCAATGATGTGGCACAGGTTTTCTATGTGAAGGACATGTCTACCAAGCCAAGAAAAAGAAAAGATAAGGAAGCGAATGCATCGTACGATGAGCCAAAGCGGCACATAGTTTTTTCTGGGAAGAGAAACATCGTGGGAGTGGATGACAAGACAGACAAGTCAGAAAATTATGAAAAGTTTGATGAAATTGCTCCATTCACAGTGAATATTGACCCGAGCATCCCGTTAAATGATGAAGATTTTTCATGGCTACGACGCAAAGGGACACACGCGAAGAAAAAGTTTCACACCCAAAGATCTAGGATGTGATCAGCTTAGCTATCATCACTTTCTTCTGTGTTTCACACCCAGGAGGGAATCTCTGTAATAGTTAGGATAGCTAGTTATGTGTTTTGGCATTTGAAACGCGAAGAAATTTTATGTGCAAGCAAATTCTTTCATGCATTTACTGATTTTTTCAGCTAAATGATCCTGAAAATGAAAAGCATTTCAAATGAACTCAGAAAAGGATGAAAGTTGGCATGGTATCATAATTTCACCCACATAGCATGCGCAAAAAAGTAGAGAGGGTTACCGCAAAAACTGGATGCACTTCGTGTACAAAATGGACAATCTGTTTCGAAGTATCAGGGTTTCGGACGAAAACTCATCCGTTACAAAGGCATTTTATTTTTTAAATAACCTAAGCATTACCAAATTGAATATAATGATAAAACACACTAATATTAAACATAAGAAAAAAGAATCACTGAAAAATCTATTTTCAATGTTAAGTTATTCACAAAAATAAATAAAGCAAAAAAAATAAGAAAAAAAGCCCACCTACTAGGCCACAGCGGCCTGCATACGACTAGAAACCCAAATTCAAGTTGGGCCAGGATGTAGGCCCGCTAGCCCAGTAGGCCCAACAGGGCATCGCAGAAGAGGTAGGCCCAGAAGGCCTGCTTAAGAGAGGTGCTCGAGACAGCAGCGACGGCGGGGCTTATAAGTAGGTGCGAGTGCCCCTCGGCTAGCGAGGTGGGACTAAACTTTTGTGCCCCTCACCTGGCAGCGCACACCCTTTAGTACCGGGTCGTGGCACCAACCGGTACTAAGGGGGGGGGGGCTTTAGTACCGGTTACCGGTACTAAAGGGGGGTGCTTCCCGCCGCTTGGCCTGGCCAAAACAGGCCTTTAGTACCGGTTGGTGGCTCCAACCGGTACTAAAGGTGCCTTCTATATATACATCACTTCGAAAAATTTCATTCTCCCTCTGTTTCTTCCCGATCGATCGACGCCGTCGCCGCCCCCGTCCTACGCCACCCCCGTCGCGCGCCGTTGCCTTCGCCGCCCGCATCCTCGTCGCCGCCCTCATCCCCGTCGCCGCCCCTGTCCCCGTCGCCGCCCCCGTCGCCGTCGCCGCCCTCGTCTCCGTCGCCGCCCCGGGCCCGTCCCCGTCGTGCCGTCCCCGCGTCGCCGCCCCGTCACGCCCCGGCCCGTCGCCGCCCCGGGCCGTCGCCGTCGCCCCGCTGTGAGCTCTCCCCCTCTAACCCCTCTCCCTCGCCCCCGGTGGCCACCATGGGCGCCGCCCCTCCCCGAGCCCATACACACACACAAGCATGATGAACACACACACACACGCACATTTCCTTAAGTTAATTAGTATATACGTATTTTGTATGTTTAATTAGTTTAGATTTTTCAGATTATTATTTTTTCACTAGTATATATGTATGAATGCATGTTAGATGGATATAATTAGTGTTTAATTAGTATGGAATTTTTTTATGTAATGTTGTTTTTCTGTTTTTAATGGATGTATAGAAGTTGTTTTTTCTGCTTTTAGTGTTAGATGCTTAATTAGTATGAAATAGCATATAGAATTTTGACATATGCAATGATAGCATAATTAGTGTTACATTTGCATATAGTATTTGCTGTCGACGATGCCCGGCCCGCATCCTCGCCGTCGACCCGTTCGTGACGACGTCCTGCTTCAGAGGACCCATGTCTGGGACTGGGCTCCGCCGGGCTAGCACTGGGAGGTGCTACCTTCAGTGGCGCGACGCTTGGTGAGGAACCCGGCTCCGGGTCCCGTCGTCGACCCTCATCTCCTTTGGTGGCATTCGCGTGGGCCACTTTCGGTGCGGAGGGAGCCGGCCCCGCCGGAGGTGGTACGTCGCCGTGTCAGGGAGGAGGACGAGCACGTCCATCGCTACATGGCTGCTATGGACGTCAGGTTCTCCAATACCTGGCAGGTTCTTTGGGGAGATCACCCGAGCTATGATCCAGTGATGGTTCCTTCACTTTGGTTGTCCACCGCCTAGATTACTCTCTAGTATTCGATCTTTATTAGCTAGCTAGCTAGTGATGTATTCGATATATAATATTCGAGATGATTTATTCGAGAT
Source organism: Triticum urartu (assembly GCF_056163025.1). Classification (NCBI taxonomy): domain Eukaryota; kingdom Viridiplantae; phylum Streptophyta; class Magnoliopsida; order Poales; family Poaceae; genus Triticum; species Triticum urartu. Next base: position 592,970,118 of record NC_141878.1, on the reverse strand, counting down.
CATATACATTATTTGAGACGATGTATTCGAGATTATATCTATTATTCGAGACGACGTATTCGAGATTATATCTATTATTCGAGACGATGTATTCGAGATTATATCTATTATTCGAGATTATACTAAATTGTTTTATATTTCTTTTGGCATAGTTAAATAAAAGCTATGGCGGGCAATACCGATAGAGAGAGAGAACAGACCATGTTCGATATCATACGCGGGCCAGATGATGATCAGAATGAAGAAGATTTTGACGGCTCCGAATTTCTAAACAACACCGAAGAGGGTGATATGATATTCGATCGCGACGACCGAGAAGATGTAGTCATGAACTACGACGAAGAACATGTTGATCCTGAAACAACAAACACCGGCGAGGTATATATATTTATATAAGCAGGAATCTGGTGATCATCGCATGTTTTAAATGAGTTGAAGATATATTAACGAATCGATCTTTCTTCTTTCAGCCATCCGGATCGAGCAAATCTTCAGGCAAAAGGACGAAACGAGGCCCGAACAAAAAGTTGAAGGAGGGCATAAAGTACAATATCGAGGCATTCAAACCTAATGGCGAACCATTAGCGCCTAAGAAGATTGCGGACAAGTTCGTTCGTCAGTGCGGAGTTCTTGTGAAGGACCAACTCCCGATCTCCCTTCAAGAATGGAGAAAGCCAGCAAAGCCACGTCCAAATGTTACTTTTGTCGACGAGAATCAAAAAAACTGCTTTGGGATACTCTCATGGAACATTTCACCCTACCAGATAATTTCACAGAAGCAGATGTGCGGAAAGTCAAGGACGCTGCTTTTAGGAAGATGGCGGTTGCATTCAAGAACCACAAGAGAACGACGTGGGAGAAGGACGTCAAGGGAGGAAGGAAGACTCCAGTATTCGAGGGGATACTAGAGAATCAAAGTGCTCATTGGGACGATTTCGTGAAATTCAAGGATTCAGAATTAGCTAAGGAACGATCGAGAATAAACAAGAAGAATGCCGAAAAAAGGATAAGTTCCATAAGCTGGGGCCAGGTGGCTACGTGGTGGCAATGCCTAAGTGGGATAAGTCTGAGAAAGAGATGGAGGATGCAAGTGTCACTCCGGTTACTAAGAGCTAGCCCCCCAGGTGCAGGACTTGGTTCTATGCGCATGGGGGGGAGTTGGACCCGAAGACAGGCAATGTTTCGACGAAGGCATGTCTGAATGGAGCCGACGATGCGCTACTTGTTGCAATAAAAGAGGCTCGATCGGGGGTGTTCCAGCCCAACAGAGAGAACGACGAGCTTACGCGTGCCCTGGGAAATCCTGAACACCCGAGAAGAACACGAGGCAAGGGCGCTCTTCCATGGTATGAGGGGTTTTCGGACTGGAACACCGACTACAGAACCCGTGCGAGAAAGAAGATTGCGGAGGAGAAGAAGAGGAAGATGGAGGAGGGGCAGAGGAAGCGGGACTATGAACGCCTTCAGGGCCTAGAAGCAAGTCAAGCGGAATTGGCAGCTAAATTCCAGCGGCAGCAGGAGCAGATCGACTCACTTAGCCAGCAAAGGGGGTCTCAGCATCTGCAGCAGCTAGCGGATGATCCAGCATTGGATACCACCGCCCCATCCATGCCGAGAAGCAGCGTGGGTTCCGCCCCGGGCGACGCAGTAGTGCTGGATAGATACCCCGTGGATGACATCACGGAGAACACTAACTGCGAGCTACACTTCAAAATGAAGAACATATCCATGAAGGTGGCGGACGCCGTTGCTTTTTCAAATTCCCCCGAGGCAACCTTCCATTGCAACCCGATTCCAGCGGGCTATGCTCGTGTCTTGGTTGATGAGGTGGTGGACCCATATTCGGAGCTACAGCTTGACATTCCTGGAGGTGACGACGAGCACACATTGGGAGAGGCCATACATCGTGTCATCCTATGGAGAAAGGATTGCATCATCTTTCGAAGGCCACCGACACCGCGTCACCCGACTCCTCGTCGAATTCCGCCACCGAGTCAGCAGACTCCCGCTCCTCCAAGTCCACCAACGCGTGAGGCCACTCCTCCTCCTCCAAGTCGGGCAAAGTGTCAGGCCACTCCTCCTCCAAGTCCGACACAGCGTCAGACGTCCACTCCTCCTCCAAGTCCGGCACAACCTCAGGCCACTGCAATTCCGGCATAGCTTCAGGCCACTCCTCCTCGTCCAACTCAGCCTCGTCAGCCGTCTCCGCCGCCTCAGCAATCGCAGAAGAGACACCCCGCAGCTATGGTGCGTAGCGGTACGAGTCGAGGTCATAGTACAGGAAGTACAGGCGGAGGCAAGCGATATAAATATGGTCCAAACCTCACTACTCCTCTTCCTGTGAGGGCTTACGACAGGACCGAGGAGCAAACCAATGCCATAGTGCAGGCAGAAGTCGACGCCCATTTTGGACCGAAACCGCCACCGCCGCCAAGGGAGAAAGTGCTTGTGGAAGTAGTTGACCACTTCATTCGTATGGCTCAACCACCAGCTCCTAAGCCTGTTGACACAGAGTATGAGCGCCACATCAGGAAGTTACATCGACGACGTCTACAGAAGGAGGCGAGCTCGAGCTCGAGCAAACAACAAGCAACTGTCAAAAAATGCGGGAAATCCGTTGCCCAGCTGGGAAAACAGGCGGTGCAATCGATCCCCCCGCTTGTTGTGCCGCCAACAACACGTGACAGTACGCGCGCCCAATATTATTGTGGCCAAACAGTTTACGTTCCCGAGGTGGGCGATGTGGTAATAACCCAGGAGCATATAATGCAGGCTGAAGAACTCAAGATCACTGTTGGACAACTCCTCGAGATCGAGGACATGCCTGGGATTACAGAGGAGGAAATAAAACGGAAATATGTCCGGGGCCAACCTTTGGTCGAGCCAGAAGATGTCAACAAGCTCCCAACGAGAATGTATGAATTGCATCAATGGTACATGGACATTACCAAGAGATCCAATCGAGAGTCCCTCATGGTGTATGTCAAGAAGGATGATTACTACCATGAGAAAGCTGTGGCCGTTGAGTATCCTGAACTGTTTCAGTTATACAATCAAGACGCACTCGACAAATCTATCGTCAGTTGCTATTGTCTGTAAGTGATTTCTTTCTGTAATTTAAGTCTCAAGCTAGCTGTAGTGATCCTTTTGATCAATCATTACCTGTAATTATCCTCACTATATTCTTTTTTGTGGTATTATGCAGGATGAAGATGTATGAAATGAGAAAAGGTGGACGCTATGGCATTGGGTTCATTGACCCAAACACCGTTAATGAATACACATGGAAAATAAACAAGCATCAAGAAAAAGAGGTAGAGGACAACATGCTAGAGTTCTTGAAGCGCCTCATATACAATGAAGATATACTACTTCCTTACAACTTCCAGTGAGTCACACTTTCTTGTACTACAAATTCTCTGTTTTTGCCTACTAGCTAGCTAGCTACATGTTTTTGCTTACATATGCCCGCTTAATTAAGACATGCAAACGTGTGTGCATGCAGATTTCACTGGATCTTGTGTATCATTAAAGTTGACGCCGGAACAGTTGAAATACTGGACTCGCTACTTAAAAAACAAAGTGACTATAACATCTTGTTTGGGATAGTCAACAGGTAATTTCAATCATTATTAACTATATATCTCGGCCTATTTAGTAATTCGTCATTTCATGATATGAACTATTTAATAACCCCTTTATTCATTTTCTTTGTCGGCGGGCAGGGCTTGGGCAAGGTTCATCAGCGTCACGGAAGGCGAATGGAAACCAAATCTGAAATGGTTTCGATCCAAGGTAAGTAATTAAGTAGTACTAGCTAGCTAGCTGCCATCTCTTTAATTATCATGCTTGATTAATTATTATCTGATCAAATTAAATTCCATTCTCATAATAAAGGCCCTGAAGCAGGCGCAGGGGACTGATCTGTGTGCATTGTGCGTTTGCGAGAACATTCGCATGATGGCGTACGAAAGGAGCAGATCTCAAAGACAGGAATGGGTACGCTTGTCAGAACACTATTCACAATTTTTACACCATTATCGATATCTAGTCACACAACTAATACACATGCATATTGATCTCCTTCTTAACAGTTCAAAGAGGTGTGGGACAAGCTCCTAGAAACGGAGCGCATAGAAGCACTTCAAGAGGAAATAGCGGGATTTTTGCTCGACCAGGTCATAAATCCGAAGGGAGAATACTATTACCCGCTACCGCCCCCATGAACCACTTCCAATTGTCATCGTGCTCCAAAGGCACCAATTAGGCTAATGCCACAGGCTCCGAAGGCAACATGCATATGTAGGAGAAATTGTATATAGCTATACATGTGTGTATGTGTGAATTAATATGGTTTGTGAGACATTGATGATATATATATGATTGGTTCTACTAGAAATTCTATTTATATATATATATATATATATATATATATATATATATGCATAACGTGTACAATGTGTAGTACCGTAAAATAGCAGCAAACGAAAAAGAATTAAAATGGAAAACACAAAATTAAATGAAAAAGAAATCATAAAACCAAAAACCCCCCAAGCATTTTAGTACCGGTTGGTGTTACCAACCGGTACTAAAGGGCTCCCGGCCTCCGGAGCTGGCTCGTGCCACGTGGTTGCCCTTTAGCACCGGTTCATGCTGAACCGGTACTAAAGGGGGGGGCCTTTAGTGCCGAAACTTCAGTGCCGGTTCCTAAACCGGCACTAAAGGGCCTTACGAACCGGTGCTATTGCCCGGTTCTGCACTAGTGGTGTGTCAGTTCTTGAGGTGATGACGCTGAGCCATCGAAGCCGGCACCCCGTGATGCGAGGGAACAGAGGATGCTCTGCCTCGTGGTCACTATCTCCTCTAGCCAGCTCTCCCATTGGGTATTTCGCATGATGCGACCACTCTGAAATATAAAGAAGGCTCACACACAAATACATAAGAAAAAATGTTTATCTATAGTCAATAGATCTAAATTTTGGGTGCTCTGTTGCTATTTACAAACCTACCACGTCATCATCTATATAATCTACATACTCAATTCATCAAACACTTTACGGGATAAAATCAGAGGTTAAAATACAGTTCAATCTAGCCACAAATTCTTCAAAATTATGCAGTAGCATGTTCTCTGCCCACAACGGGCACAAGAAGTTTTTGTTCACATATCAAATATGCACTGGCAGAAAATTCATGGTTTAATGGAAGCATCCATAACTTTGCATTTGATCCTAATATGCAATGATCACAACATGAATTTAACTGACGAAGCAATAATTGTAGCCGCATTTTATGAGGCAGCAACCCATCACAGGCAGGAAGAAATGCAAAACAGACAGACCATCTTCGTCACCTCCGGCGACTATGCCGCCAAATCTTGACCACCTGCGCCGCACACAAATCAGTCCCAGAGCTGCCAGGATCGGATCCACGGGAGGAGAGCAATTTCCGAACCGAGCCTGCGGGAATCAAGCAGGCAGTTGAGTCGAGGAGGGCCGGGCGGAGGCGTCGTCGGGATCGTCCTAGCACTACAGGAAAAAACTAATAAGCCGTATACCTAATACACTCGGCTTACATCGATTTAAACTCGGTTTACATATAAGCCGAGTAAAACACCCGGCTTATAGCACTCAGTTTACAGTCGACCGGCTTATATCATATAAGCCGAGAGCTGGACCGAAAAAATCCGGCTTATGTATAAACCGAGTATTTTTAAAGGGCTCTCGGTTTAATAAAGTAACATGACGGTAGCCTGCTGTTAACGGCCACGTGTCACCGTCTATATAAGTCGAGTGCCGTCTTCCGGGCACGGTTTATATATAAGCCGGGTGCAACCGCGAACGCACGGTTTATATATAAGCCGGGTGTAACCAGGAACCGCACGGTTTATATATAAGCCGGGTGCAACCATGAACCGCACGGTTTATATATAAGCCAGGTGCAACCGCGAACCGCACGGTTACTATATAAGCCGAGTTCCTCCGACAACAGCACGGTTTTTATATACATATATAAGCCGGATGCTGGTTAACTGAGGCACACGGCTTATACAGCCTGCCCGTGTGTCCATATGGTCTATAAGCCAGGTGCTTGGTGCTGGGCTACACGGCTTATAGGTTGGTCGCAGCTATATCTCTTATAAGCCTTATAACATTTTTTTGGTACTCGCTTCAGGGAGCAGCAACAACATATATATATAGTAGTACATCTATCCAGCAACACATATATCCAGCGGTACATGACCATGACCAACAAATATATATCCAGTAATACATATATCCAGCCGTACATGAGTGCAAAGTCCACATATGCAACAAAAGATCACAAACGGAAGGACCGTAAGTTTCAGGTCCACACAGTGCATACATATCCAACGAAGGTTCACAACAACATACATACATATGCAACCAGAGGTTCACAAATTAAAGGATCATGAGTTCCAAGTTCACACCAAGCCATGCAATGAGCTCCACCGCAGCATATATGCCCACCGTCAACGCCATCCACAATGCAAACCTATAAGTCCATTCTCACACGCATGAGTTTGAGTTTCTAAAGTTAAGTTGCAAAGATGGATAAGGCATAAGAGTCAACAAGAATCAACATATGAGGCTTAAATAGAAGCTAGGAAGTATGTACAATATAAGCATCAACACTTGTGGACTCTACCATCAACGATGCACAAGTTTTAAGTTGAGAAGCACAAGCAACGAGAAGACGCAAGCATCAACAATGGACAAACATAGACAACTACCTCAAGTGATCATTGTTGCGGGGAGCGAAGCGACATGAACCATAGTGGGTGTCACTGGACTTGCTTGGCCAGGTGAAGATCCACCTACCACACAGTTATTGGAGCCTTGTCCTGACTGAGAAAACTTGAAGCACGAGAGGATGAGATGGTAAGATTCATGATCTTCAAGCATGATGGTAAGATGCATGATTGAAAAGTTGGAAGACTTACAAAGTTGAAATTAGGAAGAGTCGGAAGAGGAGGAAGAACGGGCAAAGTGGAACCCTGCATATTATTTCTGAGTTGAGCAAATGTCTCCTGCAGGATTGCCTGTTGTTTAACCATGAATTCTTGCTGTTGAAACAAGGCCTGCTGCATTTTCATGGCTTCCTCCTCTCGAAGCATGGCATTGGCCTACAATATGCCATCACAACAAGTTCACCATCGTTGCAATACAAAGAAGAAATCACAAGGAAGGTCGATGAAGCAAAAGATACCTCGAGTTGATGGAGCATGTGCAGCCCAGGCTGTGGGCGACGCTCTATAGCAGGACCTGAGCTCGATGTGGTAGCACGAAGGTGAGAGAGTTTTGGGATGTCCTTCTTACGGATGGCACCGTCGCCAACATATAACCGGCCACCCTTCTTGCCCTCTCCCGACCGGAGGGAAATTGTAGCGTCAATGTCCTATGAGGCCGGATCAGAGTCAGGCCCGTTGTGCTCCTTGAACTTCCCACTGTATGCATCAATCCTCAAGCCAGCGCCTGGGTTGACCCACCCCCCTTCCGGTTTTTTTGACTTGCGGGAGAGACATAATCCCGTGAAGGTATTGAGCTTCTCTTAGCCCTCACCTCTCTCCCTATTCTGCAATAGAAGCAATAATATCCATAAGAGCACAAGTTTAGAAGTTGAGAAGCCGAATGATATTATTACCTTCTTCTGCACGTAAGCGTGGAGGTTGAGGTTGCCTTGAAGGTGTACCGGATCACCCATCAAGGCACGCCGCTCTGAAGCCATTCGATGTTGGACCCTCCACTCCGGGTCTATCCATTTGGATATGATTTGCTGGTAGCAAGGAACATTGTTGTTGCACCACGAGGGAACCGCCTGAAGTATGCCAAATAAATCCAACTTAGGAATGAAAGTAAGTTGTTTTGATCCAGGCAATCATAAGTAAAAGGAAACTACCTTCATGTACATGGAACAGGTGAGATGCACTCTCCGGGCTAGAGACTTTTTGAGAAGCATTTTGCGTTCGTGCGCGAAATACTTCACCACAGCATCAACGCGCGCCTCATAGGGCATGTCTTGGACAATCTTCTTGGCAATCACCTCCACAACCTCATTAGCTTCATCCTTCATACCCTCGGCGCAAGTAAAGAAGTCCTGCCAAAGTGCATAAGAGGATAAACCAGTTATTAGTGCAATGATTTTAAAGATTGGCAAAGAAATAACTATGAAAATTGACAAAGAATTTTACCCAAAAATCATTGACCACCCGCTCGGCGGCACTACCATACACCCTGCCCCACTTGCCTTTGGTATCCGAAGCTCGTTTCCAATGCTCCCAATACCAAGCTGGCTCCTCCTCACCGTCTCCTATGGGGACCAGGCCAGGGTAATAATGCCTGCAAAGACATCCAATGATGCTGCTTGGCTGGCGTGGCACTTTTATGTCTTCTCCATCAACCACCAAGGCCCTGCACAATGAAAAGGCAATTAAGTTAGTATCTGCAAAAATCTTAAAAGTAAAGACGCAAGTAAGAGTCCACACAAACACTTACCTCAGACCGGCTGGTTTGACAATGGGGCCCTTATGTGGATATGGTCGCGAAGGGAGCGTGGACACCCCACGCAACCAGATTTTTCTCTCCTTAGGAACCGGCCATTCCATCTTCTCTGCTGATGTCTCCACCTCATACTCTCCCTCCTCTAACTCCTCCTCCACAACCGGCTCCTCCTCCCTCTCCTCCTCCGACTCCTCCCTCTCCTCCGACTCCTCCCTCTCATCCTCCTCCACAACTAGCTCCTCCCTCTCCTCCTCCGCTTCCTCCTCCGACTCCTCCTCGGAATGGACGGAGGGGATAGGGCTAGCAACACGGGATACAGTGGTACGACCACGTCGTCTACCTCAGGTACCATCCACCGTGGCTCGCTGTGTAGGTTTGGCCCTGCCTGCCTATGTGGAAGTTGCCGCACCGGTGCCCTTCTTTATGACCCTCCTCACCTTGCCTAACCTTTCAATCACATTGCCAATGCTTGCAAATTTGATCCTTTTGTTGCATGGCATCTTTCAGTCACCTGCTATGAGAAAGAGTAGTTCAATTAGTTCATGTTGAAAACTTCATATGCAAAACTAAAGCAATTTAGAAATGGATGTTTAAAAGTTCATATGCAGAAGTAGAGCAATTCAGAAGTCTATGTTTAAAAGTTCATATGCTATCATAAAAAAATCATATGCATGTATTTACAGTGACAACACTTGTATTTCCATAACAAAAACAAATATGTGCTCTGGCCACTCCTTTCTAATATACCATGTTAAAGCTTTCAAATATAAAACAAAAATGCTTCTTTTGTCATGAAAGCTCTTCACAAGGGATTACATGCTGCATCTCATACACTTTGCTGTGTCCATCACGATTGCATTCAAATAAATTTGAAAGTATCGAAGTGCTTGTCTTAATCAGTGGACATGCATACAATTTTTTTGGCAAGATGAGAAGGTTTGTAATTTGTAGGGATATATGAATCTGAGATTCCATCATTCGAGAAGGTTCGGAGAAGAAAAATCGATCTGCCTGCTGTTGTTGGGGGAGAGGGGGAACCAAGACCTGTTGTTGTTTCTTCTCGACTCCCTGAAGATGCAATTGGGGGAGGGACGGAACCAAGACCTGCCTGCAGTTGTTGTCGCAAACGAGGAGGGGACACCTTGCCACCGGAGCAGCCGGACCTGCTGAAGAGAGAAGAAATAGGACAGTCAGAGAGAGAGAGAGAGAGAGAGAGAGAGAGAGGGAGAGGGGGGAGGGGAGGGACGGGGTACCTGCCGGCGGAGGGAAGATGGCGTGGCGACCTCAACCCTAGCGGTCGGGGAGGGGCGTCGGCGCTGATGGGAGGGCCAGCTCAGCGGCGCTCATGGTCGGGGCGGATCTGGGGCAACTCTGCTGAAGTGGAGGAGGGCGCGGCGCCGGTGGGTGGAGGATGGGCGGCGGCGCGAGGTGGGTGGCGGCGTGGCGGAGGGTTCAGGGGGCGGCGGCGGCGGGGGGGGGGGGGGGGGAGGAGAGATGGGGGCGGCGCTGGGAGGAGTCAGAGGAGGGGGGAAACAGAGCCTGTGCGCGGTCGATTTGGGGCAAAATCAGCTCTACGCGCGTCTTTTTTGGCTAAGTCCCGCGCTCATAGCTAAGCCTAGAGCAGAGGGTAAGCCGAGTGTCACAACAGATTACACGGTTTACACTACTATATTTTTTGTTTTTTTATTTCAATACAAAAAAATTATCAATTTACTTCTAAAATTCTCTATATTTTATTTAATTGTATTTTATTATACTTAAATTTTTATTGTATTTTTATTTCATTGGCTCTATGTTTTTGGAGATTTCACCCATCCGTAGGGCCCGCACGATCTATGTCTTCGACCGGACTCGGAAGAGGTTTGAACGTAAACTGCCCACGATCCTATGTGATGTATTTGCAACATTCATATGCCAGGTGGAGACGAGAGAGGGGCATGCCTAGCCATAAGTGATGCGAAATTACCTTGGCGGCATGCCTGATCCAACTGTTTGAATCCTCAGAAAATCGTATGATGCCGGAAATCCTCGGGAGCTGTCACGGCGTCATCGAATGGTCCATGTAGGGTGTGGTAGAAGTTTGGGTGCGTTTCTTGTAGGCCTCACCCGAGGCCGCTTGTAAACTACACCATCTTCGAGGTAGTCTCTCGGTATCGAGAGAGAACGTCTCGGGTTTGTGAAGGAATTGCGGGCCATGTTGCTCTGTTGGCCTCGAAACCTCTCGTGCTCTCAAAGGAGGCCATCGAATGACATGTGCCAGGCCCCCGCATTTTTCAGACCCGCCTGCAATATTTGAGACATTTATTGCACTTCTAGAGTTTCAGCGCCGGAAATTGCAGATCTACAAGGGGACACATGAAATCATGCCCAGAAGCGGCATGGAAAATCATATGTTATGTAGTTGCAACATGCGTATGCCATGTGCAAACGAGAGATGGGCATGCCCACCATAGGTAGTGCGAAATTACCTCGGTGGCATGCCTGATCCAACCGTTTGAATCCTCGGAAAATCGTATGATGCCGGAAATCCTCGGGAGCTGTCACGGCGTCATCAAATGGTCTGTGTTGGGTGTGGTAAAAGTTTGGGCGCGTTTGTTATAGGCCTCACCCGAGGCCGCTTGTAAACTGCACCATCTTCAATGTAGTCTCTCGGTATCGAGAGAGAACGTCTCGGGTTTGTGAAGGAATTGCAGGACATGTTACTCCGTTGGCCTTGAAACTTCTCGTGCTCTCAAAGGAGGCCATCGAATGAAACGTGCCAGGCCCCCGCATTTTTTGGACGCGCCTGCAATATTTGAGACATTTATTGCACTTCTAGGGTTTCAGCGCCGGAAATTGCAGATCTGCAAGGCGGCACAGGAAATCATGCCCAGAAGCGGCATGGGAAATCACATGTGATGTATTTGCGACATGCGTATGCCATGTGCAGACGATAGAGGGGCATGCCCAGCCATTGGTAGTGTGAAATTACCTCGGCGACATGACTGATCCAACCATTTGAATCCTTGGAAAGTCGTATGATGCCGGAAATCCTCGGGAGTTGTCACGGAGTCATTGAATGGTCCATTTAGGGTGTGGTAAAAGTTTGGGCGCGTTTCTTATAGGCCTCACCTGAGGCCGCTTGTAAACTACACCATCTCCGAGGTTGTCTCTCGGTATCGAGAGAGAATGTATCGGGTTTGTGAAGGAATTGCGGGAGATGTTGCTCCATTGGCCTCGAAACTACTCGTGCTCTCAAAGGAGGCCATCGAATGACACGTGTCAGGCCCCCGCCTTTTTCGGACGCGCCTGCAATATTTGAGACATTTATTGCACTTCTAGGGTTTCAGCGCCGGAAATTGCAGATCCGCAAGGCGGCACATGACATCATGCCCAGAAGCGGCATGGAAAATCATATGTGATGTATTTGCGACATGCATATGCCATGTACAGTCGAGAAAGGGGCGTGCCCAGCCATTGGTAGTGAGAAATTACCTCGGCGGCATGCCTGATCCAACCGTTTGAATCCTCGGAAAGTCGTATGATGCCGAAAATCCTCGGGAGCTATCACGGCGTCATTGAATGGCCCAACCACTGGTACTGCTACGTTGTCCTTGAAACTTCTCGTACTCTCAAAGGAAGCAGACGACGGAGAGGCATGCCCAGCCATTGTAAATCGAGGGCATCGAAGATATGACCCATGAAAACTATTTAGGGAAAGTGGGTGAGGGAGAAATAATAATTAAGCAGCAATAATAAATACAATGGAAAATCATTTAAACAAATTTTGCATAAATATAACCTTAGTGCTTTCAGCTGGCACACGGCTTATATACAATATAAGCCGAGTACCGTGGTCTAGCACACGGCTTATATAGACTATAAGCCGAGTGTACCCGTAGGCACTCGGCTTATATAGCCTATAAGCCGAGTGCACCCATCTGGCATACGGCTTATTGGATGCTCCATGACGGCGCCGTCCACTGTCTCTGTTATCGACACGTGGCTGGTATCTTTGCCGACCGCGAGCTGTAAGCCGAGTGCCTTTTCCAGTAGATACCGTGTGCTTAATTTAAACCGTGAGCTATTTTGTACAGCTCGGCTTATAGGTTGTTATAAGCCGGGTGTTTTGCAGTTGCCGGGTGTTTTTCTTTCTTGACTCGGCTTAGTGTAACGTAAGCCGGGTACCTGAAAAATAGATCTCGGTCTATAGTCTTTTAAACGGCTTATAGGTTTTTTCCCCGTAGTGTAGAGGTGCGTGTCCCTTCCCATCCGCCCCATCACGGACGACGCCGCTCAGGCTGCTCGCCTGCAGACCGAATGTTGTCCACTGGCATGCCTCCCCAACTCTCCCCGGCCGCGGCGGCGAGGCTGGTAGCCGCAGAGCTCGACGACGGCGGAGAGGTGAACGGAGACGGGCGTGTGCGTGTCATCCACACAACGTGTGCGGATTTAGTTAATTCTATGCTTAAAAATATCAAGCATTTTATTTGTTGAGAGAAACATCTTAAACATTTTATTTGTTTAGAGACTTCTTTCCTTACCATAACATTGAAGATTTTCATCACTTGCAGCAATGGATTCATGTCATCTCCTTAATATGCAGCTTGCTGATTCTTCAGAGGGAGCAAAGGCAGTCACTGACTGGAATATGTGTGTTGTATTTGATATCCTGACGAAAAAACAAAGTGTGAGCCTGGAGAACCTCATTTTGAACATACCATCATTGGGCCAAACGAGTCGAGAATGGTTTTGCTTTCAGATTTGATTGTAGAGATTGGAAGGCATCGTTTCTGCTCATAGAAATCTCCTACTGTATTTGAATATTTTACCTGAATGATCAACCTCATTGTTAGTGGTGGATTCATGTAGATGCAGGAGTCGTACAGAAATGTATTAGATTCAATTAACAGAACTTGATAAAAAAATAGAAATAGCATTCAAACGATTTGATTTGAGTACCCGCTGTGAGTCCACCTTCCTTGGCCATGGCCGGCGGTTATTTCTGCCACGACGGATGTTGCTTCATCGCATCAGGTGGCGAGAATCAGATGTGCTCCCCAACTTCAAACTTTGCATCACTTTAAAGCATGTATTCTCAATATGTTCCGTGCGTGTTTGTGACTGTACTGAATGTACTGTAGTGTTCGAGAAAGATTAATTTGGAAGTCATGTATACCGCAAAGGGTTTTTGTACCAGCAATAGGTATTTTGGATGTGTGATACTAATACTAGAAGCTAAGTTCTGTGCTCAGACTTAGCATCACACACAACATGAACAACCTCATTCAGTGAACAACCTGAATTTTTCGATTCAGAATCCCCTTTTCCAGATGACGAGTGAAAGCAGAGCATCTCTCACCTGAGATGATTTGGAGCTGATGCCCGAGGAGCTGATTCGAGAGGTAGAGGGGTTGCGGCAGTGTGCATGATGTTCAAACAGATTACTGTAACCCCCATGATGGCCAAACAGATAAGGGTGCAAAAGATGAGCATTTCCTGCTCAAATCAAGTTTGCGTCAGAGATACAACGATGTTCAGAACAATTCTCTTGCAGGCCACAAGCGGCTACCTGTAGACTTGCTTTGAGTTTGATAGGTGAGATGTTCTTTTCCTTTTCCTTTGTTTTATTCTTGCTGGACGGTGTACTAGCTTGGTTTGGCTGGAACACCAAAAAACATGAAAAAGTATTGTTAGCACAGTACGTCACTATGTATGTACAAGCGAGACGACTCTAAATTTGTATTTTGATGCCCAGTAATACATGGAGAATCGTCTTCCTTTCAGTTCAGTTTCATTGTTGGAACATCTCTTGAGTCTCTTGCTCAACAAAAGGTTCTTTTCTTGTAAACATAAGATGTTCACGAATAAGAGATGTTTTAACATTTTTAGTGTGTTCACTCATTTCAGATGGAGCAACATTTTCTGCTCAAATCAAGTTTAATATAATTGCTGTAAAACAGCAGGAATTGTCTCACAAAACCCCTTACACTTGGGTCACACATTACTACTACTGCTACTAGTGCATCGGAGCAAGCAGATGGCAGAAACAACACAGCCACTTCTTTTCTTCTTCTCAACTTCACTTTTGCTTCTTGGGCATCCTGTAACCACCAACGACGCAAGCATGGTCGCGCTCGAAGGGCTCCAGGGTCACCTGCTCCGAGGGCTTGAACTGGTCGGCCTTGAGCTTCTCCCCTTCGCTCGCAAACACGGCCTCAGCAGCCTGGGTCGAGTCGATACAGTTGGCCTGATTCAAAGCAAAGAGCAATGTCAGCTCAAATGGCAACTTCTAAAAGTTACAAGGCAAGTGTTTCTTGGACATGGCATGAAACTCACAGTACCTTGATGGAAATGACGAAGTGGCCACCATTCTTCAAGAAGTATGATGCGTTAAGGGCCTCCTCGTCTTTGGACGGCTCCCAGGGGAGAAGACGTACTATGTCGTTTCAGCTGATTGATTATAGCTTGTGCAGCTTCCTGCAGAATGGATGGGTTCAGCATCTGGTTAGCGTGCGTTTCAGTTTTGTTGGAAATTCATTCTGGGCCACCATATGCAAAATAACAACGGATGTACATAGCATGCACCGTAAAGAAAGCTTAGAAGGCCGCGTTTAGTAGATAGTAAAGCTTGGTAGAGCACTTACAATGTTTTTGATGCGGGCAAGCTAGCCTGCTTCATTTCACTGCTCTCCATATTATGTACCATCTGGGGACTGGCGAGCTGTTGTATACACTGTGGCAAAGACTTGATTCTCTTGTATTCATAACCTTAAAAATGTCTTCGAATGATTTTCTTTCCAGTCAGGTTTTTAAGGTGTTCAAGGCTCTCTGGAAGGGACTCTAGTTTTTGACAACTTGAGATGTCTATTGTTTGAAGATTTTTTAGGCTTCCTAGGCTCTCTGGAAGGGACTCTAGTTTATAGCAACGTGAGAGGTCTAGTATTTGAAGGTTTTCTAGACTTCCAAGGCTCCCTGGGAGGCATTCTATTTTCCTGCACCATGAGAGCTTCAGTGTTTCAAGGTTTTTGAGGCTTCCAATGCTCTCTGGGAGGGACTCTAGTTTAGTGCCTGAGAGGTCTAGTGTTCGAAGGTTTTTGAGGCTTCCAAGGCTCTCTGGAACGGATTCTAGTTTATGGCAGGCTGAGAGGAGTGTACTAAGGTTTTTTAGGCTTCCAAGGCTCTCTGGAAGGGACTTTAGTTTATAGCAGTGTGAGAGGTCTAGTGTTTGAAGGTTTTCTAGGCTTCCAAGGCTCTCTGGGAGGGACTCTAGTTTCTCGCACCTTGAGAGCTTGAGTGTTTCAAGGTTTTTGAGGCTTCCAATGCTCTCTTCAAGAGACTCTAGTCTACTGCATCCTGAGAGGTCTAGTGTTTGAAGATTTTGTAGGCTTCCGAGGCTCTCTGGAAGGGACTTTAGTTTACTGCAGTCTGCGAGGTTGAGTGTTTGAAGGTTTTTGAGGCTTCCAAGGCTCTCTGGAAGGGACTCTAGTTTACGACAGCTATAGAGGTCTAGTGTTTGAAGGGTTTTCAGGCTTCCAAGGCTCTTCGGAAGTGACTTTAGGCGGCGACATAGTGAAAGGCCTAGTGTTTGAATGTTTTGGAGACTTCCGGGGCTCTCTGGAAGGGATTTAAGTCTACGACATTCTGAAAGGCCTAGTGTTTGAAGAGTTTTTAGACTTCCAAGGCTCTCTGGAAGGGACTCCAGTTTACGACACCATGAGAGGTCTAGTGTTTGAATGGTTTTTAGGCTTCCAAGGCTCTCTGGAATGTACATCAATCTCGAGCATACTGAGAGGTCAAGTGTATGAAGGTTTTTGAAGCTTCCAAGGCTCTCTGGAAGTGACTCTAGTTTATGGCAGCGTGAGAGGTCTAGTGTTTGAAGGTTTTCTAGGCTTCCAAGAGTCTCTGTTATGACTTTGACACCGACACAATAGGATAAGTCAAGATGCACTAGACTCCCATGTTTGCTAACCGAGCTTGGTATTGCTGTAATTTCACGTGATCCACTAAGCTTCAGGTAATGTAATTTTGAGAGCCGAGTGATAATCTCGGGAAATTGCCGATCTTGCAGCCCCGGAGCAATAAGAACCTCCAGTTGCTTTAGTTGTCCTAGGGTGCTTGGAAACTCTGTGATGGAGCATCCAGATAAATCCAAAACACGCAAGCACTTTGGAAATGAAAATGCATCACCATGGAATTCACAATCTGAGAAATGCATTGCCCTTAACTTAGGTGGGAAAATAGTTGACATCTTCTTCGCCTTAGTGTAATCTAAAATGTTGCAATTTATAACAGACGCATAGCAGCAATATTCTTTTCTTCCAGTACTGCTTGCTCTTTGAGCATCAAAGATAACCAACTCTTCAGCAATGACCGATCTTGCAAGATCATGCACGAGATCGTGCATGGTGAAGGTTGTTTTTGGAAATTTCTGAAACAAAAAATAGCATTAATTCCACCAAACTAAATTGTCAAGCAAATAGTATTGTTTATATAAATGACGTGACATAATTCTTTGAGAAAGATTAGTATGGTCAACTTGGTAGGCCGTAAAATTGTCTTCGTTTGCACTTCTGCTCAACGCGATTCACCACCTTTGGTTGGCCTTACGCGCTTAAAGCAAGTACATCAGTCTATCTAAATTTCTCCAAAAGGCACTTTAATTTAGAGAGTACCTATAATTGGTAGAGCGTAAAAAGTGCCTCTCCTCCAGCAATTTACCTATAATTAGCTATTTGCCGGTGCGTTGCAATGGGGCATACATATATTCTAGCGGTTCTAACACCAATCATTTTCGGCATATGCCTTACACCCACCATATTCTATATTTTGATAATATTTAATTTGATTTGAGTACGCGTAGGGGAAGACAAGGAAAGTATTTATTTAGTTGAGGTTTTTGTACGATTTGATTTGATTTGATTCGGGTATGGTTAGGGAAGCCAAGGAAAGTTTTGATTTAGTTGAGATTTTGGGAAGATTTGATTTGATTTGATTTGATTGAGTTATGGCTGGACGTGGTTTTGGAAAAGTACCGTTTTGGTTTAGATTATTCCAAGTTACTCTATTTACGTTGTTTCTTATTTTGTGCGGCATCGATTGAGGTTAACAAAAAATCAGCAGAAAACCAAAGGGAGGGGGCGTGGGAAGGAAAAAACCGGGAGAGGAGGTGAGGTGAAAGCCGCGAAACTACCAACTCCCATTTAATAGTAGAGATGCTCTACTATATTTCATTTTGCTTCTATCTATCTTCCTATTTCGTCGAGTACCTCATGTGCGCTAAACTCAATGCAGGCGGGAGCTGCTGCAGGCATTGGCAGAGCTAGTGCGGAGCTGGTGGAGGTAGAGCTCGCGGCGGCGTACCGTTCGCCTTGGGTCACCTTCATGGCTGGGGTGCGGCAGGGAGGCGGAGGATATGGGAGGAAACGGGCCACGACAGCCGTGTTTAGGCCCTACGATCGGCAAAGGTGAGAATTGGGGGGAGGGGAGGGGAGGGGTGGGGAGGTCGGCGGCCAGAGAAGGGTGGGCAGTGCCGGCGTGGGGTGGAGGTTTCCGCATGCATCGGTTGGCCCTTCCCATGCAACATTTTATATAGAAGGGTGTGCTCTTCTCATTTTGGAGGTAGATGAGAGAAATTCAGGTAGAGTGCCTAAAAATTATGAATAGAAAGAGCTTGCACTTTTGCAGTTTTTATGGATAGATGGCTCCTTTATGAATAGAAAGAGCTTGCACTTCCGAAGCTGCCGCCGCCAGCAAGAGAGGTCGTACCCACAATGGAGTTCCCCAGCACCTGCCTCTTGCGAAATCTGTCAGGTTCCTAAGCCAGAATGAAGATCTTCTTGGTGGTGGCTAGTGGCATTGTTGCTTGGCCTGATGTGGTGCTAATGACTGTCGTGGCAGCAAGCAGAGTAGGATTACGACGTGGTAGTGGTCACAAGACTCACAACTCACAAGATGAGAGGTAGATAGAAAATGATAGTGAGAAGGTAAAAATATTAGTCTCCCCAATGTCAAACTGGTGGTCAGAATTGATATGTCTTGCCACATGTGCCACCTCACGACAGAAGTGGTTATGGTGAAAATATGCATACGTGTTTAGAGAACTAGGAAACTGAAATACAAATTCTTTTGGAGGGCGGCGGATAGGTATTTACTAAGGGTGAACTACACATACAGTATGCATCTGTTACATTTTTTAGGGAAAATTATTGTTCAGCCAAATATATATATAGACTATTTGATAAGCCAAATAAAATACAGTACTATGCATTAACTGGATGTGTAGTGATCCAAATGGCTTTTGACAAGGGGAAACTACAACTAACATGTATGCCTTTGCACAGTAATTGTTGCATACCATTTGATAATTGAGTAAAAAAGAATACTCTCTATTCTATAATGTAAAGGTATGCCATAGTAACTCACCTTGCGCAATTTTGAATGCTGAAGGAAAGACATCCCGAGGAATTGCCTAACATACTTCTCACCAAGTTGCATGGCCGAAAAGTTATTAGATGGCTCGATGAAACCCAGAGTAATCCATTGCTGGATAAGATCATCTTTACTTATATTGTGACCTTTAGGAAAGATGCCACAATAGGCAAAGCATAACCTCAAATATGGTGTCAGAGTATTGTAACTTAACTTCAAGGATGGTAACACTGTACTATCAGAAAATGGTTCATCCCAAATATCACTATTGCACATTGCTCCCAGTCACTAAGATCTATTCCAGATAGCAAGAATCCAAGTGCTTGAGCTGCTAATGGCAAACCTCCACATTTCCTTGCAATCATCTGTCCAACTGGTTCAACTCGTTCTTTATCAGCTCTAGATTCAAAGCCACTGTTTTGCTTGATTATTCTCCAGCACATGTCGCTGTCCAAGGGATCTAGCTTGTATGGTTCAACAGTACAAAGTTTTCTTGCAATGTCTATGCTGCGTGTTGTGACCAAGACTCTCATCTTGGAGCTTACACGCAACATAAGCTTGAGTTGATTCAGTTGGGAGGTATTTGTCTCCCATAGGTCATCTAAAACAATTAGAGTCTGCTTATCTTGAAGTAGATGTTTAAGGCGTTGGCTTATCAACTGCAGTGTATCAAGATTCTCGCTTCCTTTTTCCAGTACTTGAGAAATTATGGAGTTCCCTATTCTTTTCAAGTCAAATACCTGGGATACATAGACCCATACCCGATGATTATAATCTTTGAACAGACCATCATTGAAGACCAGTTGTGCCAAAGTTGTCTTTCCTATGCCTCCAAGCCCACAGATAGGAAGAATTGCAGTATCTTCTTTGTTGTTGCTTGTGGCTAACAAAGAAAGAACATTCATCCTGTCTTTGTCTCTCCCTATGATGAGTGATTCAATCACATCTGATGTTGTTTCCCGTCGATCAGGAAACTGGTGCACACTAATTAGGCTGGATTTATCATGTGTGAATTTGAAACTCTCATGATCATCTTTGATCTTCCTCAGCTGACCTCTCATCTTCTTCATCTTATAAGCCATGGTAATCTTGGGTGCAATAGCAAAACAGTCCAGCTTCCCAATCATCTACAAGGATTTTCAACAAGTGATTATGATATAATATAAAACCTTGGAGCAACTACACCCGGCTTTAATAAGATGTAGTATTCTCGATCCCTCTACCCGGTAACTACATGCTGCATTGTAGATATATAAATCCCAACATAGTTGGAATTTAACATAAAACTTTTGGACGGATGTAAAACATAGCTTCCCTATTGTAGTACAAAATTTTATTCTTATATACCTAGTTTCACGGCCGGGATTTGTACACCAGATTTAAGTAGGCTAAATGCCTCTTGTACACCAGATTTAAGTAGGCTTTAATTTTTAGAAGGGCACCAACAAATTTTAAGCTTTAAACATTGCAATTAACTAGTGACCAGTTGCTTACATTGGAAAGTACGTTCAGATGATCAAGCACAGTGGCGGAGCCAAGGGGGGCAGCAGGGGCTCTGGGCCCCCCTAATACCATGGATTTGTTCCTAATGAACACATGAACAGCAGATTTTTCTAACTGGCCCTCCCCAACACCATAATTTCACTTATCCTACCACCACCACTGATCAAGCATGGTTTGTGGACTAATAATCAAATTATTTGACCAAAGCAACAAACTCTGTACTAGCCAGGAATATTAATTAACGAAAAACCGATCAAGATAAGGCACGGGCGGCATATGTATACCTTTCTAGAGGCTGGTTCACTATTAGCTTGGAACTCATCGAGCATGTAAGAGATGTCATAGGCAGCGTGCTTGAGCCGGTTGAGCCACAGCCGCACCAACTCCTCCGTGACAGACCGCCTCTCAGCATCCTTGAGCGCCGCCTCCATGTACTCCAATGTGTCCTTCATGTCCTTGAGGTCGTCCTTGAAGCTCCACAGCATCATGGCCTCATCCCCAATGGCGGAACCCAGCTTATTGCCCACCGCTGAGACCACAGCGGAGGCGAGCAAACCGGCTACATGCGCCATGTTGGTCGTCTTCACACCTTTTCTCTCTCAAGTTGTAGAGTATGCCAACTGGAGGAGGTGAGAACACAGACAGGTGCCAGAAATGACGCAGTTACCAGTTCAAACATGGCCATATGTTATTTATGACACGATGCATGCTCCACCGAGATGGAAAGGGATCATCTACCTTGCTTAATTGTGGTAATGCACGCAGCACAACACACGTTAGCTTTAGCTTTACCAGGAGGCAAGGGTCAACAAAAGAATCTCAGGTCTTTTGTAGCTGTCAAGGAAAAAGGAAAGGAACCAGAGGAGAAGGAAAGAGTGTGAGCTCCCTCTGGAAAAGAAAGGGATTGAGAAGAATCCTATCCTCTGATGCATGCTTTGGTTTTTGAGTTCAATGAAGACTACCTAAATCTTTAGTTCTAGATTTCACTGATGGACTATCTAACAGAAATACTATGGATTGCACAGTTGCCCTCATCCCCCAAAAAACATACAGTTTACAATACAGATAGCAGGATCACAAACAAAGAGAGAATCAGAAGATTTGTAGGATTACTTACAGTGATCCCGCCTTGTTTGTATCTGCAGTCAGTCTGCTTGACCAAATTTAGCAATATATATGCTTGGCAGTTTGGTTAATTTTCAATATCCTGCAAAAAATTATTGCATCAGGATATTAAAAAAAGCTGGGAACAAAAAGAAAGAACACAGATTATGATACTTGTGCTTGTTGTTTGATTGAAAAAAATTCTAAAGGGGGAAGGAATCAGAAATGGCAGAAGGGGAGGAAGCTCTCAATTATTACAAAATTAGGCAACAGCACATAGATATTTACCATATATGATATTTACAGAAGCCATGGGTGGTTCCTTGCTTGTGTCATGGCGAGTAAGGTCCAGGTGTAGGGAGCCTGTAATACCTACCGACGTTCATCCGTTTCCTCGACAACGCCTCTGCCCTAACCGTCAGCCATTGCAGAAGCACCGTGTCAGTTCATGAGGAGATGATGCCGAGCCACCGAAGCCGGCAGTCCCTGATGTGATGGAACAGAGGATGCTCCGCCTCAGGGTCACTATCACCTCTGGCCACCTATCCCATTGGCCATTTCGCACGCTGCGACCACTCTGAAATATAAACAAGGCTGAACCGAAGCACACAAATATATAAGAAAAATTGTTTATCTACAGTCAATAGATCCAAAATTTTGGGTGCTCTGTTGGTATTTACAAATCTACCACGTCTTCATCTATATAATCCACACAATCAATTCATCAAACACTTCATGGGATGAAATCAGAAGTTCAAATACTGTTCAATCTACCCACAGATTCTTCAAAATTATGCAGCAGCACGATCTCTGTCCACAAACGTCACAATAAAAGTTTCTGCTTACATACCAAATATGCAGTGTCAGCAAATTCATGGTTTAGTTCAAGCATCCATAAATTTGCATTTGATCTTAATATGCAATGATCACAACATGAATTTAACAGAAGAAGCAGTAATTGTAGCCACACTTTATGAGAGTATGAGGCAGCAACCCCTCACAAGCAGGATGAAATGCAAAACAGACAGGAGATCTTCTTCACCTCCGGCGACCATGCCGCCAAATCTTGACCACCTGTGCCGCACACAAATCAGTCCGAGCGCTGCCAGGAAAGGATCCACGGGAGGACCGGAGATCAAGCAGGCGGTTGAGGAGGGCCGGGGCGGAGGCGTCGTCGGGATCGTCCTAGAGGTGCGCGTCGCTCCCCATCCGCCCCACCACGGACGGCGCCGCTCAGGCCGCTCGCCTGCAGACCGAACGCCGTCCCTTGGCATGCCTCCCCAACTCTCCCCGTCCGCGGCGGCGAGGCTGGGCTCGGAAGACGCTGCTGTACACTGACTTCCTCCCCCCAAATCCATTGACGCCGGCGACTCTGCTCGCTCCGCCGTATGGGTCTCACCCTGCACTCCACCGCGCCACCGCACAGTTTGGGATCAATTCGCCCGAGGTCAGTCAAGTGATAAGCAGAGGCGGGGAGATGGCGACCGCTGTAAGCGTCCGAGATGAAAATGATGGATTTGGCCAATGACCCTGTTTAGCTATCTGTTTATGTATATATGCCTATGATTATAATCATCTTGTTCATACTCTCTGTTTGCCCTCTGTTCTGTTCCAACATACTTCGAGGTAGGTAGCTGCTAGTAGATATGATGTTTCTCTTTGTCATCATTCATGTTGTTGATGGGCAACGTAGTTTGAACAATCTTTTGGTTACGTTGCGTAAATCTTTGCCAATGTTTGTTTAGAGAAACATCATTACACCCATGTGCTTTATCTTCTGTTGCCTCTATTAGGTTCTGGCCTGCTAGCTAGACTTCTTTCCTTACCATGGCGTTGTTGATTCTCGTCAGAAATGTATGCTCATTTCCAGCAATGGTTTATTATCATCTCCTTAATACGCGGCTTGCTAATTCTTCAGAGTGAACAAAGACAGACAATGACCGGAATGTGTCTGTTGTAGTATTTGATATCTTCAGGAAAAAGAGAAGTGCGAGGCTGGAGGTCCTTGTTTTGAACATACCAAACGGCTGAGATTTTTGTTGCCCGCCAGTCATGTCATGTAATACATGTGTTTTGTTCCTTCACTCCAGAAGACTGCAACATTTAGTATAATTTTATTTACTGTATTGCATAGTGCACCTGTTTTACAATATGTCAATTTGTGGTTAAGCGACGGTTATTTTCTCATGTAGATAGTGAGCAATATCGGCCGTGCTAGAGTCATGGAATCTCGCGCCAAGAAGCCTAGAAAGGCACCCCTGGCCAGTGTTGTGTCTCCACTTTCGATGGCCATGGCCGGCGGTTACTTCTGTCGCGATGGATGTTCCTTCGTCACATGGGGTGGCAAGAACCAGATGTGATCCCCAACTTCAAACTTTGCATCAGTTTAAAGCATGTATTCTTCATATGTTCTGTGCGTGTTTGTGACTGTACTGAGTGTACTGTGGTGTTCGAGAGAGAATTAATTTGGAAGTCATGTATACAGCAAAGGGTTTTTCTACCAGTTATAGGTATTTTGGATGTGTTATACTGATGCCAGAAGCTAAGTTCTGTGATCAGACTTGGCATCACAAACAAGATGAATTTGTGGCACTGGGTGCAGTTAACAACCTTATTCAGTAGACAACCTGAATTTGTCGATTCAGAATCCCCTTTTCTAGATGACAGAGAGAAAGCAGAGCATCTCTCTGCTGAGCTGATTTGGGACTGATTCCCGAGGAGCAGATTCGAGGCTTTGGTGTTCGATCGGTCTATATACTTGGGATCACCTGGTGGTTCTTGATTTCTGTCCATGTGCCATGTCAATGTCACCAGACTCTGCTGATCTTGGGAGGTGCTTTGCTGAAACAGAGACCCTTATATATGCATCTGTTTTTCTTGTTTGCATGTGAAACAGGGAGCGCCTACTTTCAGCATCGTTTTACACTTTTCAGTTCGTTTTCTGTTCCGAAGATTTTCCCTGGAAAAAAGTTTACTGCCTGAAGATGTGTTGACGATGGGATGGCACAAAATAATCTGTTGCAACAGCTAGTATGAAATTCATTGGTGCTCCTGTTACAACACAGTTTGCTCACATTTTTGTCCTTGCTTTACATGTCCATCATGAGAACCAGAAAATTATATATTGGCTTCAGTTCCTGGGTGTTGTAACACGAGTCAGTACTTTCCGTAGACTGCTGGCTGCTGTAAACACGCATCTTCATTTTGCACGTAACAGAGCAGAAACTAGCACAGGCAGGGGATCATGCAAACATTCATGGTGGCTCCTTGCCAAAGTGCAAATATACCCCAAATTACATCTCTGGCATGAAAGAGACTGTAGAAATTATAAAGCTTCTTGGGCATCCTGTAACCCCAACGACGCAGGCGTGGTCGTGATCAAAGGGCTCCAGGGTCACCTGCTCCGAGGCCTTGAACTGGTCGGCCCTGAGCTTCTCCACTTCGC
The DNA here is from genome assembly GCF_056163025.1 of Triticum urartu. Taxonomy (NCBI): domain Eukaryota; kingdom Viridiplantae; phylum Streptophyta; class Magnoliopsida; order Poales; family Poaceae; genus Triticum; species Triticum urartu. The sequence goes on along the minus strand of NC_141878.1, from coordinate 592,945,134 downwards.
TGGGCATGGTTGAGTTGAGTAAAATATGTCTGCTCAAATGGCAGCTTCAGATTAGCATGAATAAGTGAAGTGTGGTGGGTTTGGGAAATTTCTGGATAACTCTCTTCCTCTCTAGTCTGTACAATACATATACTGGTTTAATGGGCCATGTGGGCCAGATTCACACATATACAGCCCAACACTCCCCCTCAAGATGGGTGATAGATATCTATCATTCCCATCTTGTCACATGCAGAATTACACTCCTTGACACTTAAACCCTTAGTTAAACAATCAGCCACTTGTTCTCTAGAGCTCACATAACTTATCCTGATTATGCCATCATCTAACTTCTCCTTGATGAAGAAGGGGTCTATCTCGACATGCTTGGTTCTGTCATGCTGAACTGGATTATTAGCAATGCTGATAGCTGATTTATTATCACACCATAACCTTAGGGGATCCTTCCTTATTACCTTTAACTCAGAGAGAAGATTTCTTACACTACTAGAAAAAGGGCTATAGATGGGATTGACACTAATGGCGCACCAGACAAGCGGTGCGCCATTAGTATATACTAATGGCGCACCACCTTCTGATACGCCATTAGAGTTGAAACTACTAATGGCGCATCTGGCCCAGGGTGCTCCATTAGTATCAAAAAAAAAAATTCTGAACTAGTACGACTGTCCAAACATACTAATGGCGCATCCAGACACAGTGCGCCATTACTAGTTGTAACTAGTAATGGCGCACTTGTCGGAAAGTGCGCCACTAATGTTGTTTTTTTAATTATATTTTTTATTCCTTTTTTTGCGCCATTAGTATTTTTTTTTGCAAAACTACTAATGGCGCACCACCAGAAGGTGCGCCATTAGTAACCTGGATTACTAATGGCGCATTTAGAGTTGGTGCGCCATTAGTAATCCCTCCCTATCCCCTCTCTCTCCCTCGCCCTCGCCCTCGATCCCCTTCCCCTCTCCTCTCCCGACGCCGTCGCCCCGTCGTCCTCGTCTCCCCGCCGCCCCATCGTCCTCGTCTCCTCGGCGCCGCTCTCCCCGTCGCCCCACCTCGTTGGACGCCATCGCCCCGCCGCCCTCGTCGCCGGTGGCCCGGACGCCGCCCCGTCCACACCACCGTCGCCGGAGCACCACCACCACCCGGACCTCGTCGCACCACCACCACCCGGACCTCGTCGCCCCACCTCATCGCCCCGTCCACACCACCGCCCCCGTGAGCTCCCCCTCCTCCTCTCCCCCTCTCCCCCTCTCCCCCTTGTGGATTACCAGAAGTTTATTAGTACGTGGTAAAACTTGTTCTTTGGATATAATTAGTGCTCCATTCGTATGGTAGGATAGCATACGGTTAAGGAGAAGACCAAGTGATTTTGAGATGGCAACAGATTTATGTTTGCGAACCCGTGCGTTTAAGGTGTCTTCGTGATAGGAACTTTCTGCAATAAATGGACCATGTCTCAGGACAAATGCTGAATTAGCTAGTGTCACATCTACATCATTCTAACATGATATTTGACAACCAAGTTTAGCACGGCACAAGCTTCTACTCCCTCTATTTCTAAATATAACTCTTGATGTCATATAGTTCTAATTTAAACACTTACAGTCTTTCTACTGCTGCTTGATCAACTGGAGTACTCTGGTACTTGATCAGTAGCTGTTTTGGTGTAGCAAGTGCAGCAGCTGTAGTACTCCATTTGGTACTCCATCTGGAGACTTTAACTGGATCAGATTAGGTACTCCATTTGCTGTAGTACTCTAGTTAACTGAAACTAGTGACATCACTTGAAGCAACTTAAGTCTGAATAATCAAATTCATCATACACTATTACTTGAATAAAAGATTATGTGCTTGCAGTGGAGTGCATGCGTTTTGGAGTAGCATCAGTTGGTGTAGTACTGCTTGGAGTAGCTTGCTGTAGAGATTTGTGTATTCTGCAGTTGAGTGCCAAAATAAACCTTGCTAGGTGAATCTTGTTTGCATTAGGAGTAATCGCTGGAAATTTACTGAATTTTGTTTCCAGTAGATGCACTATTGGAGTATTGGATTACTGCCTCTGTTTTTAATTAATAGTAATCCATGATCAGCAACAATTTCTTTCACTAATTTTCAGTTAACAACAATCCATGATTTTTTTCAGCTAAAACTATTGATGATTTTTTGTTGGGTGACCTATTAGATCTGGAATGGAAGCTCACATAAGTTGAGCTGATTTTTGTCCATATGAAAGCAGAGGACCATATGGTCTGTGGCCTTTTCATCCATGTGAAAGTAGAGGCACATTGTGGTGCTAGTTTGCTGGCTTTTGTCTCCGACCGTCGTGTCGTGATGATTTTGCAGGTACCCCGAGAGGCCCTTGAGTTTGCCGGAATGTCGATTAACTTCCGTTCCGGCAAATTCAGGTACTCCATATGTCCTATTTTCAGCAAAGGTCATGCTGAAATTTTCCATGAATTTTAGCATGACTTTGCTAAAAATAGGACATATGGGGTACTTGCGACTAATGCATGGGCCGGGGTATCTTAGTACTTAGTTAAATAGGATCAACTGCCCCGACATTCTTGCTGCATTAAACCATAGGTGGCAATAGAGCCAAGTGATTAGTGCCAAGTGATTAGGCCCAACCTAGGGTGCCTCGGCATCGATAAACCCTAAATGATGAAAACTTAACTTGGCTGCCCCGGATGCCTCGGTGTCGATGAGAACCTAAATGATGTACGCTTAGGCTTTTAGGGTGCCTCGGCGTCGAAACCCTAAATGATGAAAGCTTAGGCTTTTAGGGTGCCTCGGTGTCGACAAACCCTAAATGATGAGACCATGATCTTGTTCCTTGACAATAACCAACTTTTTGACCAAACTTTTTTCCTATTTAGAGCGAAACATGGCCCACAACGATGAGGCCGGTGGTTCGGGCGGCAAGCAATTCTGGGAGCTGTCCCAGGATATGTCGTCATCATCATCGGACGACGAAAGTCTCCCGGCGGAGTGCTATTGGTGCCACGACAATCGAGGTCTGTGCGACATGCCTCACCTGGATGATGATCGGCGCTTCAGCATTAAGCTCGAGGAGACCTTCGAAGTCGAAACGGTACACAACGACAACAAGTGTTATTTTCATAATTAAGCATTACTTCAACTATTTCAACGTGTAATTTTCATCTTTTACAATTCGAGTATAGCTTATCCCATGCCATGCAAGACGCTATGTCTTGGAGAGGATGGATTTTGAAGACCATGAAATTTCTGAAACAAAGAAAATTCACCTAAGGACTCATCACGATGTGGACTTTGAAGTAAATCTATATAATTCTGAGAGCGTAACCCATTTTGGTTGCAAAAATTGGGAAGCATTTTGCAAGATGTATGGTTTTGATGAGGGTATGCTTATCACCATGGAACTTGGTAATTCTGACATCAACCAAGACAATATGGACATTTGGGTCCTTGTTGATACGCCTCCAGTTCTACCGCTATGTGAGTTTCTCAAACATAGTTATTAGCTAATTTATATTGTTTATTTCAAAATAGTTGACAGCTTATTTCCATTGACAGCTTATTTTTATTGTTCAAAGAATGTGCGGGAGATGGTAGACAAAACCCACTACACCGATGGCTCCGAATTAACAACTTACAAGGAGAAAAATCATCTGATCGGATTTTGTACTGACATTGAAAATTACATTATCCACAAACAAATTCCTCAACATTATGGTAAATACGTGCCACTAGTGCATGTGTTCAACTACGGTAACTACCATGGAGATACCCTGGTAAGATTTTTACTATTACGACATTCGTGCATCTTTTGCATACTTCTAAAACTAGTACATTATTGCTAACTATGAAGTTATTATTATGTTTTTCAACAGATAATCCCAGAGAATTGTGTGCCTCATATGATGTATCTGAAAGGTAGTGTTAATGTTTTGAACATACAGCCAGGTCATCCTACGAATCTCAACTGTCCATACGAGATTTCTAAAAGAAGTGGAGACATGAAAATCAAAGGATGGAAAAAATGTATGGACAGTCGTAAGGAGCTTCTTGGAAGCAAAAGGAAGCGAAGCGCAAGAATTGGAGACAGGATGTTCTCCATTCTCCATAATGGAGAGTCGGGGTCTATATTGTTTTATGCTATTTTAGCTTAAATAGGGTATTTAGGTCCTGCCTAATACTGATGATCATGTGCTGATGAACAATTAAGTAGGGTTGGTTCGAAGACTATCAAGATGTTGATCGTATGACTTGTTATGAATAACGAGTAGAAGTTGTATGATGATGATTAGTAGGACTTGTTAGGATTAGTATTACTTTCGACAAACTCGATACTCGCGGTCTTGAGACTTGTAATGTTTTATCTTTGTTCGGTCTTTTCAATTCGGAGACTAATATGATGAATTCTATTCGGAGACTAATATGATGAATTGTATTCAGAGACTAATCTTCTATTGTATTCGATGAATCTGTTGTTGATGTGTGCTGTCTATATTTTGTCCAATTATACATTTTGTAGCCTGTGCAAAAAACAGAAAATTAAAAAATAAAAAACCTAATATTCATACTAATGGCGCATCACATCACAGTGTGCCATTAGTATGCCGAAGTTACTAATGGCGCATCTTGTTGTTGTGCGCCATTAGTTTGCCAAAGCACCTGGGTATACATGGCCCCCTGGGAGGCATACTAATGGCGCACTATTGTATATACTAATAGCGCATCCGAAGTGCGCCATTAGTATACCAGATACTAATGGCGCACCGGTGGTACGCCATTAGTAAAATATACTAATGGTGTGGTACTAATGGCGCACCACTAATGCGCCATTAATGGCCAAATTAGGTGCGCCATTAGTAGGCCTTTTCCTAGTAGTGTTACCCATAACATCTCACTCGAGCCTTGTGAAATAGCTCTATATTCAGCTTCAGCTGTTGATTTGGACACCACTGGCTGCTTCTTACTTCGCCATGACACCAAGTTTCCCCCAACAAACACACAATAACCAGAAGTTGATCTTCTGTCATCCAAACAACTTCCCCAGTCTGCATCACAGTATCCATCTATATTAAGATGCCCATTCTTCTTAAACCATAGCCCCCTTCCTGGATTACCCTTCAGATATCGGAGGATTCGATAGACAGCCTCTAAGTGTCCACTCCTAGGATCATGCATGTATCTGCTCACCACACTCACTGCATATGAGATATCGGGTCGTGTATGACATAGGTAGATGAGCCTTCCAACAAGTCTCTGGTACTTCTCCTTATCCACTGGTTCCCCAGATTCAGCACATAACTTATGATTCTGGTCAATAGGTGTTGAAGCAGGCCTACACCCAAGCATGCCTGTATCACTAAGCAAGTTGAGAGCATACTTCCGTTGTGACAGAACAATTCCTTTAGGGGATCTAGCAATTTCTATACCAAGAAAGTACTTCAGTTGGCCTAAATCCTTTACCTCAAACTCCTTGCTCAGGCTCTTCTTCAGTCGTGATATTTCCACATCATCATCTCCGGTGATTATAATATCATCCACATACACCGCAAGGATTGTAATCTGACAATTTGAGTGTCGGTAGAATACTGTATGATCCCCATTGCACTTTTTATATCCCATATTGCACACAGCACGTCTGAATCTATCAAACCATGCTCATGGAGACTGTTTGAGGCCATACAAAGACTTCCTTAACTTGCATGCCTTTCTTGATGTCTTGGGCTTTGAGAAACCAGGTGGAATCTCCATGTAAACTTCCTCATGTAAATCACCATGCAGGAATGCATTCTTTACATCTAACTGATGCAAATCCCAACCAAAGTTAGTGGCACAAGAAATTAAGGTTCTCACTGTGCCCATCTTTGCGACAGGTGCAAAAGTCTCATCATAATCAATCCCGTATGTCTGACTATAGCCCCTAGCCACTAACCTTGCCTTGTATCTTTCTACCCTTCCTTCAGGAGTCTGCTTCACAGTATACACCCATTTACAGCTAACCGGTCGTTTTCTTGCTGGAAGAGGTACAATATCCCATGTCTTGTTCTTTTCAAGTGCTCTCATTTCCTCCAACATTGCCTCGTACCACTTTGGATCCTGCTTTGCCATTTTCCAATCTCTTGGAGTCACCACAGATTGCAATGATGCAATGAATGCTTTGTATCTCGGAGACAGAGATGTATATGATACGTAATTAGCTATGTCATGCTCAAAACCATACCTCTCTGGAGGTTTTCCAGCTCCAACTCGGGTTCCTTTCCTCCAGGCAATAGGCAAGTTCATTGAATCGTTTACATTAGATGGAGTTGGAGTGGCACATGTCTCACCATCAGACAATTCAACAATTTCAACACTTGTTGGAGCCTGTTGCTCCCCCTGCACATGTGTGTCACTTGCTATTGGAGATTGTTGTTGTTGCTGCTCATCTTGTAGTTGCCTCCTGGTATAGACCCTTAATTTTTCTTCCTCATTTTGCTTTCTCCATTTCTCTTCAGTCATAGGTTGCCTCCTGGTATACACCCTTAGATTTTCTTTCTCATTTGGCTTTCTCCATCTCTCTTCCCTTGCATGACATGGAATTGAACTAACCACAACTCTCGGTGGTTCATCTTCCTTTGTCCTTGGTGGTTCACTCCCGCCCTCTCGACTAGCACCACTCATGCTAGGAGAGTCAAAGTCAAATAACGAGCTGAGATCCGTTTTTCTCCATAAAACGGTTCAGACTCCCTGAATGTCACATCCATGCTCACAAATGTTCTCCGCTCGCTGGGACTCCAACACTTGTATCCCTTCTGACCAGATGGGTAACCTATGAAGATGCACTTTACTGCTCGTGGATCCAATTTTCCCACTGAGGGTCTATGATCCCGGACAAAGCAGGTGCATCCAAATACCTTAGGAGGAACTAAGAATTTGTTCTCACCTAGTAACATCTCACATGGCGACTTCATTCCAATCACCCTTGACGGCATCCGGTTGATGAGGAATGTAGCTGTCATTACAGCCTCACTCCACAAGAATTTTGGCACGTTCATTGTATACATTAGTGACCGAGCAACCTCCAAAATATGGCGATTCTTCCTCTCAGCTACTCCGTTTTGAGGTGGTGTACCCGGACAAGATGTTTGGTGCAATATACCTTGACTTGATAGGAATGTGACAAACTCCTTATTCACATACTCTGTCCCATTATCTGTCCTAATCATCTGTATCTGTGTATTGAACTGATTTTTCACATAAGCATAGAAATACTGAAAGCATTTAAAAACCTCATCCTTATGCTTCATAAGATACACCCATGTCATACGAGTATAGCAATCAATGAATGTAACAAAGTACTTCATTCCACTTAGAGAGATAGCAGGACATGTCCACACATCTGAGTGAACAATCATAAAAGGGGAAATACTCCTTAGACCCTTACTCACATAAGATGTCCTTGTGTGTTTAGCAAACTCACATGCATCACACACAAGCTTGTTCTTATCCACCCCACACATTACATCGGGAAAGACTTTACTCATCTTCTCAAAAGACATATGTCCCATTCTACAATGGTGAAGCATTACCTTTGTTTCCTTTTCTCCCATCATTGTTGCTAACATCGTAGACACCGCATTATTTGGCACCTCGCGATCCATGTACCATAGCCCATTACGCCTGGTTCCAGTCCCAAGCCTCTTCCCCGTTTGCCTCTCCTGAATTAGACATAAATAGCGGTCAACTATTACTCGACAATCCACATCGTCAACCAAAGCACTCATTGACATAAGATTGACTGGAAAGGCAGGAACATGCAAAACAGATGAAAGTTTAATAGATGGTGTGCATTGTATTGTGCCAATGCCTTTAATGGGTTGTGAGGTGCCATCAGCAGTTTGGATAGTCTCCTTACATGTGGGTGGATATGGAATATATGACTCAAATTCCATTGATGTGCCGGCAACATGCTTTGATGCCCCCGAATCTAATATACAATCAGGATGTGATTTTTGTGAGAGAATAGATGCATGAGCACAATTACCTTCATCTGTAGATACAAAGTGAGCAAAGTTGCCGTAACTAGAATCCTCATGATCCTTATCACCTGTGCTTTCTGTTCTTTTCTTTGATTCTTCTTGGGTTGCGAGTGAGGATCCTTCTTCTGAGACTGCCACATTTGCCCTTTGACCACCAGAGTATCCCCGGCCTCGGCCTCCCCTTAATCCACCTCGGTTATATCCTCCCCCCCTTCCATGCATGTTCCTACGTGGAGCCGTGCAAGAACGAATCAAATGACCCTTATCACCGCAGTTGAAGCACTCTCTGCTCTTATAGTCGGTTGCTATGAAGGCTGGATGAGATGGAGTCGTTGTATTGTTCTTCATCAACTTTAATCGGACCTCCTCCTGTGTCATTGCTACTATGGCATCCTCTAAGGCAGGTAGAGTAGGTTGATGAAATAAAGTAGCACGTCTCGCCTCAAATTCAGAGTTCAATCCTTTGAGAAACTGCATCACTCGTCTGCATTCAATCCATTTTCTAGCAGCTGCTATGCAATCTGCATGTGGCAAATCCAGAGGATCATAGTGATCTAAATCAGCCCACAAACGCTGCAGTTCAGCAACATACTCCATCACAGAATTTTCCCCTTGTCTGAGTTCACCAACTCTCTCCTCTATTTCAGCTATTAACATCACATTCCCTTCACCTGAGTACAGTTTTGAGAGGGTTTTCCATACCTCAGTAGCAGTTGAGATAGTCTCAACAGTTGCAGCAATGGTTGGAGACAAGGAGTTCAACAACCATGCCACTATCAAAGAGTTGGTACTGCTCCATGTCCTCCATTCTGAAGTTTTCTTGTCTCCTGGCTCCTCTGCCTCACCACTGACAAAGCCCTCAAGCCCTTTAGTCCTCAAGATGAATAGCGCCCTTCTTGACCAGCTCAAATAATTCTTAACACCTTCCAGCTTAATTTCATTTGGCATCAAGTCAATTTTCTGAATTGGCTCAATGTGAGGAACAATTGCATTATTTAGAGATGATGCAGCTCCTACCTTGGCTGTTAGGAGCTCAGCCAATTTTTCAATTGCCTTCTCGAGTCCCTGATTTTCTCCCATGTCTTGCCTCAATCACAGCAGGCAAGAACTTTCCTTCTTCCTCAGTACGCTATCTAGCAGCCCCTCACACAGCAGCACCAAATCAATCCAGGAGCTCTTACATCCTCTTCTCTGCTAACTCCACTGTAGTACACCACCAGCAGCAACAGAGTCAGCAGCAGCACTTGCAAGCAGCAACAACAGCATCTTCCTCCTTCTCCTCTGCAAACAACAGCAGTTCCAGCACACAGCAGCCACAAGCAGCAGCAGTGCAAAGAGCACCCTCTGCCGCACCAACAGCAAGCAGCAGCAACTGCAGACTGTTCTCAGTCTTTCTCCAGCAGCAGCAAGCCAGCCGCACAAGCAGCAAACCAGCTAGTACTTGGCCTCTCCCCTGGCGCAGCCGCCTCCTTCATCTGCCCTCTGCCACACACAGTAGCACCCGCAGCATCAGGAGCACTTCGCGCGCGCGCACCTCTTCACGGGAGAGAGCAGTGCCGCCTGTAGCCTCCAATCCCCTCCAGGCGCTCCGCAGGCAGCCCGCGCGCTCGCAAGCAGCCGCGCCCGCCGGCCCTCTCCAGGCGCGCCTCTACCGCCGCCGGTCCTGCCTCCAGTGCCCCGCGCAGCACACGTGTGCCAACAACCACCCTGGGTGCCCGGAGCTCTGCCTCACGCTGCCGATTCACCGCCGGCGACCTACAGAACCCAGCATCGCCTCCCGCCTGTGCTCTGACACCATGAAGTGTGGTGGGTTTGGGAAATTTCTGGATAACTCTCTTCCTCTCTAGTCTGTACAATACATATACTGGTTTACATGGGCCATGTGGGCCATATTCACACATATACAGCCCAACAATAAGTCTTCTATATCTTACAAACAAAGCTTTCTACCTCTTGCCTATTGAATCTTGATATATCTTCTATATCTTACAAACAAGTCTGTTCACATACTGACCAACTGTTGTCATTTTTTTGCTATGCCAATGAATTATTACTCTTTGGGAATGTACAACGCAAACAACAACATGAAAAAGGCAGAGTACCCATATGGGGCTGTATCTTTCTCCATGCAGTGCACAGCGAAGAGCGAAGAATGGCTGACTTCAACTTAAATAATCCACAGACATATACACTTCATTTGTTACAGTACAAACATACAAATTCCAGTACATCAGTACAATACATACGCCCAGCCAAGGCCCCTTTAGAATTACAAATAGAGATATGGGGCGAACATACAAATAATATTTAGATACAAACAATTCGCTTGTCATGGAGTTGGGCACTTCATGGTGCACGGTCTTGAGTTTTCTCCATCATGTGAGCCCACCTTACAGCCACTTGCACATAAACCATGTCGTACATCATATCAACAAACTGGAAGAAGGCAGCCCTCCATGTTCTCTTCATCAACATGGTGCAGAAAACTGTCCACAGACCCACCACAAATCCAATGCTCATGGCAAGATAAACAGATGGCATATGATCTATATCTTCAAGGTCACTTTGCTCTGCATCATGTGTTGAGCAGTTCCTGCCAACCGGATCTCCACAAAGACCAAGGTTACCGATGTAGATATACATCTGGTTATCAAGAGCTTGTAGCTGTTGTCCGGATGGTATTGCACCGGACAGATTGTTGTATGACAAGTTCAAGTGGCTCAAATAAGTTAAAGCTGACAAACTTGATGGTATTGCACCAGAAAACCCATTGAAGGACAAGTCGAGTGACTCCAACCGCTTTAAATCACCAATTTGGTTTGGGATTGCTCCTGTGAGTTGATTATTTGACAAGTTCAGATTGGTAAGTCCAATGAGTAAAGTTATCTCTTCTGGAATCTGTCCTGCCAAACTATTACTTGACAAATCAAGAATTACGAGTAGCTTGTAGATTGCAAAGGTATAGTCATGCTTTTGGTCCTTCGTGTTTACTGGGATGCTCTCTTAAAAAATGTAATCCTCTGTGTCCTCCGACACCACTGTCATCATTGCCTTCAGATTTGACAAAGACCATGATATGCTTCCTGATATGTTGTTGTGTGCTATGTCCAAATAATGAAGACTATCAAGGGAAGTGAGATTATTAGGAATATGACCACTGAACATATTTGATCTCACTCTTAATATTTTCAGATGAGGCATTTTTTCTGGCGACCATTCAGGCAATCCTCCAAATAACCTATTGTAAGAAAGATCAAGGAACATTAACCTTGATGACCTTTGAAGAAATTTAGGGAATTCACCGGTGAGACTGTTGTTATTCAGGGATAAGCTTAGCATGTCAAAACCAAATTGATTTGTAGAGTTTGCATCAGATTCCTTCCAGCACTGCATAATATCTCCAGTAAGATGGTTTCCTGATAGGTCCAACCTATTCAGTCTAGTCAACTGGCATAATAAATTGATTATTTGCAAGCAACAACTCATCGAGTAGTGGAAGATTCAACTCTGATGGCAAGGGCCCAAAGAAAGAGTTTGAAGATAGGTTTAGTCTTATTATATTTGTAGGCAACCGTGGAATTTGTCCTGTAAACTTATTGGACCCGAGATAAATGTGGTCAGCTGACATGTGTCGTAGATCTGCCTCAGCCTGGACACGGTCCGGTCCGGTCCGGTCCCGGTCCGAGCCGGCGTTTGGACCGGCCGCCGGCGGTCCGGACCGGACCGGACCGAACTTGCCAGCGGTCTGTATTTTCAGGACCGGACCGAAGTGATGCCAGCTCGGTCAAGCTTTTCCGGCTCGTTGGGACCGAGCCAACTTGTCCTTCCAGCTTCTGTTTAGTGCCTATTTAGCTGCAGTTCTGGTCTTAGTTACACACAAAGAGCGCCATGTTCACCACGGAGAGCAGCAGCAGGAACACATAGTGGTAGTCGAGGTGCGAGTCGTTCAGGTTGTCACCGATCCAGCTCTTGCCGGCGCTCGCCCTGGTGGCCCGGTCGACGAACGTCACAAGCAGGCTGTTGAGGAAGTTCCCGACGCCGAGCCCGCTCGTGTAGAAGGTGGTTCCCATGCTCTGCATCCCCTCCGGCGACTGCCCGAGCTGCCCGCGAGGCCGCGCAGCACGTCGGGGTCGCCGAGCTGCATGAGGCTGCTGGCGATCTCGGCGCAAAAATGGAATCGCGAGTGGACGGTGATCGCCGAAGACACGACCGGAGGGGAGGGAGACAAACACAGAAGTTGTTCCGGCGCTCAAACACCATGGACGGTGAACTGGCATGGTCGAGAACTCGCGAACGGCTTCAGTGCACGCACGGCAGCGACGGCGAGAGGAAAAAAGAGGCTATGGGGCACAGGGAGGAGAGGAAAGAAGGTGAGGGGAAGCTCCTGGACATGATGGTTCACTCAGGGGACGCCGGTGGCCACGACGAAGCACAGCGGTGGCGGTGAATGCGCTTTCTCGGTCCGCCGAGCGGTCCCGGTCAAAGACCGGACCGGACCGAGTGCTGAGCGGGCCTAATTTCCTGGACCGGACCGGCCAATTTTGCTAGCGGGCTGGGACCGAGCGGTCCGGTCCTTCTCGGGCCACGAGCGGGCCAAAAAGCCCGCTCGCTGCGTCCATCCTGAGATCTGCCGGTAATGAGCCATGCAATTTGTTTCGAGATGCTTGCAAGAATGATGCCCGGGAAAATGTGACCCAAAACCAACCAGGAATAGCATCATCTAAACTTGCATTACTGAGAACAAGGACATCAATGTCGGATTGCCATCTAAGCCATTCTGGAAAACTGGGGCCCAGTTGGCATGAACCGAAACCTGCGACCTTCAATCTAAATGGAGGAACTCATTTTTGTTTGATAGCTAATCTCAAAGAGTTGTGCGACAAGTCCAGATACTGTAAGTTCAATAGGCTTGCAAGATGCTCCTCCGTGAGCACACTATTTAATTTATTATGGCTGAGATCCAAATGCTCTAGTTTGCCTAAACTTGCAAAGTTTTCTTTCCAGAGAAAATCACTGAAGTTATTATAACTGAGGTCCAAGTACTGCAAATTACCTAAACTTGCAAAATGTTCCTTGGAGAGCACACCACAGAAGTTGTTGTAGCCGATATCCAAATGCTTTAATTTGCCCAAACTTGCAAAATGTTCTCTCAAGAGCACACCTCTAAAGTTATTGTAGTTGAGGCCCAAAAGCTCTAATTTTCCTAAGCTTGCAAATTGTTCTTTCAAGAGCACACCGCTGAAGTTATTGTAGCTGAGGTCCAGTGTTTTCAAATTGTTGAGTGCTCCCACTCCTATAGGTAGAGGGCCAGTCAACATGTTTGTAGATGCTTGAAGAACACTAAGATTGGTCATGTTCCCTATCCAAAGGGGCAGATTCCCGGTCATATTTCCATCCAACACTGGCAATTCTTGCAGTGTACTCCATGAGCACTTTGGCATTCGCCCCATGAACTCCCCTATGCTTGAATCTATGTTGTTACGATTAAAACTCATTCTTCTCAAATTGCACAATTTTCTAATCTGTTTGGTAGCAAACCCACGAGCTGATTGAAACTGAAGTCTATGACTTCAAGGGACGTCATGTTTGCCAAATCACTAGGAATGGACCATGAGAGTTGAAGCTCCTTAAGGCTTTTGAGATTCCAAAACCATGCATGCTTGAGTGAAGTATAGAAGTTGTTATCAGACATATCAAGGACTTCGAGATGTGTGAGGTTGGAAAGTGATATACTAGCAAACATGGTATTGTTGAGTTCACAATTGGACAAGCCAAGCACTCTAAGAGAAGGAAGCATATTAACACTCCGAAACCAATCCCTCGCAGAACCAAGATCCACAGAACTCATGTCAAGATGTCTCAACGAAGAGAGACGTTGCAACCATGCAAGATCCACTATGTAAGACCTATTCCCATAATAATCAGAATTCCAACTAAGATCAAGATAGTGCAACTTTGAGAGATTGCCAAGTTGGGAAGGTATTCTCCCACCGAATCCTGCCGACGAGAGGTTGAGATACCTTAGATTCTTGAGAGAAGCCAAGAACACAGGGATGCTAGTGTGGTTGAAGTCATTCCCGCTAAGATCAAGATACCTCAGGTGTTGTAAAGTGGCCAAAGAAGAGCTTAGCTCGCCCGCTGACAACCTCAATGATCTGGTCTTGTTTGGGTAGCTGTAGTCGTAGATGTTGTAGCCCATGTCATATATAGCGTGCATGCCGATGTTGCGGAGGTTGACCTTGATGACATGGCCAGTTCGATTATTGCACCGGACTGCGTTCCATTGGCAGCAGTTGTCACCCTTCCATGACGAGAGATGGCCAGCAGGGTCCAGGAGGCTAGCCTTGAAGGACAGAAGTGCATCTCGCTCGCTGCCGATGCAGGATCCTGATACACTCGCTTGGCTATGGGAAGTGGATGCTGCTTGGGAGATCAATAGACAAAGCAATAGTGGAGCTCCTCGGATGAGCAGCACAAGCTTAGTCATATTGGTCGGAAATGGCAGATGGAAAGGAGGATGGACAGAGCAGCTTATCTCTGTTCCGGTTCCACCACAACCGCAGTAGGATTAGTTATGGTCTAGAACCCACCGCTTGGTCTTGTCATGCATACTTTTCCTATGCTCAAGGTGTGGCTAGAATTTGTTGATTGGGACAGCCCACCATGCATAGCACGGCAGAAGTAGGAGCTGTAATTTGTATCCAATATTCCCTCGATAACACCAATAGTATCTGCACATTGTGTGTCAGGTCACACATCTCGCTTTAGGGTCCTGAGTTTTTTTAGTGTTGCCCCTCCCTCTACCTGAAATACACAAATTTAGATTCATATAAATACAAAGGACTCATGGCTCTCAGTACTCTGCAATCGGCAAAAATAATCAAAAGGGCAGTTTCAAAAAAATCACCCGGATTTGTCATGTTGGCCAGCTACCGGCCACTCCCATTGTATGGTCTACAAGCAAAGCTAGTCCAAGTCTTAGCCTTTGTCATGTTGCACGCATACTTTTTTGGTGGCGACTCTAATACTGAAGTTAACCATGCGAAAATTACAACAATGTAAACAGTCATGCGATGCAAAGCAATTGAACAGGCAAAGGAGCAGTGCAGATAGTGCGGACAGTGTTATAGGATTAATTAACATGTGTCAATTATGTATAATAGCACAGAGAAGCAGTGCATTCGCAGTGCACGATCAAGGTCTTGCACTGCATGCGTACTACTCTTCTAATAGTCAAGTCAAGTTATGGCCGAATGATTTGGACAGTTGGCCATGCTGAGCACGGCAGACGATTTGCACGTTGGTCATGGTAGTTTTCATATAGTGAGTCTGTGTGTTCACTGGTGAGACACGTCATATCTCCTTCCAATCTGTCATATCATCCGTTTAGCAAGGTTCTTCAGCCTCGCGCTTTCCTTTTTCCTCATGATATCAAATACAACAGACACATTCCGCTCAGCGTCTGTCTTTGCTGCCTCTGAAGTGTCAGCAAGCTGCATATTATGGAGATGATATGAATCCATTGTTGACCTGATCATATATTTCTGACGATAATCGGCAATGCTATGGTAAGGAAAGAAGTCTACCTTGCAGACCATAACTAATAGAGGCAACAGAAGATATCAAGCACATGGATGGTACTGTCTAAGATGTTTGTTTAATACAGAAATGCTTGATGCTTTTAAGCATAGAATTAACTAAGATTTACGCAACACTAACCAAACAACAAACAGTTATTATCTTTTTGTTGCCTGCCACTCATAATTAGTCATATATAAAGTATAGTGGACACTGGACAGAACCTCTCTTTTTTCATTCATGTGTCTGAATTGTTGCTATTCAATCCTCCTCTGATTTCAATATCGTTTTTGTTCTAGAGATGCAAATATGCTAAGCTATACAGCTAGGTGTCCATGGTTGAAATAAAGTTGCATATGTGCCTTTTTTTTCTTTCGACAAACGGAACTGCAGATATGCTAAGCTATTCACTGACATTGCACTGTCAAATCATGCAGTTACTGTTCCTATTTGTAAGTCCTAGCAGGTGGATGCAAGAACGGGGTGGAGGAAGAGGTCGAATGTGGAGTTCTCAGGTCATGTCACTAGCAGAGACGGCTCTGGCTCTTTGTCCATCATGTCACGAAACTCCGTCTTTATAGAGAAAAACACATCGGTATCATAAAACTGCAGTGGTTGAGTGAACTGCAGTGCAGCAAATTAGCAACACAAGCTAGCTGACCCTTATGTTTGGAGACCGTAGCAAATTGGCGTCACAATTCACAACTCACAAGCTGGAACTATGCATGATTTTATACTGTTTGGGGAGCGACGACGGCGGTGCGGCTGGGGAGCGACGTGCACCTCTTCGACGATGCATCCGTCGCGGCCCTCCTCTACTCCCGCTTCGATGCCGACGAGCTCAAGCGCCTCATCGTCGACTTTCCCCGCAGGTTCGCTTTCTATTTCACGCAGAGGGAGCAGAGCAATTCAGAGTTGTCACTTGGCTTTCTAGATTACTAAGCGAGAATTGTAGCTCAAGCATCTCCTGCTTCTTTTTTTTTTTGCGGAATATCTCCTGCTTCTGTTTCCACTAGATTAGTTCCTCTACCTTTGTTACATCGTCATCAATTTAAGACAAATCTAAGCTAAGCAAGGGGGAAACTGAGAATACAGAGAGCAACTTCTCTCTATTCCACTTCCACCACAAGTGCAATACTATATGTGTGTGGTCTACAAAACCACGCCTTGGTCTTGCCATGCATACTTTTCCTACACTCGAGGTGTGGCTAGAATTTGCCATGATTCGGACAGTACCATGCAGAACACGGCAGCAAAGATAGAGCTCAATAACACCAATAATATCTGCAGTTGTGCACCTTGCGGGTCTGGTGAATTTTGAATGTTGGCAACCCTCCCTTTGTTTGCCACGTGGACATCATTTTAATCCAACCCGCAAAATGAATAGCCAATAATGTACTCAGAAATCAGCAAAAGGAATAAAAAAGACAGTTTAAAAAAAAATCACCTCATGGTCTTGTCATGCTGTGTGCATATTTTTCTAACGAATTGGACAGTTCCTGAATTGCAGTGCTGCGCCCTTATGTCAGGCGGCATATAGGAAGAACCTAAAACCGTCCCTGAACCTTGCCCATGGTATCCAGGAAGAACAGCCGTCATAACGAAGCCATACGAATGCTGGACATATCTCTGTCTAATTCCGGCTGAAAAGTATATATACAGAAGAGCTGGACCGGTCACTGACAATATTGACGGACTCAAGGTGTCTTCGCTCCGATGGCGGGCAGGCTTCAGCTGAGGCTTTGTGAAAAATTGCAGAAAATTCAGACGCAAGTGTGTGGACGTGATGACGCTGTAAGAGGGTTTTTAAACTCCTGCGGCCTTAAGCCTGATGAGCATCCAGCGTTCCAACTCACACAGGAACACCTCACGACCCGGCCGGCCGGCAGCAAAACCATGGAAGGAAGCGGGCCGCCGTTCCGAGCGATCCGGTCGAGCAAAGGTGCCATACCATACCTACTCTGTTCTCGTTACTAGTGAAGTATAGTACTGCTAAGCAAACATCCATCTTTTGCCTTGCCGCCGGTTTTGTCACATTGTTGCCAGCAAACTCTTTCTTACTAGTAAAAAAAGGGTCAAACGTGAAGCATATTAGTGCCGGTTCCAACGGCTAGCCGGACCGCTCTCATTAATACCTTTAGCACCGGTTTGTGCCACGAACCGATACTAATGAGAATGGTGGCAGGATGTTGTCAGTCTGGGGCCCCTCCAGCACCTTTAGTACCGGTTCGTGTCACGAACCGATACTAAAGGTCGTCCTACATAAACCCTTCGTCCATCCGAGCTCGCTCTGTTTTTCCCCTTCCCCTCTCCTCTCTGTTCTTCCCCTCTTCCTCTCGAGCTCATCACATATTTTGCCTAAAATTTGCCAAGATTTGAAGGCCCCCATCCATTCAAATGATCACAAAGGTTAGCAACTTTGTCCTTTCATCTCTCATTGCTAGATTAGCTCTTGCAATGCTTTATATAGTGATTAATTTGTGAGTTTAGTAATTTGGGAGGAAATATATATATATGTGCTAGTATTTGATTTATATGCAATTTGAGGTCAAAAATAACACTTAGTTTGCATATGTAGGTGTGGTTTACTTAGTGCCTTCTAAATCTCCGTCGTAACCACCGTCGATCGCCCGCACCGTCCCGTCGCCGGCACCACCTTGTGGTGAGCCTCTTTGTTCATGAAATTTTATATAAAATTTGATGTTTGTGTGATTTGGATATATAGTTACTCGTATAATTATCTTACCCGTACGTTGTTTGTTATACATATAGTGCCATGGTTTTGATATCCGTCCCCGTCGGCCCTCGTCCTTGTTATGATTCGGATGTGGTATATATATTCTCTTTTAAAACTAGTTGCATTTCGTGTTTATGACAAATTATGCCATCAAGTTGACATAGAAATTTTTTCTAGGAGGTATGTGAACCGAAAATTCCAACCGACCCTATTGTCGAGAGGTTAAATTTAGTTGAAAGAGAAAACGAGTACTTGAAAGAAAAATTGAAAAGAATTGAGGGGGAGAAGATGGAATTGGAGTTGCATGTTGCCGATGTCGTCGATGATCACAAGATCAAGATGGAGAAAATGCGCTTGAAGATTAGAAAGATTAGAAAATATGCCATCGATAGTGAGGCTTGGTATCATTATGCTGTTGGATCCATTGTTACCTTAGTTGCGATCTTGATCGCATTTGTTGTTGCATTTAAATGCTTTAGCTAGAGAGTTATTTGTTTGTTGCATTTAAGTGTTGTATGAACTTTATGTATGAACTTGTATTAATTTGGTCTATTCGGTGTTGTGTAATGAAGATGAGCCAGCAATGGATGTACGATGACCGATGCTCTCCCCAGTTCGTTGAGGGCGTGCATACTTTTCTGCTTGCGGCTGAGGCAAACAAGCGGTCGGATGGTTTTATTCCTTGTCCATGTGTTGGCTGTAAGAATGGTCACAATTATTCTACGTCAAGAACCATTCACGTCCACCTGTTTAAGTCCGGTTTCATGCCCCACTATAATGTTTGGACCAAGCACGGAGAAAGAGGGGTTATGATGGAAGACAATGAAGAAGAAGAGGACGACAACAGCTATCCTGGCCATGGGTTCCCTGAATACGATGATACAACAATGGGGGAAGAAGCTGAGCCGACAATGTGGGAAGAAGCTGAAGAAGAGGCATCAGATGAGCCCGTTGATGATCTAGGTCGGGCCATTGCCGATGCAAAGAGAAACTGCGCAAGTGATTTGGAGAAGAAGAAGTTGTAGCGCATGTTAGAGGATCACAAAAAATTGTTGTACCCGAATTGCGTAGGTGACAAGAAAATGCTGGGCACCACACTGGAATTGCTGCAATGGAAGGCAAAGAATGATGTATCTGACAAGGGATTTGGAAAGTTGCTGGTAATGATAAAGGATATGCTTCCAAAGGACAACGAATTGCCCGAGAGTACGTACGAAGCAAAGAAGGCTGTCTGCCCTCTACGGTTAGAGGTGCCGAAGATACATGCATGCCCTAATGATTGCATCCTCTACCGCGGTGAGTACGAGGATTTGAACGCTTGCCCGGTATGTAGTGCATTGCGCTATAAGATCAGCCGCGATGACCCTAGTGATGTCGAGGGCGAGCGCCCCAGGAAGAAGATTCCTGCCAAGGTGATGTGGTATGCTCCTATAATACCACGGTTGAAACGTTTGTTCCAAAACAAAGAGCATGCCAAGGCGATGCGATGGCACAGAGAAGACCGTAAGAAAGACGGAAAGTTGAGAGTACCCGCTGACGGGTCGCAGTGGAGAAAAATCGAAAGAAAGTACGGGAAGGAGTTTGCAGATGACGCAAGGAGCGTATGGTTTGGTCTAAGCGCATATGGCATTAATCCTTTTGGGGAGCAGAGCAGCAACCATAGCACCTGGCCTGTGACTCTATGTTTGTATAACCTTCCTCCTTAGTTGTGCATGAAGCGGAAGTTCATTATGATGCCAGTGCTCATCCAAGGCCCTAAGCAACCCGACAACGACATTGATGTGTACCTAAGGCCATTAGTTGAAGAACTCTTACAACTGTGGAATGGAACAGGTGTACGTGTGTGGGATGAGCACATGGGGGAAGAATTTGATCTAAAGGCGTTGCTGTTCGTGACCATCAATGATTCGCCTGCTCTCAGTAACCTTTCAGGAAAGACAAACAAGGGATACCGCGCATGCACGCACTGTTTGGACGATACCGACAGTATATATTTGGCTAATTGTAAGAAGAATGTGTACCTGGGACATCGTTGATTTCTTCCGAGCAGGCATCCCGTAAGAAAGAAAGGCAAGCATTTCAAAGGTGAGGCGGATCACCGGACGAAGCCTGGCCACCGTACTGGTGTTGATGTACATGATATGGTCAAGGATTTGAAGGTGGTCTTTGGAAAGGGTCCTGGTGGACAACCTGTTCCGAATGACGCTGACGGACGCGCACCCATGTGGAAGAAGAAATCTATATTTTGGAACCTGCCCTATTGGAAACACCTAGAGGTCCGCTCCGCAATCGACGTGATGCACGTGACGAAGAATCTTTGTGTGACCCTGCTTGGCTTCTTGGGCGTGTATGGGAAGACAAAAGATACACCTGAGGCACGGGAGGACCAGCAACGTATGCACGGAAAAGACGGCACACATCAGGTTCATGCAAGCTACGCTCTTACCAAAGAAGAGAAGGAAATCTTCTTTGAATGCCTGCTCGGTATTAAGGTACCGTCTGGCTTCTCGTCGAATATAAAGGGAATAATAAACATGGCAGAGAAAAAGTTCCAGAACCTAAAGTCTCATGACTGCCACGTGATTATGACGCAACTGCTTCCGGTTGCATTGAGGGGGCTTCTACCGGAAAACGTTCGATTAGCCATTGTGAAGCTATGTGCATTTCTCAATGCAATCTCTCAGAAGGTAATCAATCCAGAAATCATACCAAGGTTACAGAATGATTTGGTGCAATGTCTTGTCAGTTTCGAGTTGGTGTTCCCACCATCCTTCTTCAACATCATGACGCACGTCCTAGTTCACCTATGCGAAGAGATTAACGTTTTGGGTCCTGTATTTCTACACAATATGTTCCCCTTTGAGAGGTTCATGGGAGTCTTAAAGAAATATTTTCATAACCGTGCTAGGCCAGAAGGAAGCATCTCCAAGGGCCGTCAAAATGAGGAGGTCATTGAGTTTTGTATTGACTTTATTCCTGACCTTAAGCCGATTGGTGTTCCTGAATCGCGGCATAAGGGCAGACTGGATGGAAAAGGCACGCTAGGAGGGGAACAAATAATATGTATGGACGGACATTCTCTCACTGAAGCACACTACACAGTTCTACAGAATTCCGCCTTGGTGGCTCCGTATATGGATTAACACAAGAATTTGCTACGCTCCAAACACCCGGAGCGGTCTGATGACTGGATTACACTTGAACAAACCAGGAGTTTCGCCAGCTGGTTGCAGACACGTACCACGCATGACACCTCTATTGAAGATGACCTGTACTTGCTGTCCCAGTTACCATCTTCGAATATAATGACTTTCAAAGGGTACGAGATAAATGGTAATACATTTTACACGATCGCCCAAGATAAGAAGAGCACCAACCAAAATAGTGGTGTCCGCTTTGATGCAGAAACCAAGACGGGAAAGAAAATATATTATGGTTATATACAGGACATATGGGAACTTGACTATCGACGTGGTTTGAAAGTCCCTTTGTTTCGGTGCAAATGGGTCAATATGACACGAGGCGGGGTAACGGAAGACCCGCAGTACGGAATGATAACAGTGGATCTCAACAATCTTGCGTATGCAGACGAACCATTCGTCCTAGCCAATGATGTGGCACAGGTTTTCTATGTGAAGGACATGTCTACCAAGCCAAGAAAAAGAAAAGATAAGGAAGCGAATGCATCGTACGATGAGTCAAAGCGGCACATAGTTCTTTCTGGGAAGATAAACATCATGGGAGTGGATGACAAGACAGACAAGTAAGAAGATTATGAAAAGTTTGATGAAATTGCTCCATTCACAGTGAAAATTGACCCGAGCATCCCGTTAAATGATGAAGATTTTCCATGGCTACGACGCGAAGGGACACACGCGAAGAAAAAGTTTTACACCCAAAGATCTGGGATGTGATCGGCTTCACTATCATCACTTTCTTCTGTGTTTCACACCCAGAAGGGAATCTCTGTAATAGTTAGGGTAGTTAATTATGTGTTTTGGCATTTGAAACGCGAAGAAATTTTATGCGCAAACAAATTCTTTCATGCCTTTACTGATTTTTAAAGTTAAGTTATTCACAAACTAGTGATTCACACTAATTTCAAATAATTCAAAATTTAAACTATTCAAATTTGAAAACTACGGGCACTAACATAAAGTTTGTAATTTTTTGTACCTAAAGCAAAAATATTCACAAAGAAACTCTAAATACACAAAAAACAACTCAAAAATAAATAAAGCAAAAAAAATATAAAAAGCCCACCTACTAGGCCAGAGCGGCCTGCATACGACTAGAAACCCAACCCGTTGTTGGGCCAGGATGCAGGCCCGCACAGGCCCAATAGGCCCGCAGGGCAGAACAGAACATACTTTGGAGAGGAGCTCGAGAGAGCTACCGCACGGGGGTTTATAAACCAGTGCGGTCGCCCCTCGGCTAGCGAGGTGGGACTAAACTTGCGCACCGCACCTGCGCCAGCGCACCCCCTTTAGTACCGGTTCGTGGCACCAACCGGTACTAAAGGGGGGGCCTTTAGTACCGGTTGGAGCCACCAACCGGTACTAAAGGGGGTGCGCTTCCCGCCGCTTGGCCTGGCCAAAACAGGCCTTTAGTACCGGTTGGTGGCTCCAACCGGTACTAAAGGTGGGTTCTATATAAGAAAACACTTCAAAATTTCGTCAGTTTCTCATCTCTCCCTCTACTTCTTCTCCTCTGCACCGTCGCCTACCGCCCCCGCCGTCTCCATATCCCTCGTCGCCGCCCCCGTCGCCGCCCCGTCCCCGTCGTCCCCGTCGTCACCGCCGCCCCGTCCCGGCCCGTCCCGCGTCGTCCCCGTCACCGTCGTCGTCGCTGCCCCTGCCCGTACGTCCCCGTCCCCGTTGTCACCGCCCCGTCGTCGTCATCCCCGTCATCGCCGCGCCCGTCGCCGTCCCCGTCGCCGCGCCCCCCCCCCCGTCGCCTCTCGCCTCGCCGGCCGGTGAGCGCGCACACACAGACACATACATTTTTTGTTTTTTAGTTATACAAATAGTTAGAAATTTTTCTGTTTTTAGAAATTGTTAGAAATTTTTCTGTTTTTTAGAAATAGTTAGAAATGTTAGAATTGTTAGAATTGTTAGAAATGTTAGAATTGTTAGAAACGTTAGAATTGTTAGAAATTTTTTCTGTTTTTTAGTTATAGAAATAGTTATAAAAAAGTTAGAATTGTTAGAATTTTTTTTTGTTTTTTAGTTATAGAAATAGTTATAAAAAAGTTAGAAATTTTTCTCTTTTTTAGTTATAGAAATATTAGAAATGTTATAGAAATGTTAGTTATATATAGCATTGTTAGAAATATTTTAGAAATGTTAGTTATATAGAAATGTTAGAAATTTTAGTTATCAAAATCCAATCATTAAAAAAATGTTACTTTTTGCGGGCATATAGCTAGTATTTGTTCTCGACGATGCCCGGCCCGCATCCTCGCCGTCGACCCGTCCGCGACGACGTCCGGATGACCCATATCCGGGACTGGGCTCCGCCGGGCTGGCACTGGGAGGTGCTGCCTGGAGGGGCACGCCGCTTGATGAGGAACCCGGCCCCGGGTCCCATCGTCGACCCTGATCTCGTTTGGTGGTGTTCGCTTGGGCCAGTTTAGGTGCTGAGGGAGCCGGCCCCGCCGGAGGTGGTACGTCGTCGTGTCAGGGAGGAGGGCGAGCACGTCCATCGCTACATGGTTGCGTTAGAGGGCGACAGGTTCTCCAATACCCGGCAGTTTCTTCAGGGATCTCACTTCAGCTATGATCCTGTGAGGGTTCCTTCTCTTTGGGTGTCCACCGCCCGCGCCGCAGGAACCGCGAGTGTCCTAGATTCTTCTGTAGTATTCGATCTTTAATTAGCTACCTAGCCAGTGATGTACTATTCAATATTATATATTATTCGAGACGATGTATTCGAGATTATATCTATTATTCGAGACGATATATTCGAGATTATATCTATTATTCGAGACGATGTATTCGAGATTATATCTATTATTCGAGACGATGTAATTTGAATACTAAATTGTTTTATATTTCTTTTGGCATAGTTAAATAAAAGCTATGGCGGACAACACCGACAGAGAGAGAGAACAGACCATGTTCGATATGATACGCGGGCCAGATGATGATCAGAATGAAGAAGATTATGACGGCTCCGAATTTCTAAACAACACCGGAGAGGGTGATATGATATTCGATCGCGACGACCAAATTGATGAAGTCATGAACTAAGATTATGACGATGACGAAGAACATGTTGATCCTGAAACAACAAACACCGGCGAGGTATATATATTTATATAAGCAGGAATCTGGTGATCATCACATGTTTTAAATGAGTTGAAGATATATTAACAAATCGATCTTTCTTCTTTCAGCCATCCGGATCGAGCAAATCTTCAGGCAAAAGGACGAAACGAGGCCCGAACAAAAAGTTGAAGGAGGGCGTAAAGTACAATATCGAGGCAATCAGACCTAATGGCGAACCATTAGCGCCTAAGAAGATGGCGAACAAGTTCGTTCGTCAGTGCGGAGTTCTTGTGAAGGACCAACTCCCGATCTCCCTTCAAGAATGGAGAGAGCCAGCAAAGCCACGTCCAAATGTTACTTTTGTCGACGACAGACAAAAAAACTGCTTTGGGATACTCTCATGGAACATTTCACCCTACCAGATCATTTCACAGATGTAGATGTGGAGAAAGTCAAGGACACCGCTCTTAGGAAGATGGCGGTTGCATTCAATAACCACAAGAATCGTGTATGGGACAAGTACATCAAGGATGGAAGGAAGACTCCAGTATTCGAGGGAACACTAGAGAATCAAAGTGCTCATTGGGATGATTTCGTGAAATTCAAGGATTCAGAATTAGCTAAGGAACGGTCGAGAATAAAAAAGAAGAATGCCGAAAAATGGATAAGTTCCATAAGCTGGGGCCAGGTGGCTACGCGGTGGCAATGCCTAAGTGGGATAAGTCTGAGAAAGAGATGGAGGATGCAGGTGTCACTCCGGTTACTAAGAGCTGGCCCCCCAGGTGCAGGACTTGGTTCTATGCGCATGGGGGGGGAGTTGGACCCGAAGACAGGCAAAGTTTCGACGAAGGCATGTCTGAACGGAGCCGACGATGCGCTACTTGTTGCAATAGAAGAGGCTCGATCGGGGGTGTTCCAGCCCAACAGAGAGAACGACGAGCTTACGCGTGCCCTGGGAAATCCTGAACACCCGGGAAGAACATGAGGCAAGGCGCTATTCTGTGGTATGAGGGGTTTTCGGACTGGAACACCGACTACAGAACCCGTGCGAGAAGGAAGATTGCGGAGGAGAAGCAGAGGAAGATGGAGGAGGAGAAGAGGAAGCTAGACTATGAACGCCTTCAAGGCCTAGAATCAGCGCACGCGGACTTGGCAGTCAAATTCCAGCGGCAGCAGGAGCAGATCGACTCACTTAGCCAACAAAGGGGGTCTCAGCAGCTGCAGCAGCTAGTGGATGATCCAGCATTGGATACCACCGCCCCATCCATACCGAGAAGCAGCGTGGGTTCCGCCCCGTTTGACGCAATGCTGGATAGATACCCCGTGGATGACATCACGGAGAACACTAACTGCGAGCTAAACTTCAAAATTAAGAACATATCCTTGAAGGTGGCGGACGGCGTTGCTTATACAAATTCCCCCAATGCAACCTTCCATTGCAACCCGATTCCAGCAGGCTATGCTCGTGTCGTGGTTGATGAGGTGGTGGACCAATATTCGGGGCTAGAGCTTGACATTCCTGGAGGTGACGAGGAGCACACACTCGGAGAGGCCAAACATCGTATCATCCTATTGAGAAAGGATTGCATCATCTTTCGAAGGCCACCGACACCGCGTCACCCGACTCCTCGTCGAAGTCCGCCACCGATTCTGCAGACTCCCGCTCCTCCAAGTCCACCAACGTGTGAGGCCACTCCTCCTCCTCCAAGTCCGGCAAAGTGTCAGGCCACTCCTCCTCCAAGTCCGACACAGCGTCAGACGTCCACTCCTCCTCCAAGTCCAGCACAACCTCAGGCCACTCCTCCTCCAAGTCCGGCACAGCTTCAGGCCACTCCTCCTCGTCCAACTCAGCCCTGTCAGCCGTCTCCGCCGCCTCAGCAATCGCAGAAGAGACACCCCGCAGCTATGGTGCGTAGCGGTACGAGTCGAGGTCATAGTACAGGAAGTACAGGCGGAGGCAAGCGATATAAATATGGTCCAAACCTCACTACTCCTATTCCTGAGAGGGCTTATGACAGTACCGAGGAGCAAACCAAGGCCATAGTGCGGGCAGAAGTCGACGCCCATTTTGGACCGAAACCGCCACCGCCGCCAAGGGAGAAAGTGCCTGTAGAAGTTATTGACCACTTCATTCGTATGGCTGAACCACCAGCTCCTAAGCCTGTTGACACAGACTATGAGCGCCACATCAGGAAGTTACATCGACAACATCTACAGAAGGAGGCGAGCTCGAGCTCGAGCAAACAACAAGCAGCTGTCAAAAAATGCGAGAAAATCGTTGCCCAGCTGGGAGAACAGTGGGCGCAATCGATCCCCCCGCTTGTTGTGCCGCCAACAACACGTGATAGTACGCGCGCCCAATATTATTGTGGGCAAACAGTTTACGTTCCCCAGGTGGGCGATGTGGTAATAACCCAGTAGCATATAATGCAGGCTGAAACTCTCAACATCACTGTTGGACAACTCCTCGAGATCGAGGACATGCCTGTGCTTACAGAGGAGGAAATAAAACGGAAATATGTCCGGGGCCAACCTTTGGTCAAGCCAGAAGATGTCAAGAAGCTCCCAACGAGAATGTATGAATTGCATCAATGGTACATGGACATTACCAAGAGATCCGATCGAGAGTCCCTCATGGTGCAAGTCAAGAACGATCATTACTACCATGAGAAACCTGTGACCGTTGAGTATTCTGAACTGTTTCAGTTATACAATCAAGACGCACTCGACAAATCTATCGTCAGTTGCTATTGTCTGTAAGTGATTTCTTTCTGTAATTTAAGTCTCAAGCTAGTTGTAGTGATCCTTTTGATCAATCATTACCTGTAATTATCCTCACTATATTCTTTTCTGTGGTATTATGCAGGATGAAGATGTATGAAATGACAAAAGGTGGACGCTATGGCATTGGGTTCATTGACCCAAACATCGTTAATGAATACACATGGAAAATAGGCAAGCATTATGAAAAGCAGGTAGAGGACAGCATGTTCGAGTTCTTGAAGCGCCTCAAATACAATGAAGATATACTACTTCCTTACAACTTCCAGTGAGTCACATTTTCTTGTACTACAAATTCTCTGTTTTTGCCTACTAGCTAGCTAGCTACATGTTTTTGCTTACATATGCCCACTTAATTAAGACATGCAAACGTGTGTGCATGCAGATTTCACTGGATCTTGTGTATCATTAAAGTTGACGCCGGAACAGTTGAAATACCGGACTCACTACTCAAAGAAAATAGTGACTATAACATCTTGTTTGGGATAGTCAACAGGTAATTTCAATCATTATTAACTATATATCTCGGCCTATTTAGTTCGTCATTTCATGATATGAACTATTTAATAACCCCTTTATTCATTTTCTTTGTCGGCGGGCAGGGCTTGGGCAAGGTTCATCAGCAAAACGGAAGGCGAATGGAAACGACAGCTGAAATGGTTTTGACCCAAGGTAAGTAATTAAGTAGTACTAGCTAGCTAGCTGCCATCTCTTTAATATTATCATGCTTGATTAATTATTATCTGATCAAATTAAATTCCATTCTCGTAAAGGCCCTAAAGCAGGCGCAGGGGACTGATCTGTGTGCATTCTGCGTTTGCGAGAACATTCGCATGATGGCGTCCGAAAGGAGCAGATCTCAAAGACAGGAATGGGTACGCTTGTTAGAACACTATTCACAATTTGTACACCATTATCGATATCTAGTCACACAACTAATACACATGCATATTGATCTCCTTCTTAACAGTTCACAGAGGTGCGGGACAAGCTCCTAGAAACGGAGCGCGTACAAGCACTTCAAGAGGAAATAGCGGGATTTTTGCTCGACCAGGTCATAAATCCGAAGGGAGAATACTATTACTCGCTACCGCCCCCATCGACCAGGTCATCGTGCTCCGAAGGCACCAATTAGTCTAATGCAACTGGCTCCGAAGGCAACATGCATATGTAGGAGAAATTGATAAAAGCTATACATGTGTGTATGTGTGAATTAATATGGTGGTTTGTGAGACATTGATGATCTATATATATGATTGGTTCTACTAGCATATATATGCATAACGTGTACAATGTGTAGTATCGTAAAATACCAGCAAACGAAAAAGAATTAAAATGGAAAACACAAAATTAAATGAAAAAGAAATCATAAAACCAAAAAAACCCCAAACATTTTAGTACCGGTTGGTGTTACCAACCGGTACTAAAGGGCTCCCGGCCGCCGGAGCTGGCTCGTGCCACGTGGTTGCCCTTTAGCACCGGTTCATGTTGAACCGGTACTAAAGGGGGGGGGCCTTTAGTGCCCACACTTTAGTGCCGGTTATGGAACCGGCACTAAAGGGCCTTACGAACCGGTGCTATTGCCCGGTTCTGCACTAGTGTCTTCACATCATTTCTGAAGTCATTGCGCTGATCATTTAATCTTGACGCTTTGCAGGTCAGGGAGGCCTTCTTACATGTGCCAGTCAACCGGCGAGGCTCGCCCCCATCCTTACCCTATTGTCGTTGCTTCTCGTTTCTTGTGGAGTTGGCAGCATCCGCTGCTCCTCCTCAATGACGACAATCCATGATAACAACACGGACATGATGTCGCTACTGGATTTCAAGCGGGCCATCACCAACGACTCAAGGCAAGCCTTGAGATCACGGCACGTCGGCGTCCGCCTTTGCACATTGAAGGGCGTCGGCTGCGGCGGCCCGAAGCACCCGGACCGAGTCACCGAGCTGAACCTCGTGAACCTATCACTGTCGGGCACGATTTCACCGTCCCTCGGGAATCTAACATTCCTTAGGAGTCTGGAACTGTCCATGAATGGTTTCACCAGCGTGATACCTCCTTTCAACCGTCTCCAAAGATTGGAGCGCCTTTCCTTGTGGGGCAACTCACTGTGAGGGATCATTCCGGGTACTCTTACAAACTGCTCCAATCTACATGACCTTTTCATGTTTAACAACTTACTAATAGGAGAAGTTCCCAGCGGTATAGACCTCCTATCCAAGCTAGTTGCGTTAAATCTTGCCTTGAATAATCTGACCGGGACAATCCCACCAAGCCTAAAAAACATCAGTAATCTTGAAGAGATCTCAGTTATTGGTAATAAGCTCACCGGAACCATTCCTGATGAGTTGGGAAAACTCCCAAATCTTACTGAGTTAGCCCTTGCTGAAAATAGGCTATCGGGTAGAATCCCGGAAACCCTGTACAAATACAATCAATCTTCTCTCCAATATTTATCCTTAGGTTCCAATATGCTTGGGAAAACACTGCCATCTAACTTTGGAGATACCCTCCTGAATCTCGAAGAACTCCTATTGGAGGATAACAATTTTGAAGGTCGTCTCCCAGCATCACTAGGCAATATTTCAGGTCTAGTGGGGTTAGACTTGTCGTTCAACAATTTTGCTGGTCAAGTTCCAAGTTCTTTTGGTAATCTTGGGCTGTTAAAACAATTAAGCCTTCAGCAGAACAATTTGTCGGGCTTCATCCCAAGAGAGCTGGGTGGCTTGCAACACCTCACCAATCTGTATGTGTCTGATAATAATCTGGAAGGTGGGGTACCATGAAACCGAGGCATTGTTGGAAATAAGCAAGGCAACCGGGGTGGGAGCTCCTTTGGAGGGACACTGGATCTGGTCCCATGTTCTACTATCTCTCGGACAAAATTAAAGATACACATTATGTACTACCTGATCATCTAGAGTTTCTAATATTTGGTTTGATGCCACCCATACTGTTGATCTATTTTATGCTCACCGGGATGTCAAGAGCAAACCTGGCATTCTTGTTTTGTTTTGTTTTTTGGCCGTGTGTAATTCTCGGGGTTGGGACCTTCCCAACCTTCTCTTTGGAAATAAATGATTTGGTGAGATCTGGCTCTCAGTGCTCAGTAATCTGCAAAACAAATCAAAAGGATAGTTTCAGAAAAGATCATCATGATTTGTCATGCTAGCCACTGGACACTTACCGACCAACCACTCCCATTGTATGGTGTACAAGAAAAGCTAGGCCACGTGTCGGTGTCAAAACCGGCGGATCTCGGGTAGGGGGTCCCGAACTGTGCGTCTAGGCTGGATGGTAACAGGAGGCAAGGAACACGATGTTTTACCCAGGTTCGGGCCCTCTTGATGGAGGTAAAACCCTACGTCCTGCTTGATTAATATTGATAATATAGGTAGTACAAGAGTAGATCTACCACTTGATCAAGGAGGCTAAACCCTATAAGCTAGCCTATGGTATGATTGTTGTATGTTGGAGTTGTCCTACGGACTAAAACCCTCCGGTTTATATAGACACCAGAGAGGGTTAGGGTTACACAAGGTCGATTACAATGGTAGGAGATCTTGAATATCCGCATCGCCAAGCTTGCCTTCCACGCCAAGGAAAGTCCCATCCAGACACGGGACGAAGTCTTCAATCTTGTATCTTCTGAAGGTATAGTCCGGCTACCCGGACACCCCCTAATCCAGGACTCCCTCCGTAGCCCCTGAACCAGGCTTCAATGACGACGAGTCCGGCGCGCAGATTGTCTTCGGCATTGCAAGGCGGGTTCCTCCTCCAAGTTCTTCATAAAAAATTGTAAACACTAAGGATAGTGTCCGGCTCTGCAAAACAAGTTTCCACATATTGCCATAGAGAGAATAATATTAACACAAATCCAATCTGCTGACGTATTCCGCAGCGTGACATCACGCTACGGCCAAGCCTTTATTCGAATCGTTTTTACTTCCCCACCTCAGCGCGTTTTGCGAGGCGGTTTCCTTGGCATGTCTTGTCAAAGCAGAGATCGTGTCCCCTTTATTTACGGGATTCTCATCAATACGGACGTGGGTAACCCAATCGTGCCCGTTAGCACGTTTTCTCGATTAAAGGCGAGTCCCAAACGGTTACGGGGAGGGCTCCTGGTATTCAACCTCTTATAAAGAGACCAAGGCCTTACTCCTTTTCAATCTCAAACGAGTTCGCCCGTCGCCTCGAGTTCCAACACCCTAGGCTCCAGATTCCAAGCGCTTCGGACCTTCGACAATGTCCGGTTCCGACCTTCGAGGCCGATGGATGCCCTCCTCCGTCACGGAGGAGGATGTGCTAAAGTTGAGAGAGGCCAAGTTTTTGACCGGCGAAATTTCGCACAGGTTGCCTGCTCATGGGCAGGCCATTCCCAGTCCCCAACCCGGTGAGAGCGTGGTGTTCATGTCTCACTTCCTTCGGGGGTTAGGCTTCCCAATGGATCCCTTTGTGAGGGGGCTGCTGTTCTATTATGGGCTGGAATTTCACGACTTAGCTCCGGAGTCCATCCTCCATATTTCCTCATTCATCGTCGTGTGTGAAGCGTTCCTCCGTGTTACCCCTCACTTCGGATTATGGCTCAAGACCTTTAAAGTGGAGCTGAAGATGATCGAGGGACGGCACGCAGAGTGCGGAGGTGCTGTTGTAAGTAAGAATGCTGATGCTCCATGGCCCGAGGGCTCTTTTCAAGAGGAGCTCGGCTTATGGCAACGGGAGTGGTTCTATATCACCGCTCCCAGGGGTACCAAATGGGTGGCGCCGCTTGCCTTTCGCTCGGGTCACCCACAGCAGCTAGGGTCGTGGGTCAATAAAGGCCTAGACTGGGGGCCATCCCAGGACGTGCCGTTGTTGCAGGGCTGCATCAGGGATCTCTTAAAAAGAGACCTCAGCCTGGTCAAAGTGACGCAAGTCATGCTGATCCGCCGAACCCTGCCCGGCAAACGTCGCTCCCTTCGCCTGTGGGAGTTTAATCCGAAGGGACCGCGAGCTCTCCAGC
Source organism: Triticum urartu (assembly GCF_056163025.1). NCBI lineage: Eukaryota > Viridiplantae > Streptophyta > Magnoliopsida > Poales > Poaceae > Triticum > Triticum urartu. The sequence goes on along the minus strand of NC_141878.1, from coordinate 592,912,763 downwards.
ATTTTATGGGCGCAACGCCCGCGAAGATGTATAAACTGTTCTTCGGATCACAAGCAATGTGTCCGGATTTGACCGAGGACGCAGGCCTGAGCTGCAATCGCCCGGATACTCACGTAAGTAGCCTTGTGCCCGGACTCGTTATCCATATATTTGTCATAAACTTGCTCCTAAAAGAGCTGTCCCTTTAAATAGGAGTGGATAGCGAAAGCAAAGCTGATAAGGTGTCTGACTCCCCTCCCTGAGACCAGGCCGGATTCCGTCCTAGTCAGGATGTTGAAGATTGTGCCTTCGAAGGAAAGTGAGGGAGGGGACAAGGAAGCTACGTCCTCCTCGAAGGAGGCTGTTCGGAGGGAAGGAACCGAAAATTCCTCTCCTCCGGGGAAGAAAAGGACTGCCTCTGAAAACCTGGAGGCTACGGCCTCCAAGCGGGGGAAAAAATCCTCGTCAGAGGGTCCTTCGTCGGGGGATTCCTCAGCCGAACTATGCCCTCAAAGGGACCAGCCCTCCAGCGAGCCGAAGTAGAGAAAGATTGTATTTTTGAGAGAAAAATCCTTGCTTTAAACCTGAGAAGATTAACCAAATTTTTACCTTGTAGCTCGGACCTCAGCCCTTCTCAGCAGAGCTCGTCTTTGGGGGATCTTCTTCCGGAGATGATGGAGAGCGGGACGCCTCCCCCTGCCGTACCGCCTGGCGAGGTGGGCGACCCTGAGGTGTCGTCGCGGAGGGTTTCTCCGAATCCGGCAGGGGCGGAAGATAGCTATGTGGCCCCCCAAGGTTCTCCGCGTCCGGCCTTCGAAAGAGGCCATAGGACAAGTCCGGCACCGTCTGGTGCTCGGCCGGAGAAGCTAAAGATTCTGCTGGGGCGAGCTTCTATCTTAGAGGAGCATCGTGCATTGATGGGCACGGTGATTGAAAGGATTTCATCTGCGGAACGCGGATTGCACGAGGCCGTCAGAAGTTTATTGACGGGTTTTGAGGTACGTTAGATAATGTACACTTTTGTCAATTGCGCATAAGTAAGATGCGCCCTGTGTAGATAGTAGCCCCTGAGACTCTGTGCGTTGTCAGAAGTGACAGTGCGCAAAGGATCATAATCCCAGGTCTAAAATGTCGCCTTTGGATGTAGGTGGCGAGGTGTCCGGAATCGAGCCGAACTGATGATTTTGCCGAACTAAAGCGGCAACTTGATGTGGCAGATGCCGACATCGCGCTTGTCAACAAGCGGCTTTATGAGGCTCAAGGTATGTAATTCCTCGGGCGGCATCTGGTAAGAGGAGCTTTATGCCAGTATCTTACAATGTGTGTGCTTGACGCAGATGGTGCGGCCGCCGTGGAGAGTCTTCGGACGGAACTTGCCCGAGCTAAGGAACAAGTCAGAAAAAGTGATGCGGCTGCCGAGAAGGCCCTTGAAGAGCTGAGAGCCGAACAGGCTGCTCACTGCCGAAGCAAGAAGGAGATGGCCGAGATGGCCGTGAATTTAAAGAGTGCTGCTGACCGTTGCAAGGTTCTTGAGAAAGAAGACCGGGCGAGACAGACGGACTTAGAGAAGGCCGTTGCTGATGCCAAGGACGCTCGCTCTGCGATGAGAGCTGTGAAGGAGGAGCTGCGTCAGGCCGGACAGATTGTGGCTGGAAAGCCCTTTATGCTGCGGAGGAAGTTTTGCGATCCAAAGTTTGCTCTGTTGGACCGGTTGTGGAGTGTGGGGGACACCTATCTGGATTTGGCAGCGAGTGCTGCTGATGCGACCGAACACTTTCGAGATCAAGAAGATCGCGAAGTGGAAAAACTTTTCTGGTCGCAGTTCCACAATCTAGAGCGTCCACTGGCGGTGGACGATCGTCTGGCTCAATGGGCCGAACTGAATAGGTTGTCCAGACGTGCCATGAAGTGCATCATGGGTCATTTGTGGCCGGGGAGATCGGAGCCGAAGAGTTATTTCAGCTTAGTGCAGCAATTCCTTGATGCGGTGCCACGTATCAATGCAATGAAGAGGTCAGCATGCATAGAGGGCGCACGGATGGCTCTTGCCCGTGTCAAGACATACTGGGCGGAGATGGAGACCACCCTTGTTGCATCCCGAGATTCGGACCAAAGCCGAGTGCCCTCCGAGCACTATTTCCAGGAAGTCCTTGAAGGCGCTCGTGTAATAGAGACGCAGTGCTCGAATGATGCTATGTTCTGATAGCATATTTAATTATAAAGCAGTATTTAGATGAATTGTAGTAGCCTTTTATACTTGTGCCTTCAAGTATTTGGAACACCTCCTGTGCGGCCGTTTGTAAGATATATATATATAAAATCTGAAAGATGGCAGTCGTTGGCTTCAGCCCCCACGCACATAGTGCGGGGGTGCTCGCAGAAGGCGCATTTTCACACTTAATCCAACGTCTTGGTCCTACAAAGGAGGTGATAGCGCAGCGAGCTAGGCAACCGGACTATAATGCTTTAACACTTTCACTTAGCCATAGGATCTTGACAGTGGGACTCTTTAGATAGCCCCTGGTGGCGACTGCGCTCGCCCGAATTCGGGGCGCGTATGTGCCTGGCCCGGAAACGGCCCTTCGTTAATGCGCAGGAATCCTATAGATTCCAGAGAGTCATCGAGTGGTTGACTAGCCTCACGCTATATCATGACAGTCGGTTTTCGGCTTTCTCTACTGAGGTGCTCGCCTGGCCAAACCGGGGCACAATCGCAGTAGTTCTCCTGGTGCCGCCTTAGCCGATAGAGCGGAACGTAAGGCGGCCGAACACAGGAGCCGGGCAACCCAACATTTGACCAAAATCATGATTCGGAGCTGATGCATATAAGGCCAAACTCACGACTCCGAACACTCCCTAAGGTATTCGGTCTTTATGGGAGCGGGCGAGGTAACGGTCTTAGGTATAAGCCCCTAGTGTCCAGGTACACGCAGGAATTCTGACGTGGCCACATGCCAAGACGCCAGCCTCCTCCTTGGTTATAGAACCAGGGGATGTGTATCAACAAGAGACAGTAAAAAAGGTTTACGCAGGGTCTTAATCTGAAAAGAATCCTTGGAACGGGTCCCTACTGCACGTCTGCGCCTGTGTCTCCGTTGTGCCGTATCCTGGACGGGCGCAGCACGACGTTCATCTGTAAAAGAGAGGAACTAAGTTGAAAAAGGGTCGTGCCGAACAAAAGTTATATTAAATAAACAAAGTATAAAGTAAAATATGTAAAATTGAGCTTTATTGTCTCTTATTTTATATGTGCGGAGCCCCTAGGGCAGGGGTATATGGCCACTAAGCCTTTATCAATGATACTCTTGTGCCGGACTCGTCTATCCGTGTCCGTGGTCTTAATGACCTGTTCGGATGTTCTGGCTGGTGAAGCCATTGTATTGTGGGGCTGTTAAAGCGGCCGCACAATCCTCCGCTCGGGGGAGGCGCACTCAATGCTTCCCCTTCAAGGAGATGATGCCTCGTGGACTGGGCATCTTAAGCGTAAGAGATGCATAATGCGGTATTGTGTTAAAGCGGGCGAAAGCTTCGCGTCCCAGCAGTGCTTGATAGCGACTTGAGAATGGGACGATGTGGAAAGTCAGCTTTTCGCGGCGGAAGTTATCGGTAGAGCTGAATATAACTTTGAGCCGGAGAAAACCCATGCAATGGGTGTCCGGACCAGGCGTTACCCCTTGAAAGGAGGTTTTGCTGTGGCGAATTCTTGTTGGGTCTATCCCCATGTGACGGATTGTGTCCTGATATATCAGGTTTAGTCCACTGCCGCCGTCCATAAGGACATTTGGAAACCTGAGTCCGCCATTGGATCGAGTACCAAGGCAGTCCAGCCTACGTTCCTGATAGTTCTAGAATAATCCAGATGATCGAAGATGATTGGTTTTGACAACCAGTGGCGGGACCCCTTTGGGATAGGCCGTGTGGCGCGTACCTTTATGGGCGCCGCATGTTTTGTTATGTGAAGTAAGTTTACTGTTTTTACTTCTTGTGGGAAATTCTTTTGTTTCCTGGTGGTCTGCTTTTGGGTTTCGTCCTCGTATTCACTTGGTGTGTCGAGCCCCTTGTGTTCGGCGTTGAGTCTGCCGGATTGTTTGAAAACCCAACAATCTCTGTGGGTATGGTTAGCAGGCTTTCTGGGAGTACTGTGTATTTGACATATCCTGTCCAAGATTTTGTTTAGGTTGGATAAATCATCTCTGTTATCCTGGAGGGGCGGCTTTTTCTGATTCTGCCGCGAGTTTTTAAATCCGGCGTTCACTGCCATGCTCTTCGGACTTTTTTCCTTAGTCCGGCGACGGTCCTTATTGCGTCGCGGTTTTCCGTTTCCATCCCTAATTTCGGATGTACTTGGGTCGCTGGTGCTACATCTTGCCCACCAGCTATCCTCTCCTGCGCAAAAGCGGGTCATGAGGCTTGTTAGTGCGGCCATTGTTCTTGGCTTTTCTTGGCCGAGGTGTCTGGCGAGCCATTCGTCTTGGACATTATGCCTGAAAGCTGCTAAGGCTTCGGCGTCCGGACAGTCGACTATCTAATTCTTTTTAGTAAGAAATCTATTCCAGAATTGCCGAGCTGACTCTCCGGGCTGTTGAGTTATGTGACTGAGATCGTCTGCGTCCGGAGGGCGGACATAGGTCCCTTGAAAATTTGCTCGGAAAGCGTCCTCGAGCTCTTCCCAACTTCCGATTGTGTTTTCAGGAAGGCTTTTAAGCCAATGCCGGGCTGGCCCTTTAAGCTTGAGGGGTAGGTATTTTATGGCGTGGAGGTCATCTCCTCTAGCCATATGTATGTGGAGGATATAATGCTCGATCCAGACTCCAGGGTCTGTTGTTCCATCATATGCCTCTATGTTTACGGGTTTGAATCCCACTGGAAATTCATAATCCAGGACCTCATCGGTGAAACATAGAGGGTGTGCGGTGCCCCTGTATTTGGGTGTGCCGGATTCTGATAATGGCTTTATTGCATTGCTTACGAGAGCTTGCTTTCTTGGCCCGTAAATGGACCTGGCTGGGCCATCTTTTTGATGTGAATCCTTAAGTGGGTCGCATGCCGGCTTAAGTGCGGCGCCACTTGCCGCTTTATGATGGCCATGGGGTCGTCTATCCGACCGTGTGGCTTTCTTACTTTTTGAATGCGAGGGCTCTAAGGCCTCTTCGTCGAATTCAGGCAGTAGCTTTCGCTTCGGATAGCTTTTAGCGCGGCGACTGTCGCCATATTTATCTGCGGTATTGATTACTTTACTCCATCTGATCCTGAGTGCATCGTCCGCAGTTTTTAGCTTCCGCTTCTGCTTTTTCAGGCTGCGTGCGGTTGCAACGAGCCTCTTGTGGAGGTTCTTCTGCTCCGTGGGCTTATCCGGCGTAAGGTCGTCCGGAATGCCATTTTCGCCGGGGGAGGGATGTTCGGTTTCTCTATCCGGGTTGCCCTGTTCGGACGGTTGCTCTAAGGCATGCTCGTCGTCTACCGGCTCATCCTGCTCTATGGCTGGGTCTTTATCCAGGCGGGGCTTGGGTCGGTGTTTACGCCGACGCTTTGATTGTTTTTTGAGAGATCGATCCCTCGTTCCATCCCCGTTTTCCTCGTTGTCGCTTCCTTTAGGGGTATCCACCATGTACACATCGTGAGATGAGGTGGCTGTCCAATGCCCTATAGGCGTTGGTTCATCTACGTCTCCTGCATCGTCGTCCATGCTGTCGATGTCTTCAGAGTCGAAGTTGAGCACGTCGTTTAAATTATCGACGGTAGCTATTAAATGGGTGGTGGGTGGGTTTTGAATTTCTTCATCATCCGAATCCCATCCTTGCTGACCGTAGTCCGGTCAGGGCTCTCCTGATAAAGAGAGATACTTTAGCGACTTCAGGATGTCGCCGAAGGGCGAGTGCTGAAAGATGTCCGCGGTGGTGAACTCCATGATCGGCGCCATTTGGATTCGATTGGTAGGCGCGCGGAGGGCTCGAAGTCCGGAGAGGAATCCGGCTCTTCGGAGTCACGTGCCATGCGGAGTGCGGGGCTGGTGTTTGACTCGATCGCCTTTGAGATCACAGCCCCCGAGGTGGTGTCCAACCACTCATCCTCGATCGGCGCAGCAGGCTCCGAATTAAGGGTCGGAACCAGTGTGCGTGCGGCCTCCAGGACACTGTTCGGCGGCATAGCTAGATCATGCCCATCGAGACAGTGCGGCGCGCTTGGCTGTGGCTCGAATCCGTCGAAGATCAAGTCCCCGCGGATGTCAGCCGTGTAGTTTAAACTTTCAAACCTGACCTGATGGCCAGGGGCGTAGCTTTCGATCTACTCCAGGCGGCCAAGCGAATTGGCCCGCAGTGCGAAGCCGTCGAAGACGAAGATCTGTCCGGGGAGAAAAGTCTCACCCTGGACCGCATCGTCATTGATGATTAAAGGAGCCATCGAGCCTAAAAGCGACAACACAGAGGAACTCTCAATGAAAGAACCAATGCCGGTGTCAAAACCGGCGGATCTCGGGTAGGGGGTCCCGAACTATGCGTCTAGGCCGGATGGTAACAGGAGGCAAGGAACATGATGTTTTACCCAGGTTCGGGCCCTCTTGATGGAGGTAAAACCCTACGTCCTGCTTGATTAATATTGATAATATAGGTAGTACAAGAGTAGATCTACCACGAGATCAAGGAGGCTAAACCCTAGAAGCTAGCCTATGGTATGATTGTTGTATGTTGGAATTGTCCTACGGACTAAAAGCCTCCGGTTTATATAGACACCGGAGAGGGTTAGGGTTACACAAAGTCGGTTACAATGGTAGGAGATCTTGAATATCCGCATCGCCAAGCTTGCCTTCCACGCCAAGGAAAGTCCCATCCAGACACGGGACGAAGTCTTCAATCTAGTATCTTCATAGTCCAGGAGTCCGGCTGAAGGTATAGTCCGGCTACCCGGACACCCCCTAATCCAGGACTCCCTCACCACGTCTTGGTCATGTCATGCTGACTGGGCCTAATAGTGGATTTATGGAAAAAAAGCTTATAACCACTTGGACAGTCAAAGCAGAGAATAGTGGATTGACTTAACTTGCATATGCGAGTAAATAGCATATAACTACTACTTTACAGACTAGGGTTTCAAAAAACTACCAGTTTTTAATTTTAGATAACTACCAAACGAGGGGTCGGCTGTTTCAAAAAACCCAAAACGCTGAGTGCTTATCAATTCATTGTGATTATGACAGGTGGGCCCCATGCGTAAGAGCTCTAATTATTTGACCGTTTGTTTGACCGTTAGGTGTGGGCCTGCACACAAATTTAAGAAAGCAATCTGGTCCCTGCTTTTTTTTGCAAAAAGCAATCGGGTCCCTGCTCTCAGACCAGGATCCATTGGTGCTCCTCTCGCTCCCGAGCTGGACCTCGCGGCTCTGCCTCCTTTGGCCGGTGAGCCGCCCGCCGCCGACGCTCACCGGGGCTCAACCCTGGCCGTTGCCCCGCCTCACCTCCTTCTCTCCTACCTCTCTACGCCCGCCGCCTTGCCATGCTGCACGACGCCGCCGGGCCAGTGGCTGCCTCTACGCCGGCTCCCCATGGCGGGCTCAGGCCGTCCCGAGCCGCGCGCCATGGCTAGGGGCTCGGGCTGTCGCCAGCCGCGCCATGGCCAGTGGCTCAGGCCGCCACCAGTCGCGCACCATGGCCAGGAGCGCGCCGACGAGCAAGGGCCGCCGCCAGCCGCGCCATGGCCAGGGGCTCGGGCCGCCACCAGCCGCGCGCCATGGCCAGGAGCTCCTCCACCTAGCCCGTCGCCCGACTAGAGAAGCTCGCCGTCGCGACGAGGAACGCGGCGGCTGAGCCACCACCTTTCGCTTGGCCGGCGATCTGGCCGCTGGCGAGCTGCCGGCGCAGTTCTTGATTGCTTTTTCCAGAAAATATCAGGGACCCGATTGCTTTTTCCAGAAAACATCAGGGACCCGATTGCTTTTTAAAAAAAGATATAGGGACCTGATTGCTTTTTTTAAAACTTACATAGATAGTGACATGTGGGTCCTACATGTAAGATAACAGTCAAACAGACGGTCAAACAAACGGTTCTCTTATGTGCGGGTCCCACCTGTCATAATCACGATCAATTGATAAGCACTCAGCGTTTTGGGTTTTTTGAAACAGCCAACCCCTCGTTTGATAGTTATCTGAGAAAAATTAAAAACCGGTAGTTTTTTGGAACCCTAGCCTGTAAAGTAGTAGTTTTATGCTATTTACTCTGCATATGCTTTAGGGAATCGTAATGTGGTTGCTAATTGTCAAGCCCTAACAGGCGCCTTTCCCAGACATCCCTTGTCTTGGTCTCATTAGTCTCAAGTTACCCTGCTTACAAAATAGAGAGAAGCAACACATTCCCAGACATTCCTTGTCTTGGTCTTGGAATGCTTGCATATTTTTCCTCTAGTTAAGTCATGGATGAAATTTACAATGACTTGGACAATCAATCAAATCAGTAAGCACATTGGACATCAGTAATTCAGATTTTGGAGGGTTTGTGCTTAGTGATAGCAGTTTTCTCCTTGCTGCTGGTTGGAAATAATAACCATGGAAGGAACATAGAACAAAATCAGTAAGCATGTACATAGAGTTCAACCAAGAATCCATGGTTTAGCTTAGAGTTGTTATCTTAAAGATGATGACGATAAAGCCAAGCACAACAAACAAATCACGAAGACAAACATATCTGAAAACAGAGGACATAATACATGACTAGCCAAATGACTTGACTGAACTTCACCTCATAAGCAAATTCGATGAGTTGGCAACGCTTGGGCGGGAGATCGATGGTACGGTATTTCATTTACAGAACCAAGGCTCAGAGGAGCAAGTTAATAGTAGTTGAGTTGTCTTAATTTTGTCAGCTGGACGCAGAGCCGTGACAGTCAGCATATAAAGGCCATGAGGACCAACTTATTCTTCAGTGTGGCTAGAGGAGCTAATCAAGTGGAAATAGAGTAGGAGCTCCAGGTCTTGCTTCAGTGGTACAAAGATAATCTGCATCGCTCCGTCTCCGTGAAATGGGAAGTACTCTAAAAGTGGAATCCATCTGCTAAAGTTGAGCAGATACTTTTACTTACTTAGATGCAGGTCGAATGTATCCTGATGGGCATGCAATTTGAGCAAGTAAATCACCACCAGACGGCAATGCGGAAAGCAAAAATAAAGAAACAGCAATTTCAGGTTCAGATTCACAACCGTTAGAAGAGATGAAAGGCGATATCGAGAAGCACCATTCGATATGAATGGGACAGTAAAAATGGAAGTTGCGACAAGATTTCACACCAAAATACAACACACCAGTAGCAGGAGCCTGAGACAATATATAGGACGGAGAGCATCAAAGTGCCTACTGCCGCAGCTGGACGTGGTCTGGTGTAGCAGAAACAGAAGAGAGATGGTCTGAAATGTTTATCTTAGTTTACTTTTGAGTTGGCATGAGAAGCTTTATTTTACCTCTTCATCTTGCTGTAAATACACATGGATCAATAAGAAGTTGATAGAAACGGTTGAGCATTCCTTCAGTTTTCAGTCTTCAAAATACAACGGTCACATAGTTTTTGGATGCAGACAGAAAGTAATCACAACAACAGAAATTCAGACCAGGAACTAAACCGCAAAGTTATCACAGTTTCTTTAGATGGGCAACAAACAGGATAGATTTACGAACTGCTGAGCAAAACGAACTTACTATCAGGGATAAAAATAAGTAATGTCCTCATGGCAGTTAACACAAACACTTATGAACAGATCAACATAGATTCTCCCAAGTTACAGGAGAGATCTCCGACTTCAGTTTCTCACGGCACAAACACTTCCGAAGAGTTCAACATAGATTCTCCCAAGTTCACAGGCAATGGGTTTTTGTCGCCCAAGAGTTCAGCGATGAAGTAGTCCATGCCGAACCGTCCCGGGTTGCAGAGCTGACGAAGCAAATGAGAAGAAGAGCTTCGAAAGAACTAGTCACCGAATGTGTGCATTATCGGCTTTACAGCAAAGCTGAGACTTCAGATTTGGTTAGGTGAATTACCAATCTCCTTTGCTCAAGATCTATGCGTACACAAGGCTGTAACGTTGTGCGTCTTTAACCTGAAACGAATGGATCATCACACGATTTGGCTTAAGAGTGTTTCAGAACTGAAACAGAGTATATCAGAGTGAATCAATGAAACGGAGAAGAAATGATGTCTATCAAGAGCCGTGCTAAATTATCACCAATCTTAAAGCCAATCACAGATAGAGCTACCCCGACTGTACACTGAACTTATGCTTCGCTTGCACATCTCCCGTACTATTGTAGCATCCATCTCTTTTGGATTTCCGCCCCCAACATACTTTTTCTGGCAAGACAAGACCCGGATGTTAATTATATATACTTTTCCCTCCAATATTTTGGGAAGACTTGAAGTATCCTAGCGAAATATCTGGTCTAGATTTTATTATTTCATTTCATTGTTTAAAGCACCCCACACACGCTTGGCCTTACGTGTTTAAAGCAAGTCCAGCAGTCTATCTAAATTTCTCCAAAAAGTACCTTTAGATAGTACTTATAATAGGTAGAGCATAAAAAGTGCCTCTCCTCCAGCAATTTACCTATAATGCTCTACCTATATTTGATTTTGCTTCTATCTCTCTTCCTATTTTGTCGAGTACCTCATGTGCGCCGAACTCAACGCAGGCGGGAGCTGCTGCAGTGCAGACAGCGGAAGAGCTATGCGGAGGGTCCAGGAGGTCGGCGCGGAGCTGGTGGAGGTAGAGCTCGCAGCGGCGTGCCTTCCGCCGTGGGTCACTTTCACGACAGGGACGCGGCGGGGAGGTGGAGGAGCTCCGCGGGTGGTCAGGGTGACGGCGGCGGTCCATGCGATGGTGTGGACAGTGGCGGAGGGCGTATGGAGCCAGAGAGGAGGATGGCAGCCGGCGCGGGGGCGGGAGGAAATGGGTTGCGATGGCCATGTCTGAGCTCTGTGGCCGGCAGAGGTGAGAATGGGGGGTAGAGGAGGTCGGCAGCCGGAGTAGGGCGGGGCAGTGGTGGCGGCCGTGGCCAGCGCAGCACGGAGGTTTCCTCTTACATTGGTTGGCCCTTCCCACGCAACTTTTTAGGTAGAGGGGTGTGCTCTACCTATTTGGAGGTGCAAGAGAGAGAAATTTAGGTAGAGTATCTAAAAATTATGAATAGGAAGAGGTTTAGGTACTTTTACACTTTCATACTCCCTCCGTCTCAAAATGAGTGACTCAACTTTGTACTAGCTTTAGTACAAAATTAGTACAAAGTCGAGTCACTTATTTTGAGACGGAGGGAGTAGTTTTTATGGATAGATAGCTCCTTTAGATACACCGTTATTCTTACCCCCTCCCACAGAGTACAAGTGCCAGCCGAGGCCTCCGGCAAGATGCCATTCGTGGATCTGTACCTGACCGGGTGCGAGCTCCCATTGCAGAAGCAAGAGCTGGGACTTTCGCGAGAGCTCGCCCCTGTTGAGAGTCGTATGGTGAAGACAAAGGTGATTTCTCCCTACCCTCTCTGTCACTGAGGTGGAGGAAGAAGAGTGGAGGGAGTGCTTGTCTTTGGCTCCTTTAGATCGGCTGTCGCGTCGGAGATGGGACTCCGGCCGTGGATTCGGTGCAGCAGCAGCTGTTCTGTGTTGAGCTCATCCTCGACGTTGTGCAACGGCGCCCTCTGGCGCTTTTGGGCATCGGAGGCTGCTTGCCGGCCTCAACCGCTCCCTCGCCGACTGTTCTGGCCGAAGGGCGGCCCTCAGGAGCTCCGGCGCATAGATGCGTCCAGTGGCGGCCCCCCAGGCCATGGATTTTTTTTTGGAATACCAGTTAGTATTTAGCCCATATGCTAAGGAAAATCAGCCCAAAATACACATTCTTTGCCCCCCCCCCCTAGAATTCAGCCCAAGCTCTGCCACTGGATGTGTCGCCTCCGCTCTTTCCTCCCGGCCAAGATGCCAGATGGGAAGCAGTTTGGCAACGGCACGGCTTCCGTTTCTCCTTTCTCCGGCAAGTGCTGGTGGCGGAGCAACGGCGAAATCTTCACTTCAAGCGGCCGCGTCCCCGGTGTTGGAGATTTTGGTTCGCTGTCGAAGCCTCAAAGATGTTGGGCCACATTGCAATCTTCAGCTCGGGGTCAGGGTCTTTCTTGTAATGTTCTTGGCCTGGGTTGTAATTTTACTTTCTTTACAGGTCCTTGGATCAGCTGTACTCAAATGCAAAGTGAATGAAGCTGTTTCTGGGTCTTTGGGGATCCATCTCCTGTTCAAAAAAAGAAGCAATAGCTGGGGTCTGGCTACCTGGATGTGGGGTTTCCGAAGCTCATGCCACTGGCGAGAGAGACGTCGTACCCACAACAGAGTCCTCCAGCACCTGCCACTTGCGAAATCTGTCAGGTCCTATGCGAGAATGCAATTGTGTTCGATGGTGATTCCCCGTCGGTCCAGAGGCTCATACACAAGGTGAAGTCTGAGGCCAAATTGTGGACTACGGCAGGTCTTATCAAGAGGGGGATGGATAGCTTTCAGGGTAGATTGTATAGGTGGGCTATGGGCGAGGAGTAAGCTACGTGCGTGTGAGTGTAAGTGGAGTGGGTGCGTGTTTGGCCACGTAGGCTTGTACATGTAACTTGAGGTGGAGGCTTTCTTTGCCTTTCTTCTTTATTATATAATATGCACGCTCGTGCATATTCGAGAAAAAAAAGAGAATGAAGACCTTCTTGGGGAAGACTGGTGGTTTTGTTGCTTGGTCTGTTTTGGCGCTAATGACCATCATGGTAGCAAGTAGAATGAGGATTACGATTACAGTGTGGTGGTGGTCACAACTCACAATATGAGAGGGGAAGATAGAAAATGGTAGTGAGAAGGTAAAAATATTAGTCTCCACAATGTCAAGTTGGCCAGGTGGTCAGAATTGATATGTCTTGCTACATGTGCCACCTCCTCTCACCTCACGGCGAAAGTGGTTGCGGTGCAAATATGCAGACGTGTTTAGAGAACTGGGAAACTGACATACAAATTATTTTGGAGAGTGGGGGGAAGGGGTTTACTAAAGGAATGGCATAACTTCAGGGTGCTCCAATGCAATTTACTGAGATGTATTCCTGACTCTTAATTAAGTTCTTCCATCTTGTATGCATGTGTTACATTTTTTTAGGGAATACTCCCTCCGTCCGGAAATACTTGTCCTATAAATAGTTGAAAATGGATGTATTCATAACTAAAATAAGTCTAGATACAGTCATTTCTAGGACAAGTATTTGCGGACGGAGGGAGTATTATTGTTCAGCCAAATATAGACTCTATTCAATAAGCCAGATAAAATACAATACTATGCATTAACTGTATATGTGTAGTGATCCATATGACTTTTGACGAGGGTGAACTACAACAGGATGGATGGAGGAGTTACTTTTGTTGTTTTCTTGCGGCAGGCCCATATATATATATATATATATATATATATATATATACATACATATATATATATATATATATATATATATATATATATATATATATATATATATATAGGTTCCCCACACTTGGGCAATATTTAGATGAAAGAGTGTGGAGCTTAATCTGATGCACCAATATCTTGAGTGCTTTATTTGCCACAAAGTGCAAAACATATGCATGGATTAATGTACCAAACTGTAGACATATATAACATGCTAGCTTTTGAACAGTAACTGTTGCATGCCATTTGATAATTGAGTAAAAAAGAATACACTTTATTCAATGCTATACAGGGTATGCAGTAGTAACTCACCTCGGACAAATTTGAATGTTGAAGGAAAGACATTCCCTGGAATTGCCTTACATACTTCTCGCCAAGTTGTATGGCTGAGAAGTTATTAGATGGCTCGATGAAACGTCGGGGAGCTGGTGAGTTGTTGTATAAACCGTGGCAAAGACTTGATGCTCTTATATCCATAACCTTAATATATTCCAATGATTTCCACGTTTCCAGTCAGGTTTTCAAGGCTCTCTGCAAGGAACTCTAGTTTATCACACCTTGTGATGTCTAGTGTTTGAAGGTTTTTGAGACTTCCAAGGCTCTCAGGAAGGGACTCTAGGCTAAAACAATGTGAGAGGTCGAGTGTTTGAAGGTTTTTGAGGCTTCCAAGGCTCTCTGGAAGGGACTCTAGTCTAACGCACCATGTGAGGTTCAGTGTTTGAAGGTTTTTGAGGCTTCCAAGGCTCTCTGGAAGGGACTCTAGTTTTTGGCACCATGTGAGGTCGAGTGTTTGAAGGTTTTTGAGGCTTCCAATGCTCTCTGGAAGAGACTCTAGTTTTTCGCACCATATGAGGTCGAGTGTTTGAAGGTTTTTGAGGCTTCCAAGGCTCTCTGGAAGGGATTCTAGTTTATCGCACCATGTGAGGTCAAGTGTTTGAAGGTTTTTGAGGCTTCCAAGGCTCTCTGGAAGGGACTCTAGTTTAGCACACCATTTGAGGTAGAGTGTTTGAAGGTTTTTTAGGCTTCCAAGGCTCTCTGGTATGAGTTTGACACTGGTACAATAAGATAAGTCAAGATGTGCTAGACTCACAAGTTTGCTAACCGAGCTTGGTATTGCCGAAATTTCACGAGAACCACTGAGGTTCAGGTATTGTAATTTCAAGAGCCGAGTGATACTCTCGGGAAATTGCCGATCATGCAGTCCTGGAGCAATAAGAACCTCCAGTTGCTTCAATTGCCCTAGATCGCTTGGAAACTTTGTGATGGAGCGTCCAGATAGATCCAACACACGCAAGTACTTCGGAAATGAAAATGCACCACCATGGAATTCACAATCCGAAAAATGCATCGCCCTTAACTTAGGTGGGAAAAAAGTTGACGTCTTCCTCGCCTTGTTGTAATCTGAAATATTGCAATTTGTGAGAGACGCATAGATGCAGTATTCTTTTCTTCTAGTATCGCTTGCTATTTCAGCATCAAACACAACCAACTCTTCAGTAATGACCGATCTTGCGAGATCATGCACCAGATCGTGCATGGTGAACATCGTTTTTCCAAATGTCTGAAACAAAAAAAATAGCATTAATTCCACCAGAAAAATTGTCAAGAGAATAGTATTATTTAAATAAATGATGTGACATGATCCTTTTAGAAAAAGATTAATATGCTCAACTCAGCAGGCCGTAAGTGGCGAAAGTGGCTGTGGTGCAAATGCAGACGTGTTTAGAGAACTGGAAACTGAAATACAAATTCTTTCCGAGAGCAGGTGGGAGGGATTTACTAAGGGAATGGCATAACTTTAAGTGAGAGCAGGTGGTTCGATCAATTTTTGCCGTCATCTGATTACAGCGTTACCTGATACTACCCTTAGACCTGCTTGGTTTTAGCTCGGCCCGGTAATGCATACCGCACAAACGAATTACAGCCCGACTCAACTCCGATTCCGCCCCACCCCAGTCGTAAACAGGTCGCGTTACCGGAGCAAACGGAGAACTCGAGCAAACCCTCTGTTCTCGACCATCTCCGTACCCGATCTTCTCCGTATAGTGGCAGCGCCGGCGGCGGCGGCGGTGGAGACGCGCCATGGGAGCTGCAGCAACAGCACCGTGCAAGCAGTAGCGGTGGCCGTGCGAGCAGCAGTCACTACGAATGCTCGATCCCCGTCCCAAATCAATCCAGCCGGATCCCCCGTCTGTCTCTCTTTAGGGTTAACGGATGCCGGCCGCCCCTAGTGAATGACTACTTGACTAGTGAGTGGTGACCCCACCAGGATGCCGTCTTCTCAAGTAAGCTCAAGTATGGGTGGCTGACACTGCAGGTTTGGACCATCAATTACTACATGTCCACCTAATGCTAACTTTGTCATTGCGCATTGCTAGTTTCTTAGTGAAGGTCATGCTGTTTTTTTTTTGGTATCGAGCCTCGAGCTAGCTTGTGAGCTTCACTGAGCCGGCTTGTCGAGCTTCACGGGCTTGGCTGGAGGCTTTGGCTTGGCTTGTTGGACCTTCAAGCCAGGCCGAGTCCGAGCCGAACCCAACTGGGCCTTGTACAAATCATGTTTGACTGGTGATGCAAATTATGTCTTGGTGCAAAGCTATTTCTTGTACTGCAAAGCTTTATCCATTGTCGTACCAAACCTGCAAGTGCTTAGGGATAATCATGTCTTTCTGAGCAATAATATCATCACAGTTCTGTCCATGGATATTTCTTGTTCAGCTTTCTCAAATTTTGTGGACAATATAAGCATTTTTCTTACTTTACTGTCATATCTCATTAATTGATATAGTTTAAGTTCATACTGTGTTCCACTGCTTTTATATCATGGACATCTAAGAATTGAGAAGTGTTTTTTCTTTTCGTAGGATATACGTTACTGCTGCACATGCTTTATTCACTTCATGATCTCGCGGTATGAATACCAATTGATATTGATACCACTCGTGCTTTCGAAAAATCGTGGTTGGGCAAGCAGGGATTGTACTTGCCTGATTGTACGGTGGGGTTCAGTTTGCAATAGTCTAGCATGGCATCATTGTCAAACATGAAAGGCCTGAGTCAGTTCTTTTTAGGATTCTGATTTTGTTGACTTGAGTGTAAAGTTTAGGAAGTGTGACTGTTAATTAGGTAGTCTTAACTGTGTCTTTCACAGTAACCAGAGTGCTAATTCTGCACCTGTATGCCTTATTTGACTCTTGTTTATTGGCAGATGAGCAAGATAGGCAAAGTTAATGGAAAAGGAGATTTCTATGCAAGAGAATGGTGTGGCAGATGCGAGAAATATGCAAGCCTGATGGGGAGTTGATTTGCAAGACCATAGAATTGGCTAAGTTCTGGCATTCTGTTTATTTGATGCGTGGTTTAGTTTTGTTAAGAACTTTCTTTGTACGTGATGCATGTAAAATGCTTTGTAAATTATGTATCTGTTTGATGAATTTGAAATTATACTGAGCTAATATGTTAGTATCTAGCAGTAAAACACTTGTGAAATAGAATTGTCCAAAGACTTGTAAAAGCCGCTGTTGAATTATGTATATATAATTTTTCAAAAACTTTGTGAAGAATTCACAAAACACTATACCAGTGCCAAAAACCAAACACCATAATGTAACTTGTTACACTTACTGGCATGAACCAAACTAAACAGGCAATTGTCTGTTACACCCTTAATCCCAGCGTGATCTGACTCCCTTACCATTTACGTCACCACTCTCTAAGCCAAGCACGTCCTAAGGTGCACCAGTGCACTTTACTGACACATATTCAAGACTCTTAATTAAGTAATTCCATCATGTACGTGTTGCACTGTTTTAGGGAAAATTATTGCCCAGCCAAAAATAGATTGGATTTGATAAGCCAAACAAAATACAATACTATGCATTAACTGTATGTCTAGTGATCCAAATGGCTGGTTTTTGACAAGGGTAAACTACAGCAGGATGGATCGAGGAGTCACTTTTCTTTTTTCTTAAGGCAGGTCCATATATTTGTTCCACCACACTGGTGCACCAATATCCCAAGTAATTGTTGCATGCCATTTGATAACTAGTAAAAAAGAATACTCTTTATTCTATATTGTACAAGTATTTCGTACTCACCTTGGGCAATTTTGTGGGCAATTTTGAATGCTGAAGGAAAGACATCCCAAGGAATTGCCTAACATACTTCTCGCCAAGTTGCATGGCCGAAAAGTTATTAGATGGCTCAATGAAACCCAGAGCAATCCATTGCTGGATAAGATCATCTTTACTTATATTGCGACCTTTAGGAAAGATGCCACAATAGGCAAAGCATAACCTCAAATATGGTGTCAAAGTATTGTAACTTAACTTCAAGGATGGTAAGACTGTACTATCGGAAAATGGTTCATCCCAAATATCACTATTACACATTGCTTCCCAGTCAGTAAGATCCATTCCAGATAGCAAAAATCCAAGTGCTTGAGCTGCTAATGGCAAACCTCCACATTTCTTTGCAATCTTCTGTCCAACTGGTTCAACTTGCTTTTTATCAACTCTAGATTCAAAGCCACTGTTTTGCTTGATTATTCTCCAACACATATCATTGTCCAAGGGATCTAGCATATATGCTTCAACAGTACAGATTTTTCTTGCAATGTCTATGCTGCGTGTTGTGACTAAAACTCTCATCTTGGAGCTTACATTCAACATAAGCTTGAGTTGATCCAGTTGGAAGTTATCTGTCTCCCATATGTCATCCAAAACAATTAGAGTCTTCTTATCTTGAGGTAGATGTTTAAGATGTTGGTTTATCAACTGCCTTGTATCTAGATTTTGGCTTCCTTTTTCTACTTGAGAAATTATGGAGTTCCCTATTTTTTTCAAGTCAAACACCTGGGATACATAGACCCATACCCGATGATCATACTCTTTGAACTGAGCATCATTGAAGATCAGTTGTGCCAAAGTTGTCTTTCCTATGCCTCCAAGCCCACAAACAGGGAGAATTGTGATATCTTCTTTGTTGCTGCTAGTGCATAACAAAGACAGAACATTCATCCTGTCTTTGTCTCTCCCTATGATGAGTGATTCAATCACATCTGATGTTGTTTCCCGTGGATTAGGAATCTGGTGCACATTAATTAGGCTGGAGTTATCATGTGTGAATTTGAAACTCTCGTGATCCTCTTTGATCTTTCTTAGCTGACCTCTCATCTTCTTCATCTTATAAGCCATGGTAATCTTGGGTGCAATAGAAAAACAGTCCAGCTTCTCAATCATCTACAAGAAGTTTAAACAAGTCATTATGAAATAATATAAGACATGGGAGCAACTAGCTACACCCAGCATTAATAAGAAGTATGTTCATCTCTCTACCCGATAACTGCATGGTAGATGTAGGAGTATATAGGAATGCACTTGGAAGTAAAGCATTTTTTTTATGTATAAATAGCTCCCCTTTTAGAACATTTTTTATTCTTTTACAGCCAGTTTCAAGTTGCAATTTAACTAGAGCACATTTGCCTATATTGGAAAGTGCTTTCAGATGATCATGGTTTTCTGGGAAATAATATATTAGGAAACTAATAATCATATGATTTAACTAAAAAGACAAATTCCGTACTGGCTATATAGGAATATTAGTTAATTAACTAAAACCGATCGAGTGAAGACACATGCGGCTTATGCATACCTTTCTGGAGGCCGGTTCACGGTTAGCTTGGAACACCTCCGTAAGGAGCATGTAAGAGATGTCGTAGGGAGCGTTCTTGAGCTGGTTGAGCCATAGCCGCACCAACTCCTCCGCGACAGACCACCAACAATTTTTTTCTACTTTGATGTAAAATATAGCTTGTCTTGTAGTACATGTACACCCAGTTTCATGGGATTTGTACCATGCAAGTGCTGATTTAAGTAGGCCCATCATTAATTTTCATTTTTAGGAGGGCATCAACAAATTTCAAGATTCAAGCGTTGCAATTTAACTAGTGCACCAGTTGCTTACATTACAAAGTACTTTGAGATGATCAAGCATGGTTTTGTAGGCAATAATGTAATTAACAATCAAATTATTTAACCAAAGCAAAAAACTCTGTACTAGCCAGGAATAATAATTAACGAAAAACCGATCAAGATAAGGCACGGGCGGCATATGTATACCTTTCTGGAGGCTGGTTCACTATTAGCTTGGAACTCATCGAGCATGTAAGAGATGTCGTAGGCAGTGTTCTTGAGCTGGTTGAGCCACAGCCGCACCAACTCCTCCGTGACAGACCGCCTCTCAGCATCCTTGAGCGCCGCCTCCATGTACTGCAATGTGTCCTTCATGTCCTTGAGGTCGTCCTTGAAGCTGCACAGCATGGTGACCTCATCCCCGATGGCAGAACCCAGCTTATTGCCCACTGCCGAGACCACAGCTGAGGCAAGTAAACCGGCTACATGCGCCATGTTGTTCGTCTTCGCCGTACTTTTTCTCTCTCAAGTTGCAGTATGGCAATTGGAGGAGATGTGAACACTGCCGAGTGCCTGAAATGACGCAATTATCAACTCATGCATGGTCATAAGCTATGTATGACCCCATGCTCCACCAAGATGGTAAGGGATCATCTACCTTGCTTAATTGTGGTACTGGACGCATCACAGCACACGTAAGCTTTAGCTTTACCAGCAGGATGGGGTCAAGAAAAGAATCTCAAGTTTTTCTCACTGCAAAGGAAAAACGAAAGGAACCAGTGAGAAGAAAAGAATGTGAACTCCCTCTGAAAATCAAAGGAATTGAGAAGAATCCTATTCCCCGATGCATTCTTTTGTCTGTATATAGCTTTTGAGCAGTTTTAAAACTATCAAATTCTTTAGTTCTGGATTTCACTGATGTAGACTAGCTGAAATACTGTTTGCACAGTTGCCTTCATCCCCAAAAAATCATAACCAGTTTACAGTACAGATAGCAGGACCACAAACAAAAAACAGAATCAGAAGATTTGTAGGATTACTTACAGTGAAATCACCTTCTTTGTATCTGCTGCCAGGCTGCTTGCTTGAGCAAATTTAGCAATCTTCGCCTTTTCTCTCTCAAGTTGTAGTATTCCAATTGGAGGAGGGTATAAACACAGCCGAGTACAAGAAATGACCCATGCAACCGCCAACTCATGCATGGTCATATGTATAACTCCATGCTCCACTGAGATGGAAAGGGATCATCAACCTTGCTTAATTATGACAACGCACGCAGCATGGCACACATTAGCTCTAGCTTTACCAGAAGGCAAGGGTCAAGAAAAGAATCTCAAGTCTTTCCAGCTGTAAAGGAGAAGGGAAAGGAACCAGGGAGAAGAAAAGAATGTGAACTCCCTCTGAAAAGGAATAGAATTGAGAAGAATCATATTCCTTGATGCATGCCTTGGTCTGTGTATAGCTTTTGAGCTCATTGAAAGACTTAAGTTCTAGAGTTCACTGATGGACAATTTAACAGAAAGACTATGGATTGCACAGTTGCCTTCATCCAAAAAAAATCATAACCAGTTTACGATACAGATAGCAGGATCACAAACTAAAAAGAGAATCAGAAGATTTGCAGGATTACTTACAGCGAACCCACCTTCTTTGTATCTGCTGTCAGGCTGCTTGACCAAATATAGCAATCTGCTTGGCACCTTGGTTAATTTTCACTATCCTGCAAGAAAATATTGCATCAGTATATAAAACAAAGCTGGGAACAAAAAGAGAGAACACACACTATGAAGAAAAGAATGACTGAAGATTTTTCCAAAGTAGGCAGTAATAGCAGAAGGGGAGGAAGCTCTCAATTATTACAAAATTATGCAACAGCACATAGATATTTACAGAAGCCATGGGTGGTTCCTTGCTTGTGTCATGGCGGGTAAGGTCCAGGTGTAGGGAGCCTATTTTACTTGTACCTGCCGCCGTTCATCAGGTTTCCTCGACAACGCCTCAGCCTACAAGCACCGTCTGTCAGTTCTTGCGGCGATGATGCCGAGCAACCGAAGCCGGCACCCCCTGATGCGAGGGAACAGAGGATGCTCTGCCTTGGGGTCAATATCTCCTCTAGCCACCTCTCCCATTGGCCATTTCGCACGCTGCGACCACTCTGAAATATAAGGAAGGCTGAACCCCGAAGCACACAAATATGTAAGAAAAGAAAATGTTCATCTATGGTCAATAGATCCAAAATTTGGGTGCTCTGTTGCTATTTACAAATCTACAACATCATCATGTACATAATCTGCACAATAAATTCATCAAACGCTTTACGGGATAAAATCAGAGGTTAAAATACAGTTCAACCTAGCCACAGATTCTTCAAAATTATGCAGTAGCATGATCTCTGCCCACAACGGGCACAAGAAGTTTTTGTTCACATGTCAAATATGCACTGGCAGAAAATTGAGGGTTTAATTCAAGCAGGCATAACTTTGCATTTGATCCTAATATGCAATGATCACAACATGAATTTAACTGACGAAGCAGTCATTGTAGCCACATTTATGAGGCAGCGACCCATCACAGGCAGGAAGAAATGAAAAACAGACAGAAGATCTTCACCTCCGGCGACCATGCCAGGATCGGATCAGATCCACGGGAGGCGGTTGAGGAGGGCCGGGGCGGAGGCATCGTCGGGAACTCGGGATCATCCGAGTGCGTGTGTGTCGCTCCCCATCCGCCCCACCACGGACGACGCCGCTCAGGCTGCTGGCCTGCAGACTGAACGCCGTCCCTTGGCATGCCTCCCCAACTCTACCCGGTCGGGGCGGCGAGGCTGGGAGCCGCAGAGCTCGACGGCGGTGGAGAGGTGAACGGAGACGGGCGTGCGCGTGTCTGTCATCCGCACAACCTGGGCAACCATTTTAGAGGGCCTGATGGGCTGGGCCGGTATAACGTGGGCCCAGCTGCCTTCCTCCCCCAAAATGATGACGCCGTCGACTCTGCTCGCTCCGCCGTATGGGTCTCGCCCTGCAGAGTTTCGATCAATTCGCTCGAGGTCAGTCAAGTGAGCAAGAGAGTAAGCGTCCGAGATGAAAATGATGGATTTGGCCAATGATCCTGTTTAGCTATCTGTTTATGTACGTATATGACTATGATTATAATCATCTTGTTTATACCCTCTGTTTGCCCTCTGTTTTGTTCCAACATACTATGAGTCTGAGGTAGGTAGCTGTTCATACAGGTTTCTCTTTGCCATCATTCATGTTGTTGACGGGCAATTAGTATGAACAGGACTTATTTCCTTACCATAGCATTGTTGATTTTCGTCAGAAATGTATGATCGTTTCCAGCAATGGTTTCTTGTCATCTCCTTAATACGCGGCTTGCTGATTCTTCAGAGTGAGCAAAGACAGACACTGACCGGAATGTGTCTGTTGTAGTATTTGATATCTCCAGAGGGAACCTGTTTTATAATATGTCAATTTGGGGTTAAGCGCCGGTTATTTTCTCATGTAGATAGTGAGCAACATCGGCCGTTCTAGAGTCATGGAATCTCGCGCCAAGAAGCCTAGAAAGGCACTCCTGGCCAGTGTTGTGTCTCCACTTTCCATGGCCATGGCCAGCAGTTACTTCTGTAACTGTCGCGATGGGTGTTGCCTCGTTGCATGGGGTGGCAAGAACCAGATGTGCTCTCCAACTTCAAACTTTGCATCACCTTAAAGCATGTATTCTTCATATGTTCCGTGCGTGTTTGTGACTGTACTGAATGTACTGTAGTGTTCGAGAGAGAATTAATTTGGAAGCAGTCATGTATACAGCAAAGGGTCTTTGTACCAGCTATATGTATTTTGGATGTGTGATACTCATAACAGAAGCTAGGTTTTTATCACACACACAACATGAATTTGTGCACTGGTGCAGTAAACAACCTTATTCAGTAAACAACCTGAATTTTTTTTGATTCAAAATCCCATTTTCTAGATGATGCGTGAAAGCAGAGCATCTCTCCGCTGAGCTGATTTGGAACTGATGCCCGAGGAGCTGATTCATGGCGTTGGTGTTGGTTCGATCTATACACTTTGGGATCGCCTAGTGGTTCTTGATTTCTGTCCATGTGCCAACCTTGAGCACTCCGCTGATCCTGGGGGGTGCTTGGCTGAAACAGAGACCCTTATACATACACCAACTTTTGCTTGTTTGCATGTGAAACAGGGAGCGCCTACTTTCAGCATTGTTTTACACTTTTCATTTCGTTTTCTTCTGCAGGCTCGTGCATTTTTGGATGTTCTAACTGTCTGAGTTTCCATGAGGCCGAAGAGCCACTAGAAATTCACTGGTGCTCCTGTTACAACGCAGTTTCCTCGCAGCTTTTTCCTTGTTTTACATGTCTATCATGAGAAACAGAAAATTATATACTGGCTTCAGTTCCTGGGTGCTGTAACACGGATCAGTACTTTCCATAGATTGCTGGCTGCTGTAAAAAAGCATCTTGATTTTGCACATAACAAAACAGAGACTAGCACAGGCAGGGGATCATGCAAACATTCATAGTGGCTCCTTCCCAAAGTGCAAATATACCCCAAATTTCATCTCTGGCATAAAAGAGACTGTAGAAATTACATAGCCACTTCTTTTCTTCTTCTTAACGCCAACGATGCAGGCGTGGTCGTGATCAAAGTCCTTGAACTGGTCGGCCTTGTGAACTTCTCCACTTCGCTGGCCTCGGTGGGCATGGTTGAGTTGAGTAAAAAATGTCTGCTCAAATGGCAACTTCAGATTAGCATGAATAAGTCTACAAGCACTGATGGTGAACAAAGGTTTCTACCTCCTGCCTCTTGAACCTTGATATATCTTCTATATTATACAAACAAGTCTGTTCAAATATTGACCAACTGGTGTCATTTTTTCCCTATGCCAATGAATTATTACTCTTTGGGAATGTACAACGCAAACTGAAGAACATGAAAAAGGCAGAGTACCCATATGGGGCTGTATCTTTCTCCATGCAGTGCACAGCGACGAGCGAACAATGGCTGACTTCAGCATAAATAATCCACAGACATATACACTTCATTTGTTACAATACAAACATACAAATACCAGTACATCAGTACAATACATACGTCCAGCCAAGGCCCCTTTAGAGTTACACAAATAGGGATATGGTGCGAACATACAAATAATATTTAGATACAAACAATTCGCTTTTCGTGGAGTTGGGCACTTCATGGTGCGCCGTCTTGAGTTTTCTCCATCATGTGAGCCCACCTTACAGCCACTTGCACATAAACCATGTCGTACATCATATCAACAAACTGGAAGAAGGCAGCCCTCCATGTCCTCTTCATCAACATGGTGCAGAAAACTATCCACAGACCCACCACAAATCCAATGCTCATGGCAAGATAAATGGATGGCATATGATCTATATCCTCGAGGCCACTTTTCTCTGCATCATGTGTTGAGCAGTTCCTGCCAACAGGATCTCCACAAAGACCAGGGTTACCGGTGTAGATATACATCTGGTTGTCAAGAGCTTGTAGCTGTTGTCCGGATGGTATTGCACCAGACAGATTGTTGTATGACAAGTTCAAGTGGCTCAAATAAGTTAAAGCTGACAAACTTGATGGTATTGCACCAGAAAACCCATTGAAGGACAGGTCGAGTGAGTCCAACTGCCTTAAATCACCAATTTGGTTTGGGATTGCTCCTGTGAGTTGATTGTTTGACAAGTTCAGATTGGTAAGCCCAATGAGCAAAGTTATCTCCTCTGGAATCTGTCCTTCAAAACTATTACTTGACAAATCAAGAACTACCAGTAACTGGTAAATTGCAAAGGTGTAGTCATGCTTTTGGTCCTTTGTGATTACTGGGATGCTCTCTTCATAAATGTAATCCCCTGTGTCCTGCGACACCACTGTCATCATTGCCTTCAGGTTTGATAAAGACCATGGTATGCTTCCTGTTATGTTGTTGTGTGCTATATCCAAATAATGAAGACCATTAAGGGAAGTGAGACTCTTAGGAATATGACCACTGAACATATTTGACCTCACTCTTAATATTTTCAACTTTGGCACTTTTTGGGGTAACCATTCTGGCAATCCTCCAAATAACCTGTTGTAAGAAAGATCAAGGAACATTAATCTTGACGACCTTTGAAGAAATTTAGGGAATTCACCAGTGAGATCATTGTTATTCAAGGCTAAGCTCAGCATGTCAGAGCCAAATTGATCTGTAGAGTTTGGAACAAGTTCCTTTTGGCACTGCATAATATCTCCTGTTAACTGGTTTCCTGATAGGTCCAACCTTTTTCAGTTTAGTCAATTGGCATATAGACGACGGGATGGTGCCTATGAATTGATTGTTTGCAAGCAACAACTCTTCGAGTAGTGGAGCATTTAACTCTGATGGCAATGAACCAGATAAAGAGTTTGAAGACAGGTTCAGTCGTACTACATTTATAGGAAACTGTGGAACTTGACCTGTAAACTTATTGGACCCGAGATGTATATAGCCAGCTAACATGTGTTGTAGATTTGTCGGTAATGAGCCATGCAATTTGTTTCCTGATGCTTGCAAGATTGAAGCTCGGGAAAATGTGACCCAAAACCACTCAGGAATAACATCATCCAGATTTGCATCACCAAGGACAAGAATATCAATGTCAGATTGCCCTTTAAGCCACTCTGGAAAATTGGGCCCAAGTTGGCATGACTGGAATCTTGCGACCTTTAGTCTAAATGGAGGAACCCATTTTTGGTTGATAGCTAATATCAAAGAGTTGTAGGACAAGTCCAGATACTCTAAATTCAATAGGCCTGTAAAATGCTCCTCCACGAGCACACTATTTAATTTATTATGGCTGAGGTCGAAAAACTTTAAATTACCTAAACTTGCAAATTGTTCTTTCAAGAGCACACCACTGAATTTATTATAGCCGAGGTCCAATTTCTTTAAGTTGCCTAGACTTGCAAAAAATTCTTTGAAGAGCATACCACTGAAGTTATTGTGGCTGAGGTCTAAAAGCCAAAGCTCTAATTTCCCTAAATTTGCAAATTGTTCTTTCAAGAGCACACCGCTGAAGTTATTGTGGCTGAGGTCCAAAAGCTCCAATTTCCCTAAATTTGCAAATTGTTCTTTCAAGAGCACACCGCTGAAGTTATTGTGGCTGAGGTCCAAAAGCTCCAATTTCCCTAAATTTGCAAATTGTTCTTTCAAGAGCACACCG
Organism: Triticum urartu; assembly: GCF_056163025.1. Classification (NCBI taxonomy): domain Eukaryota; kingdom Viridiplantae; phylum Streptophyta; class Magnoliopsida; order Poales; family Poaceae; genus Triticum; species Triticum urartu. The sequence goes on along the minus strand of NC_141878.1, from coordinate 592,886,208 downwards.
CTGAAGTTATTGTTCCTGAGGTTCAGCTTTTTCAAATTACTCAGTGCTCCAACTCCTACAGGTAGAGGGCCAGTCAACATGTTTTTAAATGCTCGAAGAACACTGAGATTGGTCATGTTACCAATCCAACTAGGTAGATTCCCTGTGATATTTGCATACTCCACAGAAAATTCTTGCAATGTATTCCATGAACACTTTGGCAATCGCTCCATGAGCTCCCCTATGTTTGAATCTAAGTTGTTATGGCCGAACCTCATTATTTCCAAATTGCACAAATTTTCCAATTTTTCTGGTATCAAACCCACAAGATTGTTCCAACTAAAGTCTATGACTTGAAGGGACGTCATGTTTGCCAAATCACTAGGAATGGATCCTTCCCAGCCGGAACTGAAGAGGTAAAGCTCCTTAAGGCCTATGAGATTCCAAAACCATGCGTGCTTGAGTGAAGTATGGAAGGTGTTATCAGACATATCAAGGACTTCGAGATGTGTGAGATTGGAAAGTGATACACTAGCAAACATGGTACTATTTAGTCCACACTCGGACATGCGAAGCACTTTAAGAGAAGGAAGCATGTTAACCCTCTGAAACCAATCCCTCGTAGAACTAAGATCCACATCACTCATGTCAAGATGTCTCAACAAAGAGAGATGTGGCAACCATGCAAGATCCACTATGTAAGAGTTATTCCCATAATAATCATAATTCCAACTGAGATCAAGATATTGCAACTTTGAGAGATTGCCAAGTTGGGAAGGTATTCTCCCACTGAATCCTGCCGACGAGAGGTTGAGATACCTTTGGTTCTTGAGAGAAGACAAGAAGACAGGGATGCTTGTGCCATTGAAGTCATTCCAGCTCAGATCAAGATACCTCAAGTGTTGTAAAGTAGCCAAAGAAGAGCTCATCTCGCCCGCCGACAAGCTCAATGATCTGCTCTTGTAGTCGCTATAGTAGTCGATGTAGTCGCTGTAGTACTCGTACACGTAGTCGTACATGTAATAGCCCATGTCGTTCATGTCGATGTTGCGGAGGTTGAGGTTGATGAGATGGCCCGTTCTGTTGCTGCACCGGACTCCCTTCCGTTGGCAACAATCCTCACCCTGCCATGACGAGAGACGGCCAGCAGGGTCCAGGAGGCTTGCCTTGAAGGACAGAAGCACATCTCGCTCGCTGCTGATGCAGGCGCCTGATACACTCGCTTGGCCATGGGAAGTGGATGTTTCTTGGAAGATCAATAGGCAAAGGAGTAGTGCAGTTCCTCGGATGAGGAGCACGAGCTTAGTCATATTGATTGGAAATGGCGGATGGAAAGGAGAATGGATGGAAAGGAGTATCCGAGTATGGTCTACAAACCACGTCCTATACTCAAGGTGTGGCTAGAATTTGTTGATTGGGACAGCCGACCATGCAAAACACGGCAGAAGTTGGAGCTGGAATTTCTATCCAGGATTGCACCAGTAATATCCGCACATATATTGTGGGTCAGGTCACACATCCAGCGCTAAAGTCTAGAGAGTTTTTTCAGTGTTGGCAACCCCTCCCTCTACCAGCTGAAATACACAAATTTAGATGCATAAATACAAAGACTCGTAGCTCTCAGTAGCTGTCAGTACTCAGCAATCAGCAAAACGAATCAAAAGGGCAGTATTTCAAAAAACACATCAGAATTTGACCAACCACTCCCATTGTATGGTCCACAAGCAAAGGCAGTCCAGGTCTTGGTCTTTGTCATGTTTTTTTTCAAAAATGGGGGACTCCCCGGCCTCTGCATCAGAACGATGCATACGGCCACATTTATTAAAAAATAAAGTAGTTCAACAACGTCTTGCAGTCTGCAACAAAATGAGAAGCTGGCTCACAAAGAGCAACAAAAGCAAAAAAGGCCCAAAAGCCACAACCGGCTGGCATAAGATAGATAGGTAAACTAATCGCCTATCCTATTACATGACCGTCATCCAAACCGGTTGAAGATATCCCGCGCTACCATCTCCCACCGGGGAGATCCAGTAACCAAACGCTCCCTGGCCTCCGTCGGAGTGAGTAAGGACCACATACGGATTAGCGCAGTAGCCCGGAATAAAACCTGCAAAAAATGAATAGTTGTTGTTCTGTTAAAAGCCAAATCATTTCTGCAGTTCCAAATTGCCCATAACAACGCACACGCTCCTACGCGAATTTGTCTAGCTGTTTCAGACTCTAGGCCAACTAGCCACGTTCCAAATAACGACCTGATCGAATTCGGAGGAGTAATGTTAAAGGCAATTTGCGCCGAGCACCACAAAACCCTCGCCAACGGGTAATCAAAGAAGAGGTGCTTGATAATTCATCCCGATCACAGAAACTACACCTAGTAGAGCCTGTCCAATTGCGCTTAACCAAATTATGTTTCGTTAAGATGACTTGTTTATGTACAAACCACATAAACACTTTGATTTTCAGAGGAACCTTAACTTTCCAAACATGTTTGGAACTAGGAATAACACTAAAATTGATGACATCAATGTACATCGACTTGACTGTGAATTCCCCTTATCTTTGTCATGTTGTATGCATACTTCTCTAATACTGAAGTTTTCTTTTTTGCGGGGACTCTAATACTAAAGTTAACCATGCGAAAACCTATAACGATCTGGACAGTCTACCATGCAGAGCAATTGAACAAGCAAATATGCAGCAGTGCAGATAGTGTGGAGAGTGTTAGGATTAATTAACTAGTGTTAATTACTCCCTCCGTTCCTAAATATTTGTCTTTTTAGAGATTTCAAATGGACTATCACATACGGATGTATATCGACATATTTTAGAGTATAGATTCACTCATTTTGCTCCGTAATGTAGTCACTTGTTGAAATCTCTAGAAAGATAAATATTTAGGTATGAAGGGAGTATGTACTAGTATAATAGCAGAGAGAAGCAGCGCATTCGCAGTCGACGTCATGGCCTTGCACTGCACGCATACTTCTCTTCTAGTCAAGTCAAGTTATGGCCGAATGATTTGGACAATCGACCGCGCCGAGCACGGCACGGCAGACATCATAGCAATTTTCTCCTTAGTAATCTAGCGATACAGTTGGCCTGATTCAAAGCAAAGAGCAATGTCAGCTCAAATGGCAACTTCTATAAGTTACAAGGCAAGTGTTTCTTGGAAATGACATGAAAGTGACGGTACCTTGATGGAAATGACGAAGTGGCCGCCATTCTTCAAGAAGTATGATGCATTAAGGGCTAAGATTCTAGCCTGTGGGACAGAAGATGCAATGACAAGGCTCAGAAGTGCTCAATCGCAATATTAACAAGTCACCCGCATCATGCTTCAATATTCGAGCTGAGGCTTTCTTATTGATAAAAGTATTCCAGCTGAAATTTGAGTACCAAGTATATCCCCTCAATGTGAGAATGAATTCAAAATCAAGCCTCAACATGGGTTTAATATTGTGTGCAATGAAAGAATGCAAGCAAAGATATCAGATTATAAGACAACACAATGTTATCAAAGATCAAACTGGAAATAGTAACCGGACCAGCGAACTTAAAAGCAGAAAGAGAAGTGTAGTTCCTCGGCAGCCTGGGTGGAGTCGAAACAGTTTGCCTGGCCAAAGGAAAGAGCAACGTCAGCTCAAATGGAAATTTTAGATTTTCTAAGGCATGCTCCAAGTATGTCACTGAGTGGTACCTTGATGGAAATGATGAAGTGGCCGCCATTCTTCAAGAAGTATGATGCGGTTAAAGGCTAAGATTCTAGCCTGTGGGAAATAAGATGCAATGACAAGATATAGAAATGCGCAACCACAATATTAACAAGTCACCCACATCATGCTGCAATATTCAAGCTGAGGGTTTTTACTGAAACGGTACTCAAACTTCAGGAAGAGCTAGCATTATAATTTGCGTCTTGCTGTGAACATATACAATGGGCTAATATCAACTTGAAGGAAAATTGGAGAGCGTTCCTTCAGTTCCCAATGCTCGAAACACAACAGCAAATAGTTCTGGAATGCAGACAGAAACCAGTCAAAATAGGTGCAGTTACCTCGAGGCCGCTGCACCAACCTCCGAGCCTCCGAAGCACTGGTACCAATCGGCACTTTCAAGAAGGGACGCGACGATGACGACGCTGCTGTCAAGGGTTTCCCCCAGTACACTGTGAGGAGAGAGGAAGGGTAGCCCCGACGCCCTTCAGGAAGGTCAGGCGGTACCCACAAGCGCCACCGCGTCGGTGTCGGCCAAGCCAACAGGGATTTCTCCCGATCTCAACCTCCACCTCAGGCACTTCAGAGCTCGCCACCAAACAGACCCTCACCCTGCGCCAACCCGGACACGAAGCTTCCCACGCCGTCTCACCACGGCACCGTGAAGCATGGTCCGCACAAAGAGGGAGAGGAGCCGGGACTAGGGAAGCATCACCGTCGGCACGCGGGAGGGCCCCACCTCCACCGTCAAAGACGGTAGCTAACCGGACGCAATAGCAGGAACATACCAGGCCGTGGCCGCACAGGCCCGGCCGGGATCTCCGAGGCCCATAAAGTTCCCGCCTTCGCGCTGCAACCGGCACGCCGTCGACGCCGCCGCCCCTGTCCAAGCCGCTCCCCTGCCTCCCCGCACAGAGAGCCGCCAAGTGGAAGCACCACCTCCACGCGCACCGCCGGCCACCACCACCAGGTCGCCGGACCGCCACCGGCCGAGCCACACCACCACCGCACGCCCGCGACAGAGAGGAACCAACGCAGCTGTCGGGGGCCCGAAGGCGGACCCCAGCCGCCGCCCACGCCGCCCGCAGCCCGCGCCGCCTGCCGGACGGATCCGGCCGCCACGGCGAGGCGCGCACCACCGCGCAGCTGGCCACGCCGCGCCATGGGAAATCACATGTGATGTATTTGCGACATGCGTATGCCATGTGCAGACGATAGAGGGGCATGCCCAGCCATTGGTAGTGTGAAATTACCTCGGCGACATGACTGATCCAACCATTTGAATCCTTGGAAAGTCGTATGATGCCGGAAATCCTCGGGAGTTGTCACGGAGTCATTGGGTCCATTTAGGGTGTGGTAAAAGTTTGGGCGCGTTTCTTATAGGCCTCACCTGAGGCCGCTTGTAAACTACACCATCTCCGAGGTTGTCTCTCGGTATCGAGAGAGAATGTATCGGGTTTGTGAAGGAATTGCGGGAGATGTTGCTCCATTGGCCTCGAAACTACTCGTGCTCTCAAAGGAGGCCATCGAATGACACGTGTCAGGCCCCGCCTTTTTCGGACGCGCCTGCAATATTTGAGACATTTATTGCACTTCTAGGGTTTCAGCGCCGGAAATTGCAGATCCGCAAGGCGGCACATGACATCATGCCCAGAAGCGGCATGGAAAATCATATGTGATGTATTTGCGACATGCATATGCCATGTACAGTCGAGAAAGGGGCGTGCCCAGCCATTGGTAGTGAGAAATTACCTCGGCGGCATGCCTGATCCAACCGTTTGAATCCTCGGAAAGTCGTATGATGCCGAAAATCCTCGGGAGCTATCACGGCGTCATTGAATGGCCCAACCACTGGTACTGCTACGTTGTCCTTGAAACTTCTCGTACTCTCAAAGGAAGCAGACGACGGAGAGGCATGCCCAGCCATTGTAAATCGAGGGCATCGAAGATATGACCCATGAAAACTATTTAGGGAAAGTGGGTGAGGGAGAAATAATAATTAAGCAGCAATAATAAATACAATGGAAAATCATTTAAACAAATTTTGCATAAATATAACCTTAGTGCTTTCAGCTGGCACACGGCTTATATACAATATAAGCCGAGTACCGTGGTCTAGCGCACGGCTTATATAGACTATAAGCCGAGTGTACCCGTAGGCACTCGGCTTATATAGCCTATAAGCCGAGTGCACCCATCTGGCACACGGCTTATTGGATGCTCCATGACGGCGCCGTCCACTGTCTCTGTTATCGACACGTGGATGGTATCTTTGCCGACCGCGAGCTGTAAGCCGAGTGCCTTTTCCAGTAGATACCTTGTGCTTAATTTAAACCGTGAGCTATTTTGTACAGCTCGGCTTATAGGTTGTTATAAGCCGGGTGTTTTGCAGTTGCCGGGTGTTTTTCTTTCTTGACTCGGCTTAGTGTAACGTAAGCCGGGTACCTGAAAAATAGATCTCGGTCTATAGTCTTTTAAACGGCTTATAAGTTTTTTCCCGTAGTGTAGAGGTGCGTGTCCCTTCCCATCCGCCCCATCACGGACGACGCCGCTCAGGCTGCTCGCCTGCAGACCGAATGTTGTCCACTGGCATGCCTCCCCAACTCTCCCCGGCCGCGGCGGCGAGGCTGGTAGCCGCAGAGCTCGACGACGGCGGAGAGGTGAACGGAGACGGGCGTGTGCGTGTCATCCACACAACGTGTGCGGATTTAGTTAATTCTATGCTTAAAAATATCAAGCATTTTATTTGTTGAGAGAAACATCTTAAACATTTTATTTGTTTAGAGACTTCTTTCCTTACCATAACATTGAAGATTTTCATCACTTGCAGCAATGGATTCATGTCATCTCCTTAATATGCAGCTTGCTGATTCTTCAGAGGGAGCAAAGGCAGTCACTGACTGGAATATGTGTGTTGTATTTGATATCCTGACGAAAAAACAAAGTGTGAGCCTGGAGAACCTCATTTTGAACATACCATCATTGGGCCAAACGAGTCGAGAATGGTTTTGCTTTCAGATTTGATTGTAGAGATTGGAAGGCATCGTTTCTGCTCATAGAAATCTCCTACTGTATTTGAATATTTTACCTGAATGATCAACCTCATTGTTAGTGGTGGATTCATGTAGATGCAGGAGTCGTACAGAAATGTATTAGATTCAATTAACAGAACTTGATAAAAAAATAGAAATAGCATTGAAACGATTTGATTTGAGTACCCGCTGTGAGTCCACCTTCCTTGGCCATGGCCGGCGGTTATTTCTGCCACGACGGATGTTGCTTCATCGCATCAGGTGGCGAGAATCAGATGTGCTCCCCAACTTCAAACTTTGCATCACTTTAAAGCATGTATTCTCAATATGTTCCGTGCGTGTTTGTGACTGTACTGAATGTACTGTAGTGTTCGAGAAAGATTAATTTGGAAGTCATGTAGCAAAGGGTTTTTGTACCAGCAATAGGTATTTTGGATGTGTGATACTAATACTAGAAGCTAAGTTCTGTGCTCAGACTTAGCATCACACACAACATGAACAACCTCATTCAGTGAACAACCTGAATTTTTCGATTCAGAATCCCCTTTTCCAGATGACGAGTGAAAGCAGAGCATCTCTCACCTGAGATGATTTGGAGCTGATGCCCGAGGAGCTGATTCGAGAGGTAGAGGGGTTGCGGCAGTGTGCATGATGTTCAAACAGATTACTGTAACCCCCATGATGGCCAAACAGATAAGGGTGCAAAAGATGAGCATTTCCTGCTCAAATCAAGTTTGCGTCAGAGATACAACGATGTTCAGAACAATTCTCTTGCAGGCCACAAGCGGCTACCTGTAGACTTGCTTTGAGTTTGATAGGTGAGATGTTCTTTTCCTTTTCCTTTGTTTTATTCTTGCTGGACGGTGTACTAGCTTGGTTTGGCTGGAACACCAAAAAACATGAAAAAGTATTGTTAGCACAGTACGTCACTATGTATGTACAAGCGAGACGACTCTAAATTTGTATTTTGATGCCCAGTAATACATGGAGAATCGTCTTCCTTTCAGTTCAGTTTCATTGTTGGAACATCTCTTGAGTCTCTTGCTCAACAAAAGGTTCTTTTCTTGTAAACATAAGATGTTCACGAATAAGAGATGTTTTAACATTTTTAGTGTGTTCACTCATTTCAGATGGAGCAACATTTTCTGCTCAAATCAAGTTTAATATAATTGCTGTAAAACAGCAGGAATTGTCTCACAAAACCCCTTACACTTGGGTCACACATTACTACTACTGCTACTAGTGCATCGGAGCAAGCAGATGGCAGAAACAACACAGCCACTTCTTTTCTTCTTCTCAACTTCACTTTTGCTTCTTGGGCATCCTGTAACCACCAACGACGCAAGCATGGTCGCGCTCGAAGGGCTCCAGGGTCACCTGCTCCGAGGGCTTGAACTGGTCGGCCTTGAGCTTCTCCCCTTCGCTCGCAAACACGGCCTCAGCAGCCTGGGTCGAGTCGATACAGTTGGCCTGATTCAAAGCAAAGAGCAATGTCAGCTCAAATGGCAACTTCTAAAAGTTACAAGGCAAGTGTTTCTTGGACATGGCATGAAACTCACAGTACCTTGATGGAAATGACGAAGTGGCCACCATTCTTCAAGAAGTATGATGCGTTAAGGGCCTCCTCGTCTTTGGACGGCTCCCAGGGGAGAAGACGTACTATGTCGTTTCAGCTGATTGATTATAGCTTGTGCAGCTTCCTGCAGAATGGATGGGTTCAGCATCTGGTTAGCGTGCGTTTCAGTTTTGTTGGAAATTCATTCTGGGCCACCATATGCAAAATAACAACGGATGTACATAGCATGCACCGTAAAGAAAGCTTAGAAGGCCGCGTTTAGTAGATAGTAAAGCTTGGTAGAGCACTTACAATGTTTTTGATGCGGGCAAGCTAGCCTGCTTCATTTCACTGCTCTCCATATTATGTACCATCTGGGGACTGGCGAGCTGTTGTATACACTGTGGCAAAGACTTGATTCTCTTGTATTCATAACCTTAAAAATGTCTTCGAATGATTTTCTTTCCAGTCAGGTTTTTAAGGTGTTCAAGGCTCTCTGGAAGGGACTCTAGTTTTTGACAACTTGAGATGTCTATTGTTTGAAGATTTTTTAGGCTTCCTAGGCTCTCTGGAAGGGACTCTAGTTTATAGCAACGTGAGAGGTCTAGTATTTGAAGGTTTTCTAGACTTCCAAGGCTCCCTGGGAGGCATTCTATTTTCCTGCACCATGAGAGCTTCAGTGTTTCAAGGTTTTTGAGGCTTCCAATGCTCTCTGGGAGGGACTCTAGTTCAGTGCCTGAGAGGTCTAGTGTTCGAAGGTTTTTGAGGCTTCCAAGGCTCTCTGGAACGGATTCTAGTTTATGGCAGGCTGAGAGGAGTGTACTAAGGTTTTTTAGGCTTCCAAGGCTCTCTGGAAGGGACTTTAGTTTATAGCAGTGTGAGAGGTCTAGTGTTTGAAGGTTTTCTAGGCTTCCAAGGCTCTCTGGGAGGGACTCTAGTTTCTCGCACCTTGAGAGCTTGAGTGTTTCAAGGTTTTTGAGGCTTCCAATGCTCTCTTCAAGAGACTCTAGTCTACTGCATCCTGAGAGGTCTAGTGTTTGAAGATTTTGTAGGCTTCCGAGGCTCTCTGGAAGGGACTTTAGTTTACTGCAGTCTGCGAGGTTGAGTGTTTGAAGGTTTTTGAGGCTTCCAAGGCTCTCTGGAAGGGACTCTAGTTTACGACAGCTATAGAGGTCTAGTGTTTGAAGGGTTTTCAGGCTTCCAAGGCTCTTCGGAAGTGACTTTAGGCGGCGACATAGTGAAAGGCCTAGTGTTTGAATGTTTTGGAGACTTCCGGGGCTCTCTGGAAGGGATTTAAGTCTATGACATTCTGAAAGGCCTAGTGTTTGAAGAGTTTTTAGACTTCCAAGGCTCTCTGGAAGGGACTCCAGTTTACGACACCATGAGAGGTCTAGTGTTTGAATGGTTTTTAGGCTTCCAAGGCTCTCTGGAATGTACATCAATCTCGAGCATACTGAGAGGTCAAGTGTATGAAGGTTTTTGAAGCTTCCAAGGCTCTCTGGAAGTGACTAGTTTATGGCAGCGTGACAGGTCTAGTGTTTGAAGGTTTTCTAGGCTTCCAAGAGTCTCTGTTATGACTTTGACACCGACACAATAGGATAAGTCAAGATGCACTAGACTCCCATGTTTGCTAACCGAGCTTGGTATTGCTGTAATTTCACGTGATCCACTAAGCTTCAGGTAATGTAATTTTGAGAGCCGAGTGATAATCTCGGGAAATTGCCGATCTTGCAGCCCCGGAGCAATAAGAACCTCCAGTTGCTTTAGTTGTCCTAGGGTGCTTGGAAACTCTGTGATGGAGCATCCAGATAAATCCAAAACACGCAAGCACTTTGGAAATGAAAATGCATCACCATGGAATTCACAATCTGAGAAATGCATTGCCCTTAACTTAGGTGGGAAAATAGTTGACATCTTCTTCGCCTTAGTGTAATCTAAAATGTTGCAATTTATAACAGACGCATAGCAGCAATATTCTTTTCTTCCAGTACTGCTTGCTCTTTGAGCATCAAAGATAACCAACTCTTCAGCAATGACCGATCTTGCAAGATCATGCACGAGATCGTGCATGGTGAAGGTTGTTTTTGGAAATTTCTGAAACAAAAAATAGCATTAATTCCACCAAACTAAATTGTCAAGCAAATAGTATTGTTTATATAAATGACGTGACATAATTCTTTGAGAAAGATTAGTATGGTCAACTTGGTAGGCCGTAAAATTGTCTTCGTTTGCACTTCTGCTCAACGCGATTCACCACCTTTGGTTGGCCTTACGCGCTTAAAGCAAGTACATCAGTCTATCTAAATTTCTCCAAAAGGCACTTTAATTTAGAGAGTACCTATAATTGGTAGAGCGTAAAAAGTGCCTCTCCTCCAGCAATTTACCTATAATTAGCTATTTGCCGGTGCGTTGCAATGGGGCATACATATATTCTAGCGGTTCTAACACCAATCATTTTCGGCATATGCCTTACACCCACCATATTCTATATTTTGATAATATTTAATTTGATTTGAGTACGCGTAGGGGAAGACAAGGAAAGTATTTATTTAGTTGAGGTTTTTGTACGATTTGATTTGATTTGATTCGGGTATGGTTAGGGAAGCCAAGGAAAGTTTTGATTTAGTTGAGATTTTGGGAAGATTTGATTTGATTTGATTTGATTGAGTTATGGCTGGACGTGGTTTTGGAAAAGTACCGTTTTGGTTTAGATTATTCCAAGTTACTCTATTTACGTTGTTTCTTATTTTGTGCGGCATCGATTGAGGTTAACAAAAAATCAGCAGAAAACCAAAGGGAGGGTGCGTGGGAAGGAAAAAACCGGGAGAGGAGGTGAGGTGAAAGCCGCGAAACTACCAACTCCCATTTAATAGTAGAGATGCTCTACTATATTTCATTTTGCTTCTATCTATCTTCCTATTTCGTCGAGTACCTCATGTGCGCTAAACTCAATGCAGGCGGGAGCTGCTGCAGGCATTGGCAGAGCTAGTGCGGAGCTGGTGGAGGTAGAGCTCGCGGCGGCGTACCGTTCGCCTTGGGTCACCTTCATGGCTGGGGTGCGGCAGGGAGGCGGAGGATATGGGAGGAAACGGGCCACGACAGCCGTGTTTAGGCCCTACGATCGGCAAAGGTGAGAATTGGGGGGAGGGGAGGGGAGGGGTGGGGAGGTCGGCGGCCAGAGAAGGGTGGGCAGTGCCGGCGTGGGGTGGAGGTTTCCGCATGCATCGGTTGGCCCTTCCCATGCAACATTTTATATAGAAGGGTGTGCTCTTCTCATTTTGGAGGTAGATGAGAGAAATTCAGGTAGAGTGCCTAAAAATTATGAATAGAAAGAGCTTGCACTTTTGCAGTTTTTATGGATAGATGGCTCCTTTATGAATAGAAAGAGCTTGCACTTCCGAAGCTGCCGCCGCCAGCAAGAGGGGTCGTACCCACAATGGAGTTCCCCAGCACCTGCCTCTTGCGAAATCTGTCAGGTTCCTAAGCCAGAATGAAGATCTTCTTGGTGGTGGCTAGTGGCATTGTTGCTTGGCCTGATGTGGTGCTAATGACTGTCGTGGCAGCAAGCAGAGTAGGATTACGACGTGGTAGTGGTCACAAGACTCACAACTCACAAGATGAGAGGTAGATAGAAAATGATAGTGAGAAGGTAAAAATATTAGTCTCCCCAATGTCAAACTGGTGGTCAGAATTGATATGTCTTGCCACATGTGCCACCTCACGACAGAAGTGGTTATGGTGAAAATATGCATACGTGTTTAGAGAACTAGGAAACTGAAATACAAATTCTTTTGGAGGGCGGCGGATAGGTATTTACTAAGGGTGAACTACACATACAGTATGCATCTGTTACATTTTTTAGGGAAAATTATTGTTCAGCCAAATATATATATAGACTATTTGATAAGCCAAATAAAATACAGTACTATGCATTAACTGGATGTGTAGTGATCCAAATGGCTTTTGACAAGGGGAAACTACAACTAACATGTATGCCTTTGCACAGTAATTGTTGCATACCATTTGATAATTGAGTAAAAAAGAATACTCTCTATTCTATAATGTAAAGGTATGCCATAGTAACTCACCTTGCGCAATTTTGAATGCTGAAGGAAAGACATCCCGAGGAATTGCCTAACATACTTCTCACCAAGTTGCATGGCCGAAAAGTTATTAGATGGCTCGATGAAACCCAGAGCAATCCATTGCTGGATAAGATCATCTTTACTTATATTGTGACCTTTAGGAAAGATGCCACAATAGGCAAAGCATAACCTCAAATATGGTGTCAGAGTATTGTAACTTAACTTCAAGGATGGTAACACTGTACTATCAGAAAATGGTTCATCCCAAATATCACTATTGCACATTGCTTCCCAGTCACTAAGATCCATTCCAGATAGCAAGAATCCAAGTGCTTGAGCTGCTAATGGCAAACCTCCACATTTCTTTGCAATCTTCTGTCCAACTGGTTCAACTTGCTTTTTATCAACTCTAGATTCAAAGCCACTGTTTTGCTTGATTATTCTCCAACACATATCATTGTCCAAGGGATCTAGCATATATGCTTCAACAGTACAGATTTTTCTTGCAATGTCTATGCTGCGTGTTGTGACTAAAACTCTCATCTTGGAGCTTACATTCAACATAAGCTTGAGTTGATCCAGTTGGAAGTTATCTGTCTCCCATATGTCATCCAAAACAATTAGAGTCTTCTTATCTTGAGGTAGATGTTTAAGATGTTGGTTTATCAACTGCCTTGTATCTAGATTTTGGCTTCCTTTTTCTACTTGAGAAATTATGGAGTTCCCTATTTTTTTCAAGTCAAACACCTGGGATACATAGACCCATACCCGATGATCATACTCTTTGAACTGAGCATCATTGAAGATCAGTTGTGCCAAAGTTGTCTTTCCTATGCCTCCAAGCCCACAAACAGGGAGAATTGTGATATCTTCTTTGTTGCTGCTAGTGCATAACAAAGACAGAACATTCATCCTGTCTTTGTCTCTCCCTATGATGAGTGATTCAATCACATCTGATGTTGTTTCCCGTGGATTAGGAATCTGGTGCACATTAATTAGGCTGGAGTTATCATGTGTGAATTTGAAACTCTCGTGATCCTCTTTGATCTTTCTTAGCTGACCTCTCATCTTCTTCATCTTATAAGCCATGGTAATCTTGGGTGCAATAGAAAAACAGTCCAGCTTCTCAATCATCTACAAGAAGTTTAAACAAGTCATTATGAAATAATATAAGACATGGGAGCAACTAGCTACACCCAGCATTAATAAGAAGTATGTTCATCTCTCTACCCGATAACTGCATGGTAGATGTAGGAGTATATAGGAATGCACTTGGAAGTAAAGCATTTTTTTTATGTATAAATAGCTCCCCTTTTAGAACATTTTTTATTCTTTTACAGCCAGTTTCAAGTTGCAATTTAACTAGAGCACATTTGCCTATATTGGAAAGTGCTTTCAGATGATCATGGTTTTCTGGGAAATAATATATTAGGAAACTAATAATCATATGATTTAACTAAAAAGACAAATTCCGTACTGGCTATATAGGAATATTAGTTAATTAACTAAAACCGATCGAGTGAAGACACATGCGGCTTATGCATACCTTTCTGGAGGCCGGTTCACGGTTAGCTTGGAACACCTCCGTAAGGAGCATGTAAGAGATGTCGTAGGGAGCGTTCTTGAGCTGGTTGAGCCATAGCCGCACCAACTCCTCCGCGACAGACCACCAACAATTTTTTTCTACTTTGATGTAAAATATAGCTTGTCTTGTAGTACATGTACACCCAGTTTCATGGGATTTGTACCATGCAAGTGCTGATTTAAGTAGGCCCATCATTAATTTTCATTTTTAGGAGGGCATCAACAAATTTCAAGATTCAAGCGTTGCAATTTAACTAGTGCACCAGTTGCTTACATTACAAAGTACTTTGAGATGATCAAGCATGGTTTTGTAGGCAATAATGTAATTAACAATCAAATTATTTAACCAAAGCAAAAAACTCTGTACTAGCCAGGAATAATAATTAACGAAAAACCGATCAAGATAAGGCACGGGCGGCATATGTATACCTTTCTGGAGGCTGGTTCACTATTAGCTTGGAACTCATCGAGCATGTAAGAGATGTCGTAGGCAGTGTTCTTGAGCTGGTTGAGCCACAGCCGCACCAACTCCTCCGTGACAGACCGCCTCTCAGCATCCTTGAGCGCCGCCTCCATGTACTGCAATGTGTCCTTCATGTCCTTGAGGTCGTCCTTGAAGCTGCACAGCATGGTGACCTCATCCCCGATGGCAGAACCCAGCTTATTGCCCACTGCCGAGACCACAGCTGAGGCAAGTAAACCGGCTACATGCGCCATGTTGTTCGTCTTCGCCGTACTTTTTCTCTCTCAAGTTGCAGTATGGCAATTGGAGGAGATGTGAACACTGCCGAGTGCCTGAAATGACGCAATTATCAACTCATGCATGGTCATAAGCTATGTATGACCCCATGCTCCACCAAGATGGTAAGGGATCATCTACCTTGCTTAATTGTGGTACTGGACGCATCACAGCACACGTAAGCTTTAGCTTTACCAGCAGGATGGGGTCAAGAAAAGAATCTCAAGTTTTTCTCACTGCAAAGGAAAAACGAAAGGAACCAGTGAGAAGAAAAGAATGTGAACTCCCTCTGAAAATCAAAGGAATTGAGAAGAATCCTATTCCCCGATGCATTCTTTTGTCTGTATATAGCTTTTGAGCAGTTTTAAAACTATCAAATTCTTTAGTTCTGGATTTCACTGATGTAGACTAGCTGAAATACTGTTTGCACAGTTGCCTTCATCCCCAAAAAATCATAACCAGTTTACAGTACAGATAGCAGGACCACAAACAAAAAACAGAATCAGAAGATTTGTAGGATTACTTACAGTGAAATCACCTTCTTTGTATCTGCTGCCAGGCTGCTTGCTTGAGCAAATTTAGCAATCTTCGCCTTTTCTCTCTCAAGTTGTAGTATTCCAATTGGAGGAGGGTATAAACACAGCCGAGTACAAGAAATGACCCATGCAACCGCCAACTCATGCATGGTCATATGTATAACTCCATGCTCCACTGAGATGGAAAGGGATCATCAACCTTGCTTAATTATGACAACGCACGCAGCATGGCACACATTAGCTCTAGCTTTACCAGAAGGCAAGGGTCAAGAAAAGAATCTCAAGTCTTTCCAGCTGTAAAGGAGAAGGGAAAGGAACCAGGGAGAAGAAAAGAATGTGAACTCCCTCTGAAAAGGAATAGAATTGAGAAGAATCATATTCCTTGATGCATGCCTTGGTCTGTGTATAGCTTTTGAGCTCATTGAAAGACTTAAGTTCTAGAGTTCACTGATGGACAATTTAACAGAAAGACTATGGATTGCACAGTTGCCTTCATCCAAAAAAAATCATAACCAGTTTACGATACAGATAGCAGGATCACAAACTAAAAAGAGAATCAGAAGATTTGCAGGATTACTTACAGCGAACCCACCTTCTTTGTATCTGCTGTCAGGCTGCTTGACCAAATATAGCAATCTGCTTGGCACCTTGGTTAATTTTCACTATCCTGCAAGAAAATATTGCATCAGTATATAAAACAAAGCTGGGAACAAAAAGAGAGAACACACACTATGAAGAAAAGAATGACTGAAGATTTTTCCAAAGTAGGCAGTAATAGCAGAAGGGGAGGAAGCTCTCAATTATTACAAAATTATGCAACAGCACATAGATATTTACAGAAGCCATGGGTGGTTCCTTGCTTGTGTCATGGCGGGTAAGGTCCAGGTGTAGGGAGCCTATTTTACTTGTACCTGCCGCCGTTCATCAGGTTTCCTCGACAACGCCTCAGCCTACAAGCACCGTCTGTCAGTTCTTGCGGCGATGATGCCGAGCAACCGAAGCCGGCACCCCCTGATGCGAGGGAACAGAGGATGCTCTGCCTTGGGGTCAATATCTCCTCTAGCCACCTCTCCCATTGGCCATTTCGCACGCTGCGACCACTCTGAAATATAAGGAAGGCTGAACCCCGAAGCACACAAATATGTAAGAAAAGAAAATGTTCATCTATGGTCAATAGATCCAAAATTTGGGTGCTCTGTTGCTATTTACAAATCTACAACATCATCATGTACATAATCTGCACAATAAATTCATCAAACGCTTTACGGGATAAAATCAGAGGTTAAAATACAGTTCAACCTAGCCACAGATTCTTCAAAATTATGCAGTAGCATGATCTCTGCCCACAACGGGCACAAGAAGTTTTTGTTCACATGTCAAATATGCACTGGCAGAAAATTGAGGGTTTAATTCAAGCAGGCATAACTTTGCATTTGATCCTAATATGCAATGATCACAACATGAATTTAACTGACGAAGCAGTCATTGTAGCCACATTTATGAGGCAGCGACCCATCACAGGCAGGAAGAAATGAAAAACAGACAGAAGATCTTCACCTCCGGCGACCATGCCAGGATCGGATCAGATCCACGGGAGGCGGTTGAGGAGGGCCGGGGCGGAGGCATCGTCGGGAACTCGGGATCATCCGAGTGCGTGTGTGTCGCTCCCCATCCGCCCCACCACGGACGACGCCGCTCAGGCTGCTGGCCTGCAGACTGAACGCCGTCCCTTGGCATGCCTCCCCAACTCTACCCGGTCGGGGCGGCGAGGCTGGGAGCCGCAGAGCTCGACGGCGGTGGAGAGGTGAACGGAGACGGGCGTGCGCGTGTCTGTCATCCGCACAACCTGGGCAACCATTTTAGAGGGCCTGATGGGCTGGGCCGGTATAACGTGGGCCCAGCTGCCTTCCTCCCCCAAAATGATGACGCCGTCGACTCTGCTCGCTCCGCCGTATGGGTCTCGCCCTGCAGAGTTTCGATCAATTCGCTCGAGGTCAGTCAAGTGAGCAAGAGAGTAAGCGTCCGAGATGAAAATGATGGATTTGGCCAATGATCCTGTTTAGCTATCTGTTTATGTACGTATATGACTATGATTATAATCATCTTGTTTATACCCTCTGTTTGCCCTCTGTTTTGTTCCAACATACTATGAGTCTGAGGTAGGTAGCTGTTCATACAGGTTTCTCTTTGCCATCATTCATGTTGTTGACGGGCAATTAGTATGAACAGGACTTATTTCCTTACCATAGCATTGTTGATTTTCGTCAGAAATGTATGATCGTTTCCAGCAATGGTTTCTTGTCATCTCCTTAATACGCGGCTTGCTGATTCTTCAGAGTGAGCAAAGACAGACACTGACCGGAATGTGTCTGTTGTAGTATTTGATATCTCCAGAGGGAACCTGTTTTATAATATGTCAATTTGGGGTTAAGCGCCGGTTATTTTCTCATGTAGATAGTGAGCAACATCGGCCGTTCTAGAGTCATGGAATCTCGCGCCAAGAAGCCTAGAAAGGCACTCCTGGCCAGTGTTGTGTCTCCACTTTCCATGGCCATGGCCAGCAGTTACTTCTGTAACTGTCGCGATGGGTGTTGCCTCGTTGCATGGGGTGGCAAGAACCAGATGTGCTCTCCAACTTCAAACTTTGCATCACCTTAAAGCATGTATTCTTCATATGTTCCGTGCGTGTTTGTGACTGTACTGAATGTACTGTAGTGTTCGAGAGAGAATTAATTTGGAAGCAGTCATGTATACAGCAAAGGGTCTTTGTACCAGCTATATGTATTTTGGATGTGTGATACTCATAACAGAAGCTAGGTTTTTATCACACACACAACATGAATTTGTGCACTGGTGCAGTAAACAACCTTATTCAGTAAACAACCTGAATTTTTTTTGATTCAAAATCCCATTTTCTAGATGATGCGTGAAAGCAGAGCATCTCTCCGCTGAGCTGATTTGGAACTGATGCCCGAGGAGCTGATTCATGGCGTTGGTGTTGGTTCGATCTATACACTTTGGGATCGCCTAGTGGTTCTTGATTTCTGTCCATGTGCCAACCTTGAGCACTCCGCTGATCCTGGGGGGTGCTTGGCTGAAACAGAGACCCTTATACATACACCAACTTTTGCTTGTTTGCATGTGAAACAGGGAGCGCCTACTTTCAGCATTGTTTTACACTTTTCATTTCGTTTTCTTCTGCAGGCTCGTGCATTTTTGGATGTTCTAACTGTCTGAGTTTCCATGAGGCCGAAGAGCCACTAGAAATTCACTGGTGCTCCTGTTACAACGCAGTTTCCTCGCAGCTTTTTCCTTGTTTTACATGTCTATCATGAGAAACAGAAAATTATATACTGGCTTCAGTTCCTGGGTGCTGTAACACGGATCAGTACTTTCCATAGATTGCTGGCTGCTGTAAAAAAGCATCTTGATTTTGCACATAACAAAACAGAGACTAGCACAGGCAGGGGATCATGCAAACATTCATAGTGGCTCCTTCCCAAAGTGCAAATATACCCCAAATTTCATCTCTGGCATAAAAGAGACTGTAGAAATTACATAGCCACTTCTTTTCTTCTTCTTAACGCCAACGATGCAGGCGTGGTCGTGATCAAAGTCCTTGAACTGGTCGGCCTTGTGAACTTCTCCACTTCGCTGGCCTCGGTGGGCATGGTTGAGTTGAGTAAAAAATGTCTGCTCAAATGGCAACTTCAGATTAGCATGAATAAGTCTACAAGCACTGATGGTGAACAAAGGTTTCTACCTCCTGCCTCTTGAACCTTGATATATCTTCTATATTATACAAACAAGTCTGTTCAAATATTGACCAACTGGTGTCATTTTTTCCCTATGCCAATGAATTATTACTCTTTGGGAATGTACAACGCAAACTGAAGAACATGAAAAAGGCAGAGTACCCATATGGGGCTGTATCTTTCTCCATGCAGTGCACAGCGACGAGCGAACAATGGCTGACTTCAGCATAAATAATCCACAGACATATACACTTCATTTGTTACAATACAAACATACAAATACCAGTACATCAGTACAATACATACGTCCAGCCAAGGCCCCTTTAGAGTTACACAAATAGGGATATGGTGCGAACATACAAATAATATTTAGATACAAACAATTCGCTTTTCGTGGAGTTGGGCACTTCATGGTGCGCCGTCTTGAGTTTTCTCCATCATGTGAGCCCACCTTACAGCCACTTGCACATAAACCATGTCGTACATCATATCAACAAACTGGAAGAAGGCAGCCCTCCATGTCCTCTTCATCAACATGGTGCAGAAAACTATCCACAGACCCACCACAAATCCAATGCTCATGGCAAGATAAATGGATGGCATATGATCTATATCCTCGAGGCCACTTTTCTCTGCATCATGTGTTGAGCAGTTCCTGCCAACAGGATCTCCACAAAGACCAGGGTTACCGGTGTAGATATACATCTGGTTGTCAAGAGCTTGTAGCTGTTGTCCGGATGGTATTGCACCAGACAGATTGTTGTATGACAAGTTCAAGTGGCTCAAATAAGTTAAAGCTGACAAACTTGATGGTATTGCACCAGAAAACCCATTGAAGGACAGGTCGAGTGAGTCCAACTGCCTTAAATCACCAATTTGGTTTGGGATTGCTCCTGTGAGTTGATTGTTTGACAAGTTCAGATTGGTAAGCCCAATGAGCAAAGTTATCTCCTCTGGAATCTGTCCTTCAAAACTATTACTTGACAAATCAAGAACTACCAGTAACTGGTAAATTGCAAAGGTGTAGTCATGCTTTTGGTCCTTTGTGATTACTGGGATGCTCTCTTCATAAATGTAATCCCCTGTGTCCTGCGACACCACTGTCATCATTGCCTTCAGGTTTGATAAAGACCATGGTATGCTTCCTGTTATGTTGTTGTGTGCTATATCCAAATAATGAAGACCATTAAGGGAAGTGAGACTCTTAGGAATATGACCACTGAACATATTTGACCTCACTCTTAATATTTTCAACTTTGGCACTTTTTGGGGTAACCATTCTGGCAATCCTCCAAATAACCTGTTGTAAGAAAGATCAAGGAACATTAATCTTGACGACCTTTGAAGAAATTTAGGGAATTCACCAGTGAGATCATTGTTATTCAAGGCTAAGCTCAGCATGTCAGAGCCAAATTGATCTGTAGAGTTTGGAACAAGTTCCTTTTGGCACTGCATAATATCTCCTGTTAACTGGTTTCCTGATAGGTCCAACCTTTTTCAGTTTAGTCAATTGGCATATAGACGACGGGATGGTGCCTATGAATTGATTGTTTGCAAGCAACAACTCTTCGAGTAGTGGAGCATTTAACTCTGATGGCAATGAACCAGATAAAGAGTTTGAAGACAGGTTCAGTCGTACTACATTTATAGGAAACTGTGGAACTTGACCTGTAAACTTATTGGACCCGAGATGTATATAGCCAGCTAACATGTGTTGTAGATTTGTCGGTAATGAGCCATGCAATTTGTTTCCTGATGCTTGCAAGATTGAAGCTCGGGAAAATGTGACCCAAAACCACTCAGGAATAACATCATCCAGATTTGCATCACCAAGGACAAGAATATCAATGTCAGATTGCCCTTTAAGCCACTCTGGAAAATTGGGCCCAAGTTGGCATGACTGGAATCTTGCGACCTTTAGTCTAAATGGAGGAACCCATTTTTGGTTGATAGCTAATATCAAAGAGTTGTAGGACAAGTCCAGATACTCTAAATTCAATAGGCCTGTAAAATGCTCCTCCACGAGCACACTATTTAATTTATTATGGCTGAGGTCGAAAAACTTTAAATTACCTAAACTTGCAAATTGTTCTTTCAAGAGCACACCACTGAATTTATTATAGCCGAGGTCCAATTTCTTTAAGTTGCCTAGACTTGCAAAAAATTCTTTGAAGAGCATACCACTGAAGTTATTGTGGCTGAGGTCTAAAAGCCAAAGCTCTAATTTCCCTAAATTTGCAAATTGTTCTTTCAAGAGCACACCGCTGAAGTTATTGTGGCTGAGGTCCAAAAGCTCCAATTTCCCTAAATTTGCAAATTGTTCTTTCAAGAGCACACCGCTGAAGTTATTGTGGCTGAGGTCCAAAAGCTCCAATTTCCCTAAATTTGCAAATTGTTCTTTCAAGAGCACACCGCTGAAGTTATTGTTCCTGAGGTTCAGCTTTTTCAAATTACTCAGTGCTCCAACTCCTACAGGTAGAGGGCCAGTCAACATGTTTTTAAATGCTCGAAGAACACTGAGATTGGTCATGTTACCAATCCAACTAGGTAGATTCCCTGTGATATTTGCATACTCCACAGAAAATTCTTGCAATGTATTCCATGAACACTTTGGCAATCGCTCCATGAGCTCCCCTATGTTTGAATCTAAGTTGTTATGGCCGAACCTCATTATTTCCAAATTGCACAAATTTTCCAATTTTTCTGGTATCAAACCCACAAGATTGTTCCAACTAAAGTCTATGACTTGAAGGGACGTCATGTTTGCCAAATCACTAGGAATGGATCCTTCCCAGCCGGAACTGAAGAGGTAAAGCTCCTTAAGGCCTATGAGATTCCAAAACCATGCGTGCTTGAGTGAAGTATGGAAGGTGTTATCAGACATATCAAGGACTTCGAGATGTGTGAGATTGGAAAGTGATACACTAGCAAACATGGTACTATTTAGTCCACACTCGGACATGCGAAGCACTTTAAGAGAAGGAAGCATGTTAACCCTCTGAAACCAATCCCTCGTAGAACTAAGATCCACATCACTCATGTCAAGATGTCTCAACAAAGAGAGATGTGGCAACCATGCAAGATCCACTATGTAAGAGTTATTCCCATAATAATCATAATTCCAACTGAGATCAAGATATTGCAACTTTGAGAGATTGCCAAGTTGGGAAGGTATTCTCCCACTGAATCCTGCCGACGAGAGGTTGAGATACCTTTGGTTCTTGAGAGAAGACAAGAAGACAGGGATGCTTGTGCCATTGAAGTCATTCCAGCTCAGATCAAGATACCTCAAGTGTTGTAAAGTAGCCAAAGAAGAGCTCATCTCGCCCGCCGACAAGCTCAATGATCTGCTCTTGTAGTCGCTATAGTAGTCGATGTAGTCGCTGTAGTACTCGTACACGTAGTCGTACATGTAATAGCCCATGTCGTTCATGTCGATGTTGCGGAGGTTGAGGTTGATGAGATGGCCCGTTCTGTTGCTGCACCGGACTCCCTTCCGTTGGCAACAATCCTCACCCTGCCATGACGAGAGACGGCCAGCAGGGTCCAGGAGGCTTGCCTTGAAGGACAGAAGCGCATCTCGCTCGCTGCTGATGCAGGCGCCTGATACACTCGCTTGGCCATGGGAAGTGGATGTTTCTTGGAAGATCAATAGGCAAAGGAGTAGTGCAGTTCCTCGGATGAGGAGCACGAGCTTAGTCATATTGATTGGAAATGGCGGATGGAAAGGACAATGGATGGAAAGGAGTATCCGAGTATGGTCTACAAACCACGTCCTATACTCAAGGTGTGGCTAGAATTTGTTGATTGGGACAGCCGACCATGCAAAACACGGCAGAAGTTGGAGCTGGAATTTCTATCCAGGATTGCACCAGTAATATCCGCACATATATTGTGGGTCAGGTCACACATCCAGCGCTAAAGTCTAGAGAGTTTTTTCAGTGTTGGCAACCCCTCCCTCTACCAGCTGAAATACACAAATTTAGATGCATAAATACAAAGACTCGTAGCTCTCAGTAGTTGTCAGTACTCAGCAATCAGCAAAACGAATCAAAAGGGCAGTATTTCAAAAAACACATCAGAATTTGACCAACCACTCCCATTGTATGGTCCACAAGCAAAGGCAGTCCAGGTCTTGGTCTTTGTCATGTTTTTTTTCAAAAATGGGGGACTCCCCGGCCTCTGCATCAGAACGATGCATACGGCCACATTTATTAAAAAATAAAGTAGTTCAACAACGTCTTGCAGTCTGCAACAAAATGAGAAGCTGGCTCACAAAGAGCAACAAAAGCAAAAAAGGCCCAAAAGCCACAACCGGCTGGCATAAGATAGATAGGTAAACTAATCGCCTATCCTATTACATGACCGTCATCCAAACCGGTTGAAGATATCCCGCGCTACCATCTCCCACCGGGGAGATCCAGTAACCAAACGCTCCCTGGCCTCCGTCGGAGTGAGTAAGGACCACATACGGATTAGCGCAGTAGCCCGGAATAAAACCTGCAAAAAATGAATAGTTGTTGTTCTGTTAAAAGCCAAATCATTTCTGCAGTTCCAAATTGCCCATAACAACGCACACGCTCCTACGCGAATTTGTCTAGCTGTTTCAGACTCTAGGCCAACTAGCCACGTTCCAAATAACGACCTGATCGAATTCGGAGGAGTAATGTTAAAGGCAATTTGCGCCGAGCACCACAAAACCCTCGCCAACGGGTAATCAAAGAAGAGGTGCTTGATAATTCATCCCGATCACAGAAACTACACCTAGTAGAGCCTGTCCAATTGCGCTTAACCAAGTGGCCGCCATTCTTCAAGAAGTATGATGCATTAAGGGCTAAGATTCTAGCCTGTGGGACAGAAGATGCAATGACAAGGCTCAGAAGTGCTCAATCGCAATATTAACAAGTCACCCGCATCATGCTTCAATATTCGAGCTGAGGCTTTCTTATTGATAAAAGTATTCCAGCTGAAATTTGAGTACCAAGTATATCCCCTCAATGTGAGAATGAATTCAAAATCAAGCCTCAACATGGGTTTAATATTGTGTGCAATGAAAGAATGCAAGCAAAGATATCAGATTATAAGACAACACAATGTTATCAAAGATCAAACTGGAAATAGTAACCGGACCAGCGAACTTAAAAGCAGAAAGAGAAGTGTAGTTCCTCGGCAGCCTGGGTGGAGTCGAAACAGTTTGCCTGGCCAAAGGAAAGAGCAACGTCAGCTCAAATGGAAATTTTAGATTTTCTAAGGCATGCTCCAAGTATGTCACTGAGTGGTACCTTGATGGAAATGATGAAGTGGCCGCCATTCTTCAAGAAGTATGATGCGGTTAAAGGCTAAGATTCTAGCCTGTGGGAAATAAGATGCAATGACAAGATATAGAAATGCGCAACCACAATATTAACAAGTCACCCACATCATGCTGCAATATTCAAGCTGAGGGTTTTTACTGAAACGGTACTCAAACTTCAGGAAGAGCTAGCATTATAATTTGCGTCTTGCTGTGAACATATACAATGGGCTAATATCAACTTGAAGGAAAATTGGAGAGCGTTCCTTCAGTTCCCAATGCTCGAAACACAACAGCAAATAGTTCTGGAATGCAGACAGAAACCAGTCAAAATAGGTGCAGTTACCTCGAGGCCGCTGCACCAACCTCCGAGCCTCCGAAGCACTGGTACCAATCGGCACTTTCAAGAAGGGACGCGACGATGACGACGCTGCTGTCAAGGGTTTCCCCCAGTACACTGTGAGGAGAGAGGAAGGGTAGCCCCGACGCCCTTCAGGAAGGTCAGGCGGTACCCACAAGCGCCACCGCGTCGGTGTCGGCCAAGCCAACAGGGATTTCTCCCGATCTCAACCTCCACCTCAGGCACTTCAGAGCTCGCCACCAAACAGACCCTCACCCTGCGCCAACCCGGACACGAAGCTTCCCACGCCGTCTCACCACGGCACCGTGAAGCATGGTCCGCACAAAGAGGGAGAGGAGCCGGGACTAGGGAAGCATCACCGTCGGCACGCGGGAGGGCCCCACCTCCACCGTCAAAGACGGTAGCTGACCGGACGCAATAGCAGGAACATACCAGGCCGTGGCCGCACAGGCCCGGCCGGGATCTCCGAGGCCCATAAAGTTCCCGCCTTCGCGCTGCAACCGGCACGCCGTCGACGCCGCCGCCCCTGTCCAAGCCGCTCCCCTGCCTCCCCGCACAGAGAGCCGCCAAGTGGAAGCACCACCTCCACGCGCACCGCCGGCCACCACCACCAGGTCGCCGGACCGCCACCGGCCGAGCCACACCACCACCGCACGCCCGCGACAGAGAGGAACCAACGCAGCCGTCGGGGGCCCGAAGCCGGACCCCAGCCGCCGCCCACGCCGCCCGCAGCCCGCGCCGCCTGCCGGACGGATCCGGCCGCCACGGCGAGGCGCGCACCACCGCGCAGCTGGCCACGCCGCGCCATGGGAAATCACATGTGATGTATTTGCGACATGCGTATGCCATGTGCAGACGATAGAGGGGCATGCCCAGCCATTGGTAGTGTGAAATTACCTCGGCGACATGACTGATCCAACCATTTGAATCCTTGGAAAGTCGTATGATGCCGGAAATCCTCGGGAGTTGTCACGGAGTCATTGAATGGTCCATTTAGGGTGTGGTAAAAGTTTGGGCGCGTTTCTTATAGGCCTCACCTGAGGCCGCTTGTAAACTACACCATCTCCGAGGTTGTCTCTCGGTATCGAGAGAGAATGTATCGGGTTTGTGAAGGAATTGCGGGAGATGTTGCTCCATTGGCCTCGAAACTACTCGTGCTCTCAAAGGAGGCCATCGAATGACACGTGTCAGGCCCCCGCCTTTTTCGGACGCGCCTGCAATATTTGAGACATTTATTGCACTTCTAGGGTTTCAGCGCCGGAAATTGCAGATCCGCAAGGCGGCACATGACATCATGCCCAGAAGCGGCATGGAAAATCATATGTGATGTATTTGCGACATGCATATGCCATGTACAGTCGAGAAAGGGGCGTGCCCAGCCATTGGTAGTGAGAAATTACCTCGGCGGCATGCCTGATCCAACCGTTTGAATCCTCGGAAAGTCGTATGATGCCGAAAATCCTCGGGAGCTATCACGGCGTCATTGAATGGCCCAACCACTGGTACTGCTACGTTGTCCTTGAAACTTCTCGTACTCTCAAAGGAAGCAGACGACGGAGAGGCATGCCCAGCCATTGTAAATCGAGGGCATCGAAGATATGACCCATGAAAACTATTTAGGGAAAGTGGGTGAGGGAGAAATAATAATTAAGCAGCAATAATAAATACAATGGAAAATCATTTAAACAAATTTTGCATAAATATAACCTTAGTGCTTTCAGCTGGCACACGGCTTATATACAATATAAGCCGAGTACCGTGGTCTAGCGCACGGCTTATATAGACTATAAGCCGAGTGTACCCGTAGGCACTCGGCTTATATAGCCTATAAGCCGAGTGCACCCATCTGGCACACGGCTTATTGGATGCTCCATGACGGCGCCGTCCACTGTCTCTGTTATCGACACGTGGATGGTATCTTTGCCGACCGCGAGCTGTAAGCCGAGTGCCTTTTCCAGTAGATACCTTGTGCTTAATTTAAACCGTGAGCTATTTTGTACAGCTCGGCTTATAGGTTGTTATAAGCCGGGTGTTTTGCAGTTGCCGGGTGTTTTTCTTTCTTGACTCGGCTTAGTGTAACGTAAGCCGGGTACCTGAAAAATAGATCTCGGTCTATAGTCTTTTAAACGGCTTATAAGTTTTTTCCCGTAGTGTAGAGGTGCGTGTCCCTTCCCATCCGCCCCATCACGGACGACGCCGCTCAGGCTGCTCGCCTGCAGACCGAATGTTGTCCACTGGCATGCCTCCCCAACTCTCCCCGGCCACGGCGGCGAGGCTGGTAGCCGCAGAGCTCGACGACGGCGGAGAGGTGAACGGAGACGGGCGTGTGCGTGTCATCCACACAACGTGTGCGGATTTAGTTAATTCTATGCTTAAAAATATCAAGCATTTTATTTGTTGAGAGAAACATCTTAAACATTTTATTTGTTTAGAGACTTCTTTCCTTACCATAACATTGAAGATTTTCATCACTTGCAGCAATGGATTCATGTCATCTCCTTAATATGCAGCTTGCTGATTCTTCAGAGGGAGCAAAGGCAGTCACTGACTGGAATATGTGTGTTGTATTTGATATCCTGACGAAAAAACAAAGTGTGAGCCTGGAGAACCTCATTTTGAACATACCATCATTGGGCCAAACGAGTCGAGAATGGTTTTGCTTTCAGATTTGATTGTAGAGATTGGAAGGCATCGTTTCTGCTCATAGAAATCTCCTACTGTATTTGAATATTTTACCTGAATGATCAACCTCATTGTTAGTGGTGGATTCATGTAGATGCAGGAGTCGTACAGAAATGTATTAGATTCAATTAACAGAACTTGATAAAAAAATAGAAATAGCATTCAAACGATTTGATTTGAGTACCCGCTGTGAGTCCACCTTCCTTGGCCATGGCCGGCGGTTATTTCTGCCACGACGGATGTTGCTTCATCGCATCAGGTGGCGAGAATCAGATGTGCTCCCCAACTTCAAACTTTGCATCACTTTAAAGCATGTATTCTCAATATGTTCCGTGCGTGTTTGTGACTGTACTGAATGTACTGTAGTGTTTGAGAAAGATTAATTTGGAAGTCATGTAGCAAAGGGTTTTTGTACCAGCAATAGGTATTTTGGATGTGTGATACTAATACTAGAAGCTAAGTTCTGTGCTCAGACTTAGCATCACACACAACATGAACAACCTCATTCAGTGAACAACCTGAATTTTTCGATTCAGAATCCCCTTTTCCAGATGACGAGTGAAAGCAGAGCATCTCTCACCTGAGATGATTTGGAGCTGATGCCCGAGGAGCTGATTCGAGAGGTAGAGGGGTTGCGGCAGTGTGCATGATGTTCAAACAGATTACTGTAACCCCCATGATGGCCAAACAGATAAGGGTGCAAAAGATGAGCATTTCCTGCTCAAATCAAGTTTGCGTCAGAGATACAACGATGTTCAGAACAATTCTCTTGCAGGCCACAAGCGGCTACCTGTAGACTTGCTTTGAGTTTGATAGGTGAGATGTTCTTTTCCTTTTCCTTTGTTTTATTCTTGCTGGACGGTGTACTAGCTTGGTTTGGCTGGAACACCAAAAAACATGAAAAAGTATTGTTAGCACAGTACGTCACTATGTATGTACAAGCGAGACGACTCTAAATTTGTATTTTGATGCCCAGTAATACATGGAGAATCGTCTTCCTTTCAGTTCAGTTTCATTGTTGGAACATCTCTTGAGTCTCTTGCTCAACAAAAGGTTCTTTTCTTGTAAACATAAGATGTTCACGAATAAGAGATGTTTTAACATTTTTAGTGTGTTCACTCATTTCAGATGGAGCAACATTTTCTGCTCAAATCAAGTTTAATATAATTGCTGTAAAACAGCAGGAATTGTCTCACAAAACCCCTTACACTTGGGTCACACATTACTACTACTGCTACTAGTGCATCGGAGCAAGCAGATGGCAGAAACAACACAGCCACTTCTTTTCTTCTTCTCAACTTCACTTTTGCTTCTTGGGCATCCTGTAACCACCAACGACGCAAGCATGGTCGCGCTCGAAGGGCTCCAGGGTCACCTGCTCCGAGGGCTTGAACTGGTCGGCCTTGAGCTTCTCCCCTTCGCTCGCAAACACGGCCTCAGCAGCCTGGGTCGAGTCGATACAGTTGGCCTGATTCAAAGCAAAGAGCAATGTCAGCTCAAATGGCAACTTCTAAAAGTTACAAGGCAAGTGTTTCTTGGACATGGCATGAAACTCACAGTACCTTGATGGAAATGACGAAGTGGCCACCATTCTTCAAGAAGTATGATGCGTTAAGGGCCTCCTCGTCTTTGGACGGCTCCCAGGGGAGAAGACGTACTATGTCGTTTCAGCTGATTGATTATAGCTTGTGCAGCTTCCTGCAGAATGGATGGGTTCAGCATCTGGTTAGCGTGCGTTTCAGTTTTGTTGGAAATTCATTCTGGGCCACCATATGCAAAATAACAACGGATGTACATAGCATGCACCGTAAAGAAAGCTTAGAAGGCCGCGTTTAGTAGATAGTAAAGCTTGGTAGAGCACTTACAATGTTTTTGATGCGGGCAAGCTAGCCTGCTTCATTTCACTGCTCTCCATATTATGTACCATCTGGGGACTGGCGAGCTGTTGTATACACTGTGGCAAAGACTTGATTCTCTTGTATTCATAACCTTAAAAATGTCTTCGAATGATTTTCTTTCCAGTCAGGTTTTTAAGGTGTTCAAGGCTCTCTGGAAGGGACTCTAGTTTTTGACAACTTGAGATGTCTATTGTTTGAAGATTTTTTAGGCTTCCTAGGCTCTCTGGAAGGGACTCTAGTTTATAGCAACGTGAGAGGTCTAGTATTTGAAGGTTTTCTAGACTTCCAAGGCTCCCTGGGAGGCATTCTATTTTCCTGCACCATGAGAGCTTCAGTGTTTCAAGGTTTTTGAGGCTTCCAATGCTCTCTGGGAGGGACTCTAGT
Source organism: Triticum urartu (assembly GCF_056163025.1). Taxonomy (NCBI): domain Eukaryota; kingdom Viridiplantae; phylum Streptophyta; class Magnoliopsida; order Poales; family Poaceae; genus Triticum; species Triticum urartu. Next base: position 592,856,612 of record NC_141878.1, on the reverse strand, counting down.
TCAGTGCCTGAGAGGTCTAGTGTTCGAAGGTTTTTGAGGCTTCCAAGGCTCTCTGGAACGGATTCTAGTTTATGGCAGGCTGAGAGGAGTGTACTAAGGTTTTTTAGGCTTCCAAGGCTCTCTGGAAGGGACTTCAGTTTATAGCAGTGTGAGAGGTCTAGTGTTTGAAGGTTTTCTAGGCTTCCAAGGCTCTCTGGGAGGGACTCTAGTTTCTCGCACCTTGAGAGCTTGAGTGTTTCAAGGTTTTTGAGGCTTCCAATGCTCTCTTCAAGAGACTCTAGTCTACTGCATCCTGAGAGGTCTAGTGTTTGAAGATTTTGTAGGCTTCCGAGGCTCTCTGGAAGGGACTTTAGTTTACTGCAGTCTGCGAGGTTGAGTGTTTGAAGGTTTTTGAGGCTTCCAAGGCTCTCTGGAAGGGACTCTAGTTTACGACAGCTATAGAGGTCTAGTGTTTGAAGGGTTTTCAGGCTTCCAAGGCTCTTCGGAAGTGACTTTAGGCGGCGACATAGTGAAAGGCCTAGTGTTTGAATGTTTTGGAGACTTCCGGGGCTCTCTGGAAGGGATTTAAGTCTATGACATTCTGAAAGGCCTAGTGTTTGAAGAGTTTTTAGACTTCCAAGGCTCTCTGGAAGGGACTCCAGTTTACGACACCATGAGAGGTCTAGTGTTTGAATGGTTTTTAGGCTTCCAAGGCTCTCTGGAATGTACATCAATCTCGAGCATACTGAGAGGTCAAGTGTATGAAGGTTTTTGAAGCTTCCAAGGCTCTCTGGAAGTGACTAGTTTATGGCAGCGTGAGAGGTCTAGTGTTTGAAGGTTTTCTAGGCTTCCAAGAGTCTCTGTTATGACTTTGACACCGACACAATAGGATAAGTCAAGATGCACTAGACTCCCATGTTTGCTAACCGAGCTTGGTATTGCTGTAATTTCACGTGATCCACTAAGCTTCAGGTAATGTAATTTTGAGAGCCGAGTGATAATCTCGGGAAATTGCCGATCTTGCAGCCCCGGAGCAATAAGAACCTCCAGTTGCTTTAGTTGTCCTAGGGTGCTTGGAAACTCTGTGATGGAGCATCCAGATAAATCCAAAACACGCAAGCACTTTGGAAATGAAAATGCATCACCATGGAATTCACAATCTGAGAAATGCATTGCCCTTAACTTAGGTGGGAAAATAGTTGACATCTTCTTCGCCTTAGTGTAATCTAAAATGTTGCAATTTATAACAGACGCATAGCAGCAATATTCTTTTCTTCCAGTACTGCTTGCTCTTTGAGCATCAAAGATAACCAACTCTTCAGCAATGACCGATCTTGCAAGATCATGCACGAGATCGTGCATGGTGAAGGTTGTTTTTGGAAATTTCTGAAACAAAAAATAGCATTAATTCCACCAAACTAAATTGTCAAGCAAATAGTATTGTTTATATAAATGACGTGACATAATTCTTTGAGAAAGATTAGTATGGTCAACTTGGTAGGCCGTAAAATTGTCTTCGTTTGCACTTCTGCTCAACGCGATTCACCACCTTTGGTTGGCCTTACGCGCTTAAAGCAAGTACATCAGTCTATCTAAATTTCTCCAAAAGGCACTTTAATTTAGAGAGTACCTATAATTGGTAGAGCGTAAAAAGTGCCTCTCCTCCAGCAATTTACCTATAATTAGCTATTTGCCGGTGCGTTGCAATGGGGCATACATATATTCTAGCGGTTCTAACACCAATCATTTTCGGCATATGCCTTACACCCACCATATTCTATATTTTGATAATATTTAATTTGATTTGAGTACGCGTAGGGGAAGACAAGGAAAGTATTTATTTAGTTGAGGTTTTTGTACGATTTGATTTGATTTGATTCGGGTATGGTTAGGGAAGCCAAGGAAAGTTTTGATTTAGTTGAGATTTTGGGAAGATTTGATTTGATTTGATTTGATTGAGTTATGGCTGGACGTGGTTTTGGAAAAGTACCATTTTGGTTTAGATTATTCCAAGTTACTCTATTTACGTTGTTTCTTATTTTGTGCGGCATCGATTGAGGTTAACAAAAAATCAGCAGAAAACCAAAGGGAGGGTGCGTGGGAAGGAAAAAACCGGGAGAGGAGGTGAGGTGAAAGCCGCGAAACTACCAACTCCCATTTAATAGTAGAGATGCTCTACTATATTTCATTTTGCTTCTATCTATCTTCCTATTTCGTCGAGTACCTCATGTGCGCTAAACTCAATGCAGGCGGGAGCTGCTGCAGGCATTGGCAGAGCTAGTGCGGAGCTGGTGGAGGTAGAGCTCGCGGCGGCGTACCGTTCGCCTTGGGTCACCTTCATGGCTGGGGTGCGGCAGGGAGGCGGAGGATATGGGAGGAAACGGGCCACGACAGCCGTGTTTAGGCCCTACGATCGGCAAAGGTGAGAATTGGGGGGAGGGGAGGGGAGGGGTGGGGAGGTCGGCGGCCAGAGAAGGGTGGGCAGTGCCGGCGTGGGGTGGAGGTTTCCGCATGCATCGGTTGGCCCTTCCCATGCAACATTTTATATAGAAGGGTGTGCTCTTCTCATTTTGGAGGTAGATGAGAGAAATTCAGGTAGAGTGCCTAAAAATTATGAATAGAAAGAGCTTGCACTTTTGCAGTTTTTATGGATAGATGGCTCCTTTATGAATAGAAAGAGCTTGCACTTCCGAAGCTGCCGCCGCCAGCAAGAGGGGTCGTACCCACAATGGAGTTCCCCAGCACCTGCCTCTTGCGAAATCTGTCAGGTTCCTAAGCCAGAATGAAGATCTTCTTGGTGGTGGCTAGTGGCATTGTTGCTTGGCCTGATGTGGTGCTAATGACTGTCGTGGCAGCAAGCAGAGTAGGATTACGACGTGGTAGTGGTCACAAGACTCACAACTCACAAGATGAGAGGTAGATAGAAAATGATAGTGAGAAGGTAAAAATATTAGTCTCCCCAATGTCAAACTGGTGGTCAGAATTGATATGTCTTGCCACATGTGCCACCTCACGACAGAAGTGGTTATGGTGAAAATATGCATACGTGTTTAGAGAACTAGGAAACTGAAATACAAATTCTTTTGGAGGGCGGCGGATAGGTATTTACTAAGGGTGAACTACACATACAGTATGCATCTGTTACATTTTTTAGGGAAAATTATTGTTCAGCCAAATATATATATAGACTATTTGATAAGCCAAATAAAATACAGTACTATGCATTAACTGGATGTGTAGTGATCCAAATGGCTTTTGACAAGGGGAAACTACAACTAACATGTATGCCTTTGCACAGTAATTGTTGCATACCATTTGATAATTGAGTAAAAAAGAATACTCTCTATTCTATAATGTAAAGGTATGCCATAGTAACTCACCTTGCGCAATTTTGAATGCTGAAGGAAAGACATCCCGAGGAATTGCCTAACATACTTCTCACCAAGTTGCATGGCCGAAAAGTTATTAGATGGCTCGATAAAACCCAGAGCAATCCATTGCTGGATAAGATCATCTTTACTTATATTGTGACCTTTAGGAAAGATGCCACAATAGGCAAAGCATAACCTCAAATATGGTGTCAGAGTATTGTAACTTAACTTCAAGGATGGTAACACTGTACTATCAGAAAATGGTTCATCCCAAATATCACTATTGCACATTGCTTCCCAGTCACTAAGATCCATTCCAGATAGCAAGAATCCAAGTGCTTGAGCTGCTAATGGCAAACCTCCACATTTCTTTGCAATCTTCTGTCCAACTGGTTCAACTTGCTTTTTATCAACTCTAGATTCAAAGCCACTGTTTTGCTTGATTATTCTCCAACACATATCATTGTCCAAGGGATCTAGCATATATGCTTCAACAGTACAGATTTTTCTTGCAATGTCTATGCTGCGTGTTGTGACTAAAACTCTCATCTTGGAGCTTACATTCAACATAAGCTTGAGTTGATCCAGTTGGAAGTTATCTGTCTCCCATATGTCATCCAAAACAATTAGAGTCTTCTTATCTTGAGGTAGATGTTTAAGATGTTGGTTTATCAACTGCCTTGTATCTAGATTTTGGCTTCCTTTTTCTACTTGAGAAATTATGGAGTTCCCTATTTTTTTCAAGTCAAACACCTGGGATACATAGACCCATACCCGATGATCATACTCTTTGAACTGAGCATCATTGAAGATCAGTTGTGCCAAAGTTGTCTTTCCTATGCCTCCAAGCCCACAAACAGGGAGAATTGTGATATCTTCTTTGTTGCTGCTAGTGCATAACAAAGACAGAACATTCATCCTGTCTTTGTCTCTCCCTATGATGAGTGATTCAATCACATCTGATGTTGTTTCCCGTGGATTAGGAATCTGGTGCACATTAATTAGGCTGGAGTTATCATGTGTGAATTTGAAACTCTCGTGATCCTCTTTGATCTTTCTTAGCTGACCTCTCATCTTCTTCATCTTATAAGCCATGGTAATCTTGGGTGCAATAGAAAAACAGTCCAGCTTCTCAATCATCTACAAGAAGTTTAAACAAGTCATTATGAAATAATATAAGACATGGGAGCAACTAGCTACACCCAGCATTAATAAGAAGTATGTTCATCTCTCTACCCGATAACTGCATGGTAGATGTAGGAGTATATAGGAATGCACTTGGAAGTAAAGCATTTTTTTTATGTATAAATAGCTCCCCTTTTAGAACATTTTTTATTCTTTTACAGCCAGTTTCAAGTTGCAATTTAACTAGAGCACATTTGCCTATATTGGAAAGTGCTTTCAGATGATCATGGTTTTCTGGGAAATAATATATTAGGAAACTAATAATCATATGATTTAACTAAAAAGACAAATTCCGTACTGGCTATATAGGAATATTAGTTAATTAACTAAAACCGATCGAGTGAAGACACATGCGGCTTATGCATACCTTTCTGGAGGCCGGTTCACGGTTAGCTTGGAACACCTCCGTAAGGAGCATGTAAGAGATGTCGTAGGGAGCGTTCTTGAGCTGGTTGAGCCATAGCCGCACCAACTCCTCCGCGACAGACCACCAACAATTTTTTTCTACTTTGATGTAAAATATAGCTTGTCTTGTAGTACATGTACACCCAGTTTCATGGGATTTGTACCATGCAAGTGCTGATTTAAGTAGGCCCATCATTAATTTTCATTTTTAGGAGGGCATCAACAAATTTCAAGATTCAAGCGTTGCAATTTAACTAGTGCACCAGTTGCTTACATTACAAAGTACTTTGAGATGATCAAGCATGGTTTTGTAGGCAATAATGTAATTAACAATCAAATTATTTAACCAAAGCAAAAAACTCTGTACTAGCCAGGAATAATAATTAACGAAAAACCGATCAAGATAAGGCACGGGCGGCATATGTATACCTTTCTGGAGGCTGGTTCACTATTAGCTTGGAACTCATCGAGCATGTAAGAGATGTCGTAGGCAGTGTTCTTGAGCTGGTTGAGCCACAGCCGCACCAACTCCTCCGTGACAGACCGCCTCTCAGCATCCTTGAGCGCCGCCTCCATGTACTGCAATGTGTCCTTCATGTCCTTGAGGTCGTCCTTGAAGCTGCACAGCATGGTGACCTCATCCCCGATGGCAGAACCCAGCTTATTGCCCACTGCCGAGACCACAGCTGAGGCAAGTAAACCGGCTACATGCGCCATGTTGTTCGTCTTCGCCGTACTTTTTCTCTCTCAAGTTGCAGTATGGCAATTGGAGGAGATGTGAACACTGCCGAGTGCCTGAAATGACGCAATTATCAACTCATGCATGGTCATAAGCTATGTATGACCCCATGCTCCACCAAGATGGTAAGGGATCATCTACCTTGCTTAATTGTGGTACTGGACGCATCACAGCACACGTAAGCTTTAGCTTTACCAGCAGGATGGGGTCAAGAAAAGAATCTCAAGTTTTTCTCACTGCAAAGGAAAAACGAAAGGAACCAGTGAGAAGAAAAGAATGTGAACTCCCTCTGAAAATCAAAGGAATTGAGAAGAATCCTATTCCCCGATGCATTCTTTTGTCTGTATATAGCTTTTGAGCAGTTTTAAAACTATCAAATTCTTTAGTTCTGGATTTCACTGATGTAGACTAGCTGAAATACTGTTTGCACAGTTGCCTTCATCCCCAAAAAATCATAACCAGTTTACAGTACAGATAGCAGGACCACAAACAAAAAACAGAATCAGAAGATTTGTAGGATTACTTACAGTGAAATCACCTTCTTTGTATCTGCTGCCAGGCTGCTTGCTTGAGCAAATTTAGCAATCTTCGCCTTTTCTCTCTCAAGTTGTAGTATTCCAATTGGAGGAGGGTATAAACACAGCCGAGTACAAGAAATGACCCATGCAACCGCCAACTCATGCATGGTCATATGTATAACTCCATGCTCCACTGAGATGGAAAGGGATCATCAACCTTGCTTAATTATGACAACGCACGCAGCATGGCACACATTAGCTCTAGCTTTACCAGAAGGCAAGGGTCAAGAAAAGAATCTCAAGTCTTTCCAGCTGTAAAGGAGAAGGGAAAGGAACCAGGGAGAAGAAAAGAATGTGAACTCCCTCTGAAAAGGAATAGAATTGAGAAGAATCATATTCCTTGATGCATGCCTTGGTCTGTGTATAGCTTTTGAGCTCATTGAAAGACTTAAGTTCTAGAGTTCACTGATGGACAATTTAACAGAAAGACTATGGATTGCACAGTTGCCTTCATCCAAAAAAAATCATAACCAGTTTACGATACAGATAGCAGGATCACAAACTAAAAAGAGAATCAGAAGATTTGCAGGATTACTTACAGCGAACCCACCTTCTTTGTATCTGCTGTCAGGCTGCTTGACCAAATATAGCAATCTGCTTGGCACCTTGGTTAATTTTCACTATCCTGCAAGAAAATATTGCATCAGTATATAAAACAAAGCTGGGAACAAAAAGAGAGAACACACACTATGAAGAAAAGAATGACTGAAGATTTTTCCAAAGTAGGCAGTAATAGCAGAAGGGGAGGAAGCTCTCAATTATTACAAAATTATGCAACAGCACATAGATATTTACAGAAGCCATGGGTGGTTCCTTGCTTGTGTCATGGCGGGTAAGGTCCAGGTGTAGGGAGCCTATTTTACTTGTACCTGCCGCCGTTCATCAGGTTTCCTCGACAACGCCTCAGCCTACAAGCACCGTCTGTCAGTTCTTGCGGCGATGATGCCGAGCAACCGAAGCCGGCACCCCCTGATGCGAGGGAACAGAGGATGCTCTGCCTTGGGGTCAATATCTCCTCTAGCCACCTCTCCCATTGGCCATTTCGCACGCTGCGACCACTCTGAAATATAAGGAAGGCTGAACCCCGAAGCACACAAATATGTAAGAAAAGAAAATGTTCATCTATGGTCAATAGATCCAAAATTTGGGTGCTCTGTTGCTATTTACAAATCTACAACATCATCATGTACATAATCTGCACAATAAATTCATCAAACGCTTTACGGGATAAAATCAGAGGTTAAAATACAGTTCAACCTAGCCACAGATTCTTCAAAATTATGCAGTAGCATGATCTCTGCCCACAACGGGCACAAGAAGTTTTTGTTCACATGTCAAATATGCACTGGCAGAAAATTGAGGGTTTAATTCAAGCAGGCATAACTTTGCATTTGATCCTAATATGCAATGATCACAACATGAATTTAACTGACGAAGCAGTCATTGTAGCCACATTTATGAGGCAGCGACCCATCACAGGCAGGAAGAAATGAAAAACAGACAGAAGATCTTCACCTCCGGCGACCATGCCAGGATCGGATCAGATCCACGGGAGGCGGTTGAGGAGGGCCGGGGCGGAGGCATCGGGATCATCCGAGTGCGTGTGTGTCGCTCCCCATCCGCCCCACCACGGACGACGCCGCTCAGGCTGCTGGCCTGCAGACTGAACGCCGTCCCTTGGCATGCCTCCCCAACTCTACCCGGTCGGGGCGGCGAGGCTGGGAGCCGCAGAGCTCGACGGCGGTGGAGAGGTGAACGGAGACGGGCGTGCGCGTGTCTGTCATCCGCACAACCTGGGCAACCATTTTAGAGGGCCTGATGGGCTGGGCCGGTATAACGTGGGCCCAGCTGCCTTCCTCCCCCAAAATGATGACGCCGTCGACTCTGCTCGCTCCGCCGTATGGGTCTCGCCCTGCAGAGTTTCGATCAATTCGCTCGAGGTCAGTCAAGTGAGCAAGAGAGTAAGCGTCCGAGATGAAAATGATGGATTTGGCCAATGATCCTGTTTAGCTATCTGTTTATGTACGTATATGACTATGATTATAATCATCTTGTTTATACCCTCTGTTTGCCCTCTGTTTTGTTCCAACATACTATGAGTCTGAGGTAGGTAGCTGTTCATACAGGTTTCTCTTTGCCATCATTCATGTTGTTGACGGGCAATTAGTATGAACAGGACTTATTTCCTTACCATAGCATTGTTGATTTTCGTCAGAAATGTATGATCGTTTCCAGCAATGGTTTCTTGTCATCTCCTTAATACGCGGCTTGCTGATTCTTCAGAGTGAGCAAAGACAGACACTGACCGGAATGTGTCTGTTGTAGTATTTGATATCTCCAGAGGGAACCTGTTTTATAATATGTCAATTTGGGGTTAAGCGCCGGTTATTTTCTCATGTAGATAGTGAGCAACATCGGCCGTTCTAGAGTCATGGAATCTCGCGCCAAGAAGCCTAGAAAGGCACTCCTGGCCAGTGTTGTGTCTCCACTTTCCATGGCCATGGCCAGCAGTTACTTCTGTAACTGTCGCGATGGGTGTTGCCTCGTTGCATGGGGTGGCAAGAACCAGATGTGCTCTCCAACTTCAAACTTTGCATCACCTTAAAGCATGTATTCTTCATATGTTCCGTGCGTGTTTGTGACTGTACTGAATGTACTGTAGTGTTCGAGAGAGAATTAATTTGGAAGCAGTCATGTATACAGCAAAGGGTCTTTGTACCAGCTATATGTATTTTGGATGTGTGATACTCATAACAGAAGCTAGGTTTTTATCACACACACAACATGAATTTGTGCACTGGTGCAGTAAACAACCTTATTCAGTAAACAACCTGAATTTTTTTTGATTCAAAATCCCATTTTCTAGATGATGCGTGAAAGCAGAGCATCTCTCCGCTGAGCTGATTTGGAACTGATGCCCGAGGAGCTGATTCATGGCGTTGGTGTTGGTTCGATCTATACACTTTGGGATCGCCTAGTGGTTCTTGATTTCTGTCCATGTGCCAACCTTGAGCACTCCGCTGATCCTGGGGGGTGCTTGGCTGAAACAGAGACCCTTATACATACACCAACTTTTGCTTGTTTGCATGTGAAACAGGGAGCGCCTACTTTCAGCATTGTTTTACACTTTTCATTTCGTTTTCTTCTGCAGGCTCGTGCATTTTTGGATGTTCTAACTGTCTGAGTTTCCATGAGGCCGAAGAGCCACTAGAAATTCACTGGTGCTCCTGTTACAACGCAGTTTCCTCGCAGCTTTTTCCTTGTTTTACATGTCTATCATGAGAAACAGAAAATTATATACTGGCTTCAGTTCCTGGGTGCTGTAACACGGATCAGTACTTTCCATAGATTGCTGGCTGCTGTAAAAAAGCATCTTGATTTTGCACATAACAAAACAGAGACTAGCACAGGCAGGGGATCATGCAAACATTCATAGTGGCTCCTTCCCAAAGTGCAAATATACCCCAAATTTCATCTCTGGCATAAAAGAGACTGTAGAAATTACATAGCCACTTCTTTTCTTCTTCTTAACGCCAACGATGCAGGCGTGGTCGTGATCAAAGTCCTTGAACTGGTCGGCCTTGTGAACTTCTCCACTTCGCTGGCCTCGGTGGGCATGGTTGAGTTGAGTAAAAAATGTCTGCTCAAATGGCAACTTCAGATTAGCATGAATAAGTCTACAAGCACTGATGGTGAACAAAGGTTTCTACCTCCTGCCTCTTGAACCTTGATATATCTTCTATATTATACAAACAAGTCTGTTCAAATATTGACCAACTGGTGTCATTTTTTCCCTATGCCAATGAATTATTACTCTTTGGGAATGTACAACGCAAACTGAAGAACATGAAAAAGGCAGAGTACCCATATGGGGCTGTATCTTTCTCCATGCAGTGCACAGCGACGAGCGAACAATGGCTGACTTCAGCATAAATAATCCACAGACATATACACTTCATTTGTTACAATACAAACATACAAATACCAGTACATCAGTACAATACATACGTCCAGCCAAGGCCCCTTTAGAGTTACACAAATAGGGATATGGTGCGAACATACAAATAATATTTAGATACAAACAATTCGCTTTTCGTGGAGTTGGGCACTTCATGGTGCGCCGTCTTGAGTTTTCTCCATCATGTGAGCCCACCTTACAGCCACTTGCACATAAACCATGTCGTACATCATATCAACAAACTGGAAGAAGGCAGCCCTCCATGTCCTCTTCATCAACATGGTGCAGAAAACTATCCACAGACCCACCACAAATCCAATGCTCATGGCAAGATAAATGGATGGCATATGATCTATATCCTCGAGGCCACTTTTCTCTGCATCATGTGTTGAGCAGTTCCTGCCAACAGGATCTCCACAAAGACCAGGGTTACCGGTGTAGATATACATCTGGTTGTCAAGAGCTTGTAGCTGTTGTCCGGATGGTATTGCACCAGACAGATTGTTGTATGACAAGTTCAAGTGGCTCAAATAAGTTAAAGCTGACAAACTTGATGGTATTGCACCAGAAAACCCATTGAAGGACAGGTCGAGTGAGTCCAACTGCCTTAAATCACCAATTTGGTTTGGGATTGCTCCTGTGAGTTGATTGTTTGACAAGTTCAGATTGGTAAGCCCAATGAGCAAAGTTATCTCCTCTGGAATCTGTCCTTCAAAACTATTACTTGACAAATCAAGAACTACCAGTAACTGGTAAATTGCAAAGGTGTAGTCATGCTTTTGGTCCTTTGTGATTACTGGGATGCTCTCTTCATAAATGTAATCCCCTGTGTCCTGCGACACCACTGTCATCATTGCCTTCAGGTTTGATAAAGACCATGGTATGCTTCCTGTTATGTTGTTGTGTGCTATATCCAAATAATGAAGACCATTAAGGGAAGTGAGACTCTTAGGAATATGACCACTGAACATATTTGACCTCACTCTTAATATTTTCAACTTTGGCACTTTTTGGGGTAACCATTCTGGCAATCCTCCAAATAACCTGTTGTAAGAAAGATCAAGGAACATTAATCTTGACGACCTTTGAAGAAATTTAGGGAATTCACCAGTGAGATCATTGTTATTCAAGGCTAAGCTCAGCATGTCAGAGCCAAATTGATCTGTAGAGTTTGGAACAAGTTCCTTTTGGCACTGCATAATATCTCCTGTTAACTGGTTTCCTGATAGGTCCAACCTTTTTCAGTTTAGTCAATTGGCATATAGACGACGGGATGGTGCCTATGAATTGATTGTTTGCAAGCAACAACTCTTCGAGTAGTGGAGCATTTAACTCTGATGGCAATGAACCAGATAAAGAGTTTGAAGACAGGTTCAGTCGTACTACATTTATAGGAAACTGTGGAACTTGACCTGTAAACTTATTGGACCCGAGATGTATATAGCCAGCTAACATGTGTTGTAGATTTGTCGGTAATGAGCCATGCAATTTGTTTCCTGATGCTTGCAAGATTGAAGCTTGGGAAAATGTGACCCAAAACCACTCAGGAATAACATCATCCAGATTTGCATCACCAAGGACAAGAATATCAATGTCAGATTGCCCTTTAAGCCACTCTGGAAAATTGGGCCCAAGTTGGCATGACTGGAATCTTGCGACCTTTAGTCTAAATGGAGGAACCCATTTTTGGTTGATAGCTAATATCAAAGAGTTGTAGGACAAGTCCAGATACTCTAAATTCAATAGGCCTGTAAAATGCTCCTCCACGAGCACACTATTTAATTTATTATGGCTGAGGTCGAAAAACTTTAAATTACCTAAACTTGCAAATTGTTCTTTCAAGAGCACACCACTGAATTTATTATAGCCGAGGTCCAATTTCTTTAAGTTGCCTAGACTTGCAAAAAATTCTTTGAAGAGCATACCACTGAAGTTATTGTGGCTGAGGTCTAAAAGCCAAAGCTCTAATTTCCCTAAATTTGCAAATTGTTCTTTCAAGAGCACACCGCTGAAGTTATTGTGGCTGAGGTCCAAAAGCTCCAATTTCCCTAAATTTGCAAATTGTTCTTTCAAGAGCACACCGCTGAAGTTATTGTGGCTGAGGTCCAAAAGCTCCAATTTCCCTAAATTTGCAAATTGTTCTTTCAAGAGCACACCGCTGAAGTTATTGTTCCTGAGGTTCAGCTTTTTCAAATTACTCAGTGCTCCAACTCCTACAGGTAGAGGGCCAGTCAACATGTTTTTAAATGCTCGAAGAACACTGAGATTGGTCATGTTACCAATCCAACTAGGTAGATTCCCTGTGATATTTGCATACTCCACAGAAAATTCTTGCAATGTATTCCATGAACACTTTGGCAATCGCTCCATGAGCTCCCCTATGTTTGAATCTAAGTTGTTATGGCCGAACCTCATTATTTCCAAATTGCACAAATTTTCCAATTTTTCTGGTATCAAACCCACAAGATTGTTCCAACTAAAGTCTATGACTTGAAGGGACGTCATGTTTGCCAAATCACTAGGAATGGATCCTTCCCAGCCGGAACTGAAGAGGTAAAGCTCCTTAAGGCCTATGAGATTCCAAAACCATGCGTGCTTGAGTGAAGTATGGAAGGTGTTATCAGACATATCAAGGACTTCGAGATGTGTGAGATTGGAAAGTGATACACTAGCAAACATGGTACTATTTAGTCCACACTCGGACATGCGAAGCACTTTAAGAGAAGGAAGCATGTTAACCCTCTGAAACCAATCCCTCGTAGAACTAAGATCCACATCACTCATGTCAAGATGTCTCAACAAAGAGAGATGTGGCAACCATGCAAGATCCACTATGTAAGAGTTATTCCCATAATAATCATAATTCCAACTGAGATCAAGATATTGCAACTTTGAGAGATTGCCAAGTTGGGAAGGTATTCTCCCACTGAATCCTGCCGACGAGAGGTTGAGATACCTTTGGTTCTTGAGAGAAGACAAGAAGACAGGGATGCTTGTGCCATTGAAGTCATTCCAGCTCAGATCAAGATACCTCAAGTGTTGTAAAGTAGCCAAAGAAGAGCTCATCTCGCCCGCCGACAAGCTCAATGATCTGCTCTTGTAGTCGCTATAGTAGTCGATGTAGTCGCTGTAGTACTCGTACACGTAGTCGTACATGTAATAGCCCATGTCGTTCATGTCGATGTTGCGGAGGTTGAGGTTGATGAGATGGCCCGTTCTGTTGCTGCACCGGACTCCCTTCCGTTGGCAACAATCCTCACCCTGCCATGACGAGAGACGGCCAGCAGGGTCCAGGAGGCTTGCCTTGAAGGACAGAAGCGCATCTCGCTCGCTGCTGATGCAGGCGCCTGATACACTCGCTTGGCCATGGGAAGTGGATGTTTCTTGGAAGATCAATAGGCAAAGGAGTAGTGCAGTTCCTCGGATGAGGAGCACGAGCTTAGTCATATTGATTGGAAATGGCGGATGGAAAGGACAATGGATGGAAAGGAGTATCCGAGTATGGTCTACAAACCACGTCCTATACTCAAGGTGTGGCTAGAATTTGTTGATTGGGACAGCCGACCATGCAAAACACGGCAGAAGTTGGAGCTGGAATTTCTATCCAGGATTGCACCAGTAATATCCGCACATATATTGTGGGTCAGGTCACACATCCAGCGCTAAAGTCTAGAGAGTTTTTTCAGTGTTGGCAACCCCTCCCTCTACCAGCTGAAATACACAAATTTAGATGCATAAATACAAAGACTCGTAGCTCTCAGTAGTTGTCAGTACTCAGCAATCAGCAAAACGAATCAAAAGGGCAGTATTTCAAAAAACACATCAGAATTTGACCAACCACTCCCATTGTATGGTCCACAAGCAAAGGCAGTCCAGGTCTTGGTCTTTGTCATGTTTTTTTTCAAAAATGGGGGACTCCCCGGCCTCTGCATCAGAACGATGCATACGGCCACATTTATTAAAAAATAAAGTAGTTCAACAACGTCTTGCAGTCTGCAACAAAATGAGAAGCTGGCTCACAAAGAGCAACAAAAGCAAAAAAGGCCCAAAAGCCACAACCGGCTGGCATAAGATAGATAGGTAAACTAATCGCCTATCCTATTACATGACCGTCATCCAAACCGGTTGAAGATATCCCGCGCTACCATCTCCCACCGGGGAGATCCAGTAACCAAACGCTCCCTGGCCTCCGTCGGAGTGAGTAAGGACCACATACGGATTAGCGCAGTAGCCCGGAATAAAACCTGCAAAAAATGAATAGTTGTTGTTCTGTTAAAAGCCAAATCATTTCTGCAGTTCCAAATTGCCCATAACAACGCACACGCTCCTACGCGAATTTGTCTAGCTGTTTCAGACTCTAGGCCAACTAGCCACGTTCCAAATAACGACCTGATCGAATTCGGAGGAGTAATGTTAAAGGCAATTTGCGCCGAGCACCACAAAACCCTCGCCAACGGGTAATCAAAGAAGAGGTGCTTGATAATTCATCCCGATCACAGAAACTACACCTAGTAGAGCCTGTCCAATTGCGCTTAACCAAATTATGTTTCGTTAAGATGACTTGTTTATGTACAAACCACATAAACACTTTGATTTTCAGAGGAACCTTAACTTTCCAAACATGTTTGGAACTAGGAATAACACTAAAATTGATGACATCAATGTACATCGACTTGACTGTGAATTCCCCTTATCTTTGTCATGTTGTATGCATACTTCTCTAATACTGAAGTTTTCTTTTTTGCGGGGACTCTAATACTAAAGTTAACCATGCGAAAACCTATAACCATCTGGACAGTCTACCATGCAGAGCAATTGAACAAGCAAATATGCAGCAGTGCAGATAGTGTGGAGAGTGTTAGGATTAATTAACTAGTGTTAATTACTCCCTCCGTTCCTAAATATTTGTCTTTTTAGAGATTTCAAATGGACTATCACATACGGATGTATATCGACATATTTTAGAGTATAGATTCACTCATTTTGCTCCGTAATGTAGTCACTTGTTGAAATTTCTAGAAAGATAAATATTTAGGTATGAAGGGAGTATGTACTAGTATAATAGCAGAGAGAAGCAGCGCATTCGCAGTCGACGTCATGGCCTTGCACTGCACGCATACTTCTCTTCTAGTCAAGTCAAGTTATGGCCGAATGATTTGGACAATCGACCGCGCCGAGCACGGCACGGCAGACATCATAGCAATTTTCTCCTTAGTAATCTAGCGATACAGTTGGCCTGATTCAAAGCAAAGAGCAATGTCAGCTCAAATGGCAACTTCTATAAGTTACAAGGCAAGTGTTTCTTGGAAATGACATGAAAGTGACGGTACCTTGATGGAAATGACGAAGTGGCCGCCATTCTTCAAGAAGTATGATGCATTAAGGGCTAAGATTCTAGCCTGTGGGACAGAAGATGCAATGACAAGGCTCAGAAGTGCTCAATCGCAATATTAACAAGTCACCCGCATCATGCTTCAATATTCGAGCTGAGGCTTTCTTATTGATAAAAGTATTCCAGCTGAAATTTGAGTACCAAGTATATCCCCTCAATGTGAGAATGAATTCAAAATCAAGCCTCAACATGGGTTTAATATTGTGTGCAATGAAAGAATGCAAGCAAAGATATCAGATTATAAGACAACACAATGTTATCAAAGATCAAACTGGAAATAGTAACCGGACCAGCGAACTTAAAAGCAGAAAGAGAAGTGTAGTTCCTCGGCAGCCTGGGTGGAGTCGAAACAGTTTGCCTGGCCAAAGGAAAGAGCAACGTCAGCTCAAATGGAAATTTTAGATTTTCTAAGGCATGCTCCAAGTATGTCACTGAGTGGTACCTTGATGGAAATGATGAAGTGGCCGCCATTCTTCAAGAAGTATGATGCGGTTAAAGGCTAAGATTCTAGCCTGTGGGAAATAAGATGCAATGACAAGATATAGAAATGCGCAACCACAATATTAACAAGTCACCCACATCATGCTGCAATATTCAAGCTGAGGGTTTTTACTGAAACGGTACTCAAACTTCAGGAAGAGCTAGCATTATAATTTGCGTCTTGCTGTGAACATATACAATGGGCTAATATCAACTTGAAGGAAAATTGGAGAGCGTTCCTTCAGTTCCCAATGCTCGAAACACAACAGCAAATAGTTCTGGAATGCAGACAGAAACCAGTCAAAATAGGTGCAGTTACCTCGAGGCCGCTGCACCAACCTCCGAGCCTCCGAAGCACTGGTACCAATCGGCACTTTCAAGAAGGGACGCGACGATGACGACGCTGCTGTCAAGGGTTTCCCCCAGTACACTGTGAGGAGAGAGGAAGGGTAGCCCCGACGCCCTTCAGGAAGGTCAGGCGGTACCCACAAGCGCCACCGCGTCGGTGTCGGCCAAGCCAACAGGGATTTCTCCCGATCTCAACCTCCACCTCAGGCACTTCAGAGCTCGCCACCAAACAGACCCTCACCCTGCGCCAACCCGGACACGAAGCTTCCCACGCCGTCTCACCACGGCACCGTGAAGCATGGTCCGCACAAAGAGGGAGAGGAGCCGGGACTAGGGAAGCATCACCGTCGGCACGCGGGAGGGCCCCACCTCCACCGTCAAAGACGGTAGCTGACCGGACGCAATAGCAGGAACATACCAGGCCGTGGCCGCACAGGCCCGGCCGGGATCTCCGAGGCCCATAAAGTTCCCGCCTTCGCGCTGCAACCGGCACGCCGTCGACGCCGCCGCCCCTGTCCAAGCCGCTCCCCTGCCTCCCCGCACAGAGAGCCGCCAAGTGGAAGCACCACCTCCACGCGCACCGCCGGCCACCACCACCAGGTCGCCGGACCGCCACCGGCCGAGCCACACCACCACCGCACGCCCGCGACAGAGAGGAACCAACGCAGCCGTCGGGGGCCCGAAGCCGGACCCCAGCCGCCGCCCACGCCGCCCGCAGCCCGCGCCGCCTGCCGGACGGATCCGGCCGCCACGGCGAGGCGCGCACCACCGCGCAGCTGGCCACGCCGCGCCATGGGAAATCACATGTGATGTATTTGCGACATGCGTATGCCATGTGCAGACGATAGAGGGGCATGCCCAGCCATTGGTAGTGTGAAATTACCTCGGCGACATGACTGATCCAACCATTTGAATCCTTGGAAAGTCGTATGATGCCGGAAATCCTCGGGAGTTGTCACGGAGTCATTGAATGGTCCATTTAGGGTGTGGTAAAAGTTTGGGCGCGTTTCTTATAGGCCTCACCTGAGGCCGCTTGTAAACTACACCATCTCCGAGGTTGTCTCTCGGTATCGAGAGAGAATGTATCGGGTTTGTGAAGGAATTGCGGGAGATGTTGCTCCATTGGCCTCGAAACTACTCGTGCTCTCAAAGGAGGCCATCGAATGACACGTGTCAGGCCCCCGCCTTTTTCGGACGCGCCTGCAATATTTGAGACATTTATTGCACTTCTAGGGTTTCAGCGCCGGAAATTGCAGATCCGCAAGGCGGCACATGACATCATGCCCAGAAGCGGCATGGAAAATCATATGTGATGTATTTGCGACATGCATATGCCATGTACAGTCGAGAAAGGGGCGTGCCCAGCCATTGGTAGTGAGAAATTACCTCGGCGGCATGCCTGATCCAACCGTTTGAATCCTCGGAAAGTCGTATGATGCCGAAAATCCTCGGGAGCTATCACGGCGTCATTGAATGGCCCAACCACTGGTACTGCTACGTTGTCCTTGAAACTTCTCGTACTCTCAAAGGAAGCAGACGACGGAGAGGCATGCCCAGCCATTGTAAATCGAGGGCATCGAAGATATGACCCATGAAAACTATTTAGGGAAAGTGGGTGAGGGAGAAATAATAATTAAGCAGCAATAATAAATACAATGGAAAATCATTTAAACAAATTTTGCATAAATATAACCTTAGTGCTTTCAGCTGGCACACGGCTTATATACAATATAAGCCGAGTACCGTGGTCTAGCGCACGGCTTATATAGACTATAAGCCGAGTGTACCCGTAGGCACTCGGCTTATATAGCCTATAAGCCGAGTGCACCCATCTGGCACACGGCTTATTGGATGCTCCATGACGGCGCCGTCCACTGTCTCTGTTATCGACACGTGGATGGTATCTTTGCCGACCGCGAGCTGTAAGCCGAGTGCCTTTTCCAGTAGATACCTTGTGCTTAATTTAAACCGTGAGCTATTTTGTACAGCTCGGCTTATAGGTTGTTATAAGCCGGGTGTTTTGCAGTTGCCGGGTGTTTTTCTTTCTTGACTCGGCTTAGTGTAACGTAAGCCGGGTACCTGAAAAATAGATCTCGGTCTATAGTCTTTTAAACGGCTTATAAGTTTTTTCCCGTAGTGTAGAGGTGCGTGTCCCTTCCCATCCGCCCCATCACGGACGACGCCGCTCAGGCTGCTCGCCTGCAGACCGAATGTTGTCCACTGGCATGCCTCCCCAACTCTCCCCGGCCACGGCGGCGAGGCTGGTAGCCGCAGAGCTCGACGACGGCGGAGAGGTGAACGGAGACGGGCGTGTGCGTGTCATCCACACAACGTGTGCGGATTTAGTTAATTCTATGCTTAAAAATATCAAGCATTTTATTTGTTGAGAGAAACATCTTAAACATTTTATTTGTTTAGAGACTTCTTTCCTTACCATAACATTGAAGATTTTCATCACTTGCAGCAATGGATTCATGTCATCTCCTTAATATGCAGCTTGCTGATTCTTCAGAGGGAGCAAAGGCAGTCACTGACTGGAATATGTGTGTTGTATTTGATATCCTGACGAAAAAACAAAGTGTGAGCCTGGAGAACCTCATTTTGAACATACCATCATTGGGCCAAACGAGTCGAGAATGGTTTTGCTTTCAGATTTGATTGTAGAGATTGGAAGGCATCGTTTCTGCTCATAGAAATCTCCTACTGTATTTGAATATTTTACCTGAATGATCAACCTCATTGTTAGTGGTGGATTCATGTAGATGCAGGAGTCGTACAGAAATGTATTAGATTCAATTAACAGAACTTGATAAAAAAATAGAAATAGCATTCAAACGATTTGATTTGAGTACCCGCTGTGAGTCCACCTTCCTTGGCCATGGCCGGCGGTTATTTCTGCCACGACGGATGTTGCTTCATCGCATCAGGTGGCGAGAATCAGATGTGCTCCCCAACTTCAAACTTTGCATCACTTTAAAGCATGTATTCTCAATATGTTCCGTGCGTGTTTGTGACTGTACTGAATGTACTGTAGTGTTTGAGAAAGATTAATTTGGAAGTCATGTAGCAAAGGGTTTTTGTACCAGCAATAGGTATTTTGGATGTGTGATACTAATACTAGAAGCTAAGTTCTGTGCTCAGACTTAGCATCACACACAACATGAACAACCTCATTCAGTGAACAACCTGAATTTTTCGATTCAGAATCCCCTTTTCCAGATGACGAGTGAAAGCAGAGCATCTCTCACCTGAGATGATTTGGAGCTGATGCCCGAGGAGCTGATTCGAGAGGTAGAGGGGTTGCGGCAGTGTGCATGATGTTCAAACAGATTACTGTAACCCCCATGATGGCCAAACAGATAAGGGTGCAAAAGATGAGCATTTCCTGCTCAAATCAAGTTTGCGTCAGAGATACAACGATGTTCAGAACAATTCTCTTGCAGGCCACAAGCGGCTACCTGTAGACTTGCTTTGAGTTTGATAGGTGAGATGTTCTTTTCCTTTTCCTTTGTTTTATTCTTGCTGGACGGTGTACTAGCTTGGTTTGGCTGGAACACCAAAAAACATGAAAAAGTATTGTTAGCACAGTACGTCACTATGTATGTACAAGCGAGACGACTCTAAATTTGTATTTTGATGCCCAGTAATACATGGAGAATCGTCTTCCTTTCAGTTCAGTTTCATTGTTGGAACATCTCTTGAGTCTCTTGCTCAACAAAAGGTTCTTTTCTTGTAAACATAAGATGTTCACGAATAAGAGATGTTTTAACATTTTTAGTGTGTTCACTCATTTCAGATGGAGCAACATTTTCTGCTCAAATCAAGTTTAATATAATTGCTGTAAAACAGCAGGAATTGTCTCACAAAACCCCTTACACTTGGGTCACACATTACTACTACTGCTACTAGTGCATCGGAGCAAGCAGATGGCAGAAACAACACAGCCACTTCTTTTCTTCTTCTCAACTTCACTTTTGCTTCTTGGGCATCCTGTAACCACCAACGACGCAAGCATGGTCGCGCTCGAAGGGCTCCAGGGTCACCTGCTCCGAGGGCTTGAACTGGTCGGCCTTGAGCTTCTCCCCTTCGCTCGCAAACACGGCCTCAGCAGCCTGGGTCGAGTCGATACAGTTGGCCTGATTCAAAGCAAAGAGCAATGTCAGCTCAAATGGCAACTTCTAAAAGTTACAAGGCAAGTGTTTCTTGGACATGGCATGAAACTCACAGTACCTTGATGGAAATGACGAAGTGGCCACCATTCTTCAAGAAGTATGATGCGTTAAGGGCCTCCTCGTCTTTGGACGGCTCCCAGGGGAGAAGACGTACTATGTCGTTTCAGCTGATTGATTATAGCTTGTGCAGCTTCCTGCAGAATGGATGGGTTCAGCATCTGGTTAGCGTGCGTTTCAGTTTTGTTGGAAATTCATTCTGGGCCACCATATGCAAAATAACAACGGATGTACATAGCATGCACCGTAAAGAAAGCTTAGAAGGCCGCGTTTAGTAGATAGTAAAGCTTGGTAGAGCACTTACAATGTTTTTGATGCGGGCAAGCTAGCCTGCTTCATTTCACTGCTCTCCATATTATGTACCATCTGGGGACTGGCGAGCTGTTGTATACACTGTGGCAAAGACTTGATTCTCTTGTATTCATAACCTTAAAAATGTCTTCGAATGATTTTCTTTCCAGTCAGGTTTTTAAGGTGTTCAAGGCTCTCTGGAAGGGACTCTAGTTTTTGACAACTTGAGATGTCTATTGTTTGAAGATTTTTTAGGCTTCCTAGGCTCTCTGGAAGGGACTCTAGTTTATAGCAACGTGAGAGGTCTAGTATTTGAAGGTTTTCTAGACTTCCAAGGCTCCCTGGGAGGCATTCTATTTTCCTGCACCATGAGAGCTTCAGTGTTTCAAGGTTTTTGAGGCTTCCAATGCTCTCTGGGAGGGACTCTAGTTCAGTGCCTGAGAGGTCTAGTGTTCGAAGGTTTTTGAGGCTTCCAAGGCTCTCTGGAACGGATTCTAGTTTATGGCAGGCTGAGAGGAGTGTACTAAGGTTTTTTAGGCTTCCAAGGCTCTCTGGAAGGGACTTCAGTTTATAGCAGTGTGAGAGGTCTAGTGTTTGAAGGTTTTCTAGGCTTCCAAGGCTCTCTGGGAGGGACTCTAGTTTCTCGCACCTTGAGAGCTTGAGTGTTTCAAGGTTTTTGAGGCTTCCAATGCTCTCTTCAAGAGACTCTAGTCTACTGCATCCTGAGAGGTCTAGTGTTTGAAGATTTTGTAGGCTTCCGAGGCTCTCTGGAAGGGACTTTAGTTTACTGCAGTCTGCGAGGTTGAGTGTTTGAAGGTTTTTGAGGCTTCCAAGGCTCTCTGGAAGGGACTCTAGTTTACGACAGCTATAGAGGTCTAGTGTTTGAAGGGTTTTCAGGCTTCCAAGGCTCTTCGGAAGTGACTTTAGGCGGCGACATAGTGAAAGGCCTAGTGTTTGAATGTTTTGGAGACTTCCGGGGCTCTCTGGAAGGGATTTAAGTCTATGACATTCTGAAAGGCCTAGTGTTTGAAGAGTTTTTAGACTTCCAAGGCTCTCTGGAAGGGACTCCAGTTTACGACACCATGAGAGGTCTAGTGTTTGAATGGTTTTTAGGCTTCCAAGGCTCTCTGGAATGTACATCAATCTCGAGCATACTGAGAGGTCAAGTGTATGAAGGTTTTTGAAGCTTCCAAGGCTCTCTGGAAGTGACTAGTTTATGGCAGCGTGAGAGGTCTAGTGTTTGAAGGTTTTCTAGGCTTCCAAGAGTCTCTGTTATGACTTTGACACCGACACAATAGGATAAGTCAAGATGCACTAGACTCCCATGTTTGCTAACCGAGCTTGGTATTGCTGTAATTTCACGTGATCCACTAAGCTTCAGGTAATGTAATTTTGAGAGCCGAGTGATAATCTCGGGAAATTGCCGATCTTGCAGCCCCGGAGCAATAAGAACCTCCAGTTGCTTTAGTTGTCCTAGGGTGCTTGGAAACTCTGTGATGGAGCATCCAGATAAATCCAAAACACGCAAGCACTTTGGAAATGAAAATGCATCACCATGGAATTCACAATCTGAGAAATGCATTGCCCTTAACTTAGGTGGGAAAATAGTTGACATCTTCTTCGCCTTAGTGTAATCTAAAATGTTGCAATTTATAACAGACGCATAGCAGCAATATTCTTTTCTTCCAGTACTGCTTGCTCTTTGAGCATCAAAGATAACCAACTCTTCAGCAATGACCGATCTTGCAAGATCATGCACGAGATCGTGCATGGTGAAGGTTGTTTTTGGAAATTTCTGAAACAAAAAATAGCATTAATTCCACCAAACTAAATTGTCAAGCAAATAGTATTGTTTATATAAATGACGTGACATAATTCTTTGAGAAAGATTAGTATGGTCAACTTGGTAGGCCGTAAAATTGTCTTCGTTTGCACTTCTGCTCAACGCGATTCACCACCTTTGGTTGGCCTTACGCGCTTAAAGCAAGTACATCAGTCTATCTAAATTTCTCCAAAAGGCACTTTAATTTAGAGAGTACCTATAATTGGTAGAGCGTAAAAAGTGCCTCTCCTCCAGCAATTTACCTATAATTAGCTATTTGCCGGTGCGTTGCAATGGGGCATACATATATTCTAGCGGTTCTAACACCAATCATTTTCGGCATATGCCTTACACCCACCATATTCTATATTTTGATAATATTTAATTTGATTTGAGTACGCGTAGGGGAAGACAAGGAAAGTATTTATTTAGTTGAGGTTTTTGTACGATTTGATTTGATTTGATTCGGGTATGGTTAGGGAAGCCAAGGAAAGTTTTGATTTAGTTGAGATTTTGGGAAGATTTGATTTGATTTGATTTGATTGAGTTATGGCTGGACGTGGTTTTGGAAAAGTACCATTTTGGTTTAGATTATTCCAAGTTACTCTATTTACGTTGTTTCTTATTTTGTGCGGCATCGATTGAGGTTAACAAAAAATCAGCAGAAAACCAAAGGGAGGGTGCGTGGGAAGGAAAAAACCGGGAGAGGAGGTGAGGTGAAAGCCGCGAAACTACCAACTCCCATTTAATAGTAGAGATGCTCTACTATATTTCATTTTGCTTCTATCTATCTTCCTATTTCGTCGAGTACCTCATGTGCGCTAAACTCAATGCAGGCGGGAGCTGCTGCAGGCATTGGCAGAGCTAGTGCGGAGCTGGTGGAGGTAGAGCTCGCGGCGGCGTACCGTTCGCCTTGGGTCACCTTCATGGCTGGGGTGCGGCAGGGAGGCGGAGGATATGGGAGGAAACGGGCCACGACAGCCGTGTTTAGGCCCTACGATCGGCAAAGGTGAGAATTGGGGGGAGGGGAGGGGAGGGGTGGGGAGGTCGGCGGCCAGAGAAGGGTGGGCAGTGCCGGCGTGGGGTGGAGGTTTCCGCATGCATCGGTTGGCCCTTCCCATGCAACATTTTATATAGAAGGGTGTGCTCTTCTCATTTTGGAGGTAGATGAGAGAAATTCAGGTAGAGTGCCTAAAAATTATGAATAGAAAGAGCTTGCACTTTTGCAGTTTTTATGGATAGATGGCTCCTTTATGAATAGAAAGAGCTTGCACTTCCGAAGCTGCCGCCGCCAGCAAGAGGGGTCGTACCCACAATGGAGTTCCCCAGCACCTGCCTCTTGCGAAATCTGTCAGGTTCCTAAGCCAGAATGAAGATCTTCTTGGTGGTGGCTAGTGGCATTGTTGCTTGGCCTGATGTGGTGCTAATGACTGTCGTGGCAGCAAGCAGAGTAGGATTACGACGTGGTAGTGGTCACAAGACTCACAACTCACAAGATGAGAGGTAGATAGAAAATGATAGTGAGAAGGTAAAAATATTAGTCTCCCCAATGTCAAACTGGTGGTCAGAATTGATATGTCTTGCCACATGTGCCACCTCACGACAGAAGTGGTTATGGTGAAAATATGCATACGTGTTTAGAGAACTAGGAAACTGAAATACAAATTCTTTTGGAGGGCGGCGGATAGGTATTTACTAAGGGTGAACTACACATACAGTATGCATCTGTTACATTTTTTAGGGAAAATTATTGTTCAGCCAAATATATATATAGACTATTTGATAAGCCAAATAAAATACAGTACTATGCATTAACTGGATGTGTAGTGATCCAAATGGCTTTTGACAAGGGGAAACTACAACTAACATGTATGCCTTTGCACAGTAATTGTTGCATACCATTTGATAATTGAGTAAAAAAGAATACTCTCTATTCTATAATGTAAAGGTATGCCATAGTAACTCACCTTGCGCAATTTTGAATGCTGAAGGAAAGACATCCCGAGGAATTGCCTAACATACTTCTCACCAAGTTGCATGGCCGAAAAGTTATTAGATGGCTCGATAAAACCCAGAGCAATCCATTGCTGGATAAGATCATCTTTACTTATATTGTGACCTTTAGGAAAGATGCCACAATAGGCAAAGCATAACCTCAAATATGGTGTCAGAGTATTGTAACTTAACTTCAAGGATGGTAACACTGTACTATCAGAAAATGGTTCATCCCAAATATCACTATTGCACATTGCTTCCCAGTCACTAAGATCCATTCCAGATAGCAAGAATCCAAGTGCTTGAGCTGCTAATGGCAAACCTCCACATTTCTTTGCAATCTTCTGTCCAACTGGTTCAACTTGCTTTTTATCAACTCTAGATTCAAAGCCACTGTTTTGCTTGATTATTCTCCAACACATATCATTGTCCAAGGGATCTAGCATATATGCTTCAACAGTACAGATTTTTCTTGCAATGTCTATGCTGCGTGTTGTGACTAAAACTCTCATCTTGGAGCTTACATTCAACATAAGCTTGAGTTGATCCAGTTGGAAGTTATCTGTCTCCCATATGTCATCCAAAACAATTAGAGTCTTCTTATCTTGAGGTAGATGTTTAAGATGTTGGTTTATCAACTGCCTTGTATCTAGATTTTGGCTTCCTTTTTCTACTTGAGAAATTATGGAGTTCCCTATTTTTTTCAAGTCAAACACCTGGGATACATAGACCCATACCCGATGATCATACTCTTTGAACTGAGCATCATTGAAGATCAGTTGTGCCAAAGTTGTCTTTCCTATGCCTCCAAGCCCACAAACAGGGAGAATTGTGATATCTTCTTTGTTGCTGCTAGTGCATAACAAAGACAGAACATTCATCCTGTCTTTGTCTCTCCCTATGATGAGTGATTCAATCACATCTGATGTTGTTTCCCGTGGATTAGGAATCTGGTGCACATTAATTAGGCTGGAGTTATCATGTGTGAATTTGAAACTCTCGTGATCCTCTTTGATCTTTCTTAGCTGACCTCTCATCTTCTTCATCTTATAAGCCATGGTAATCTTGGGTGCAATAGAAAAACAGTCCAGCTTCTCAATCATCTACAAGAAGTTTAAACAAGTCATTATGAAATAATATAAGACATGGGAGCAACTAGCTACACCCAGCATTAATAAGAAGTATGTTCATCTCTCTACCCGATAACTGCATGGTAGATGTAGGAGTATATAGGAATGCACTTGGAAGTAAAGCATTTTTTTTATGTATAAATAGCTCCCCTTTTAGAACATTTTTTATTCTTTTACAGCCAGTTTCAAGTTGCAATTTAACTAGAGCACATTTGCCTATATTGGAAAGTGCTTTCAGATGATCATGGTTTTCTGGGAAATAATATATTAGGAAACTAATAATCATATGATTTAACTAAAAAGACAAATTCCGTACTGGCTATATAGGAATATTAGTTAATTAACTAAAACCGATCGAGTGAAGACACATGCGGCTTATGCATACCTTTCTGGAGGCCGGTTCACGGTTAGCTTGGAACACCTCCGTAAGGAGCATGTAAGAGATGTCGTAGGGAGCGTTCTTGAGCTGGTTGAGCCATAGCCGCACCAACTCCTCCGCGACAGACCACCAACAATTTTTTTCTACTTTGATGTAAAATATAGCTTGTCTTGTAGTACATGTACACCCAGTTTCATGGGATTTGTACCATGCAAGTGCTGATTTAAGTAGGCCCATCATTAATTTTCATTTTTAGGAGGGCATCAACAAATTTCAAGATTCAAGCGTTGCAATTTAACTAGTGCACCAGTTGCTTACATTACAAAGTACTTTGAGATGATCAAGCATGGTTTTGTAGGCAATAATGTAATTAACAATCAAATTATTTAACCAAAGCAAAAAACTCTGTACTAGCCAGGAATAATAATTAACGAAAAACCGATCAAGATAAGGCACGGGCGGCATATGTATACCTTTCTGGAGGCTGGTTCACTATTAGCTTGGAACTCATCGAGCATGTAAGAGATGTCGTAGGCAGTGTTCTTGAGCTGGTTGAGCCACAGCCGCACCAACTCCTCCGTGACAGACCGCCTCTCAGCATCCTTGAGCGCCGCCTCCATGTACTGCAATGTGTCCTTCATGTCCTTGAGGTCGTCCTTGAAGCTGCACAGCATGGTGACCTCATCCCCGATGGCAGAACCCAGCTTATTGCCCACTGCCGAGACCACAGCTGAGGCAAGTAAACCGGCTACATGCGCCATGTTGTTCGTCTTCGCCGTACTTTTTCTCTCTCAAGTTGCAGTATGGCAATTGGAGGAGATGTGAACACTGCCGAGTGCCTGAAATGACGCAATTATCAACTCATGCATGGTCATAAGCTATGTATGACCCCATGCTCCACCAAGATGGTAAGGGATCATCTACCTTGCTTAATTGTGGTACTGGACGCATCACAGCACACGTAAGCTTTAGCTTTACCAGCAGGATGGGGTCAAGAAAAGAATCTCAAGTTTTTCTCACTGCAAAGGAAAAACGAAAGGAACCAGTGAGAAGAAAAGAATGTGAACTCCCTCTGAAAATCAAAGGAATTGAGAAGAATCCTATTCCCCGATGCATTCTTTTGTCTGTATATAGCTTTTGAGCAGTTTTAAAACTATCAAATTCTTTAGTTCTGGATTTCACTGATGTAGACTAGCTGAAATACTGTTTGCACAGTTGCCTTCATCCCCAAAAAATCATAACCAGTTTACAGTACAGATAGCAGGACCACAAACAAAAAACAGAATCAGAAGATTTGTAGGATTACTTACAGTGAAATCACCTTCTTTGTATCTGCTGCCAGGCTGCTTGCTTGAGCAAATTTAGCAATCTTCGCCTTTTCTCTCTCAAGTTGTAGTATTCCAATTGGAGGAGGGTATAAACGCAGCCGAGTACAAGAAATGACCCATGCAACCGCCAACTCATGCATGGTCATATGTATAACTCCATGCTCCACTGAGATGGAAAGGGATCATCAACCTTGCTTAATTATGACAACGCACGCAGCATGGCACACATTAGCTCTAGCTTTACCAGAAGGCAAGGGTCAAGAAAAGAATCTCAAGTCTTTCCAGCTGTAAAGGAGAAGGGAAAGGAACCAGGGAGAAGAAAAGAATGTGAACTCCCTCTGAAAAGGAATAGAATTGAGAAGAATCATATTCCTTGATGCATGCCTTGGTCTGTGTATAGCTTTTGAGCTCATTGAAAGACTTAAGTTCTAGAGTTCACTGATGGACAATTTAACAGAAAGACTATGGATTGCACAGTTGCCTTCATCCAAAAAAAATCATAACCAGTTTACGATACAGATAGCAGGATCACAAACTAAAAAGAGAATCAGAAGATTTGCAGGATTACTTACAGCGAACCCACCTTCTTTGTATCTGCTGTCAGGCTGCTTGACCAAATATAGCAATCTGCTTGGCACCTTGGTTAATTTTCACTATCCTGCAAGAAAATATTGCATCAGTATATAAAACAAAGCTGGGAACAAAAAGAGAGAACACACACTATGAAGAAAAGAATGACTGAAGATTTTTCCAAAGTAGGCAGTAATAGCAGAAGGGGAGGAAGCTCTCAATTATTACAAAATTATGCAACAGCACATAGATATTTACAGAAGCCATGGGTGGTTCCTTGCTTGTGTCATGGCGGGTAAGGTCCAGGTGTAGGGAGCCTATTTTACTTGTACCTGCCGCCGTTCATCAGGTTTCCTCGACAACGCCTCAGCCTACAAGCACCGTCTGTCAGTTCTTGCGGCGATGATGCCGAGCAACCGAAGCCGGCACCCCCTGATGCGAGGGAACAGAGGATGCTCTGCCTTGGGGTCAATATCTCCTCTAGCCACCTCTCCCATTGGCCATTTCGCACGCTGCGACCACTCTGAAATATAAGGAAGGCTGAACCCCGAAGCACACAAATATGTAAGAAAAGAAAATGTTCATCTATGGTCAATAGATCCAAAATTTGGGTGCTCTGTTGCTATTTACAAATCTACAACATCATCATGTACATAATCTGCACAATAAATTCATCAAACGCTTTACGGGATAAAATCAGAGGTTAAAATACAGTTCAACCTAGCCACAGATTCTTCAAAATTATGCAGTAGCATGATCTCTGCCCACAACGGGCACAAGAAGTTTTTGTTCACATGTCAAATATGCACTGGCAGAAAATTGAGGGTTTAATTCAAGCAGGCATAACTTTGCATTTGATCCTAATATGCAATGATCACAACATGAATTTAACTGACGAAGCAGTCATTGTAGCCACATTTATGAGGCAGCGACCCATCACAGGCAGGAAGAAATGAAAAACAGACAGAAGATCTTCACCTCCGGCGACCATGCCAGGATCGGATCAGATCCACGGGAGGCGGTTGAGGAGGGCCGGGGCGGAGGCATCGGGATCATCCGAGTGCGTGTGTGTCGCTCCCCATCCGCCCCACCACGGACGACGCCGCTCAGGCTGCTGGCCTGCAGACTGAACGCCGTCCCTTGGCATGCCTCCCCAACTCTACCCGGTCGGGGCGGCGAGGCTGGGAGCCGCAGAGCTCGACGGCGGTGGAGAGGTGAACGGAGACGGGCGTGCGCGTGTCTGTCATCCGCACAACCTGGGCAACCATTTTAGAGGGCCTGATGGGCTGGGCCGGTATAACGTGGGCCCAGCTGCCTTCCTCCCCCAAAATGATGACGCCGTCGACTCTGCTCGCTCCGCCGTATGGGTCTCGCCCTGCAGAGTTTCGATCAATTCGCTCGAGGTCAGTCAAGTGAGCAAGAGAGTAAGCGTCCGAGATGAAAATGATGGATTTGGCCAATGATCCTGTTTAGCTATCTGTTTATGTACGTATATGACTATGATTATAATCATCTTGTTTATACCCTCTGTTTGCCCTCTGTTTTGTTCCAACATACTATGAGTCTGAGGTAGGTAGCTGTTCATACAGGTTTCTCTTTGCCATCATTCATGTTGTTGACGGGCAATTAGTATGAACAGGACTTATTTCCTTACCATAGCATTGTTGATTTTCGTCAGAAATGTATGATCGTTTCCAGCAATGGTTTCTTGTCATCTCCTTAATACGCGGCTTGCTGATTCTTCAGAGTGAGCAAAGACAGACACTGACCGGAATGTGTCTGTTGTAGTATTTGATATCTCCAGAGGGAACCTGTTTTATAATATGTCAATTTGGGGTTAAGCGCCGGTTATTTTCTCATGTAGATAGTGAGCAACATCGGCCGTTCTAGAGTCATGGAATCTCGCGCCAAGAAGCCTAGAAAGGCACTCCTGGCCAGTGTTGTGTCTCCACTTTCCATGGCCATGGCCAGCAGTTACTTCTGTAACTGTCGCGATGGGTGTTGCCTCGTTGCATGGGGTGGCAAGAACCAGATGTGCTCTCCAACTTCAAACTTTGCATCACCTTAAAGCATGTATTCTTCATATGTTCCGTGCGTGTTTGTGACTGTACTGAATGTACTGTAGTGTTCGAGAGAGAATTAATTTGGAAGCAGTCATGTATACAGCAAAGGGTCTTTGTACCAGCTATATGTATTTTGGATGTGTGATACTCATAACAGAAGCTAGGTTTTTATCACACACACAACATGAATTTGTGCACTGGTGCAGTAAACAACCTTATTCAGTAAACAACCTGAATTTTTTTTGATTCAAAATCCCATTTTCTAGATGATGCGTGAAAGCAGAGCATCTCTCCGCTGAGCTGATTTGGAACTGATGCCCGAGGAGCTGATTCATGGCGTTGGTGTTGGTTCGATCTATACACTTTGGGATCGCCTAGTGGTTCTTGATTTCTGTCCATGTGCCAACCTTGAGCACTCCGCTGATCCTGGGGGGTGCTTGGCTGAAACAGAGACCCTTATACATACACCAACTTTTGCTTGTTTGCATGTGAAACAGGGAGCGCCTACTTTCAGCATTGTTTTACACTTTTCATTTCGTTTTCTTCTGCAGGCTCGTGCATTTTTGGATGTTCTAACTGTCTGAGTTTCCATGAGGCCGAAGAGCCACTAGAAATTCACTGGTGCTCCTGTTACAACGCAGTTTCCTCGCAGCTTTTTCCTTGTTTTACATGTCTATCATGAGAAACAGAAAATTATATACTGGCTTCAGTTCCTGGGTGCTGTAACATGGATCAGTACTTTCCATAGATTGCTGGCTGCTGTAAAAAAGCATCTTGATTTTGCACATAACAAAACAGAGACTAGCACAGGCAGGGGATCATGCAAACATTCATAGTGGCTCCTTCCCAAAGTGCAAATATACCCCAAATTTCATCTCTGGCATAAAAGAGACTGTAGAAATTACATAGCCACTTCTTTTCTTCTTCTTAACGCCAACGATGCAGGCGTGGTCGTGATCAAAGTCCTTGAACTGGTCGGCCTTGTGAACTTCTCCACTTCGCTGGCCTCGGTGGGCATGGTTGAGTTGAGTAAAAAATGTCTGCTCAAATGGCAACTTCAGATTAGCATGAATAAGTCTACAAGCACTGATGGTGAACAAAGGTTTCTACCTCCTGCCTCTTGAACCTTGATATATCTTCTATATTATACAAACAAGTCTGTTCAAATATTGACCAACTGGTGTCATTTTTTCCCTATGCCAATGAATTATTACTCTTTGGGAATGTACAACGCAAACTGAAGAACATGAAAAAGGCAGAGTACCCATATGGGGCTGTATCTTTCTCCATGCAGTGCACAGCGACGAGCGAACAATGGCTGACTTCAGCATAAATAATCCACAGACATATACACTTCATTTGTTACAATACAAACATACAAATACCAGTACATCAGTACAATACATACGTCCAGCCAAGGCCCCTTTAGAGTTACACAAATAGGGATATGGTGCGAACATACAAATAATATTTAGATACAAACAATTCGCTTTTCGTGGAGTTGGGCACTTCATGGTGCGCCGTCTTGAGTTTTCTCCATCATGTGAGCCCACCTTACAGCCACTTGCACATAAACCATGTCGTACATCATATCAACAAACTGGAAGAAGGCAGCCCTCCATGTCCTCTTCATCAACATGGTGCAGAAAACTATCCACAGACCCACCACAAATCCAATGCTCATGGCAAGATAAATGGATGGCATATGATCTATATCCTCGAGGCCACTTTTCTCTGCATCATGTGTTGAGCAGTTCCTGCCAACAGGATCTCCACAAAGACCAGGGTTACCGGTGTAGATATACATCTGGTTGTCAAGAGCTTGTAGCTGTTGTCCGGATGGTATTGCACCAGACAGATTGTTGTATGACAAGTTCAAGTGGCTCAAATAAGTTAAAGCTGACAAACTTGATGGTATTGCACCAGAAAACCCATTGAAGGACAGGTCGAGTGAGTCCAACTGCCTTAAATCACCAATTTGGTTTGGGATTGCTCCTGTGAGTTGATTGTTTGACAAGTTCAGATTGGTAAGCCCAATGAGCAAAGTTATCTCCTCTGGAATCTGTCCTTCAAAACTATTACTTGACAAATCAAGAACTACCAGTAACTGGTAAATTGCAAAGGTGTAGTCATGCTTTTGGTCCTTTGTGATTACTGGGATGCTCTCTTCATAAATGTAATCCCCTGTGTCCTGCGACACCACTGTCATCATTGCCTTCAGGTTTGATAAAGACCATGGTATGCTTCCTGTTATGTTGTTGTGTGCTATATCCAAATAATGAAGACCATTAAGGGAAGTGAGACTCTTAGGAATATGACCACTGAACATATTTGACCTCACTCTTAATATTTTCAACTTTGGCACTTTTTGGGGTAACCATTCTGGCAATCCTCCAAATAACCTGTTGTAAGAAAGATCAAGGAACATTAATCTTGACGACCTTTGAAGAAATTTAGGGAATTCACCAGTGAGATCATTGTTATTCAAGGCTAAGCTCAGCATGTCAGAGCCAAATTGATCTGTAGAGTTTGGAACAAGTTCCTTTTGGCACTGCATAATATCTCCTGTTAACTGGTTTCCTGATAGGTCCAACCTTTTTCAGTTTAGTCAATTGGCATATAGACGACGGGATGGTGCCTATGAATTGATTGTTTGCAAGCAACAACTCTTCGAGTAGTGGAGCATTTAACTCTGATGGCAATGAACCAGATAAAGAGTTTGAAGACAGGTTCAGTCGTACTACATTTATAGGAAACTGTGGAACTTGACCTGTAAACTTATTGGACCCGAGATGTATATAGCCAGCTAACATGTGTTGTAGATTTGTCGGTAATGAGCCATGCAATTTGTTTCCTGATGCTTGCAAGATTGAAGCTCGGGAAAATGTGACCCAAAACCACTCAGGAATAACATCATCCAGATTTGCATCACCAAGGACAAGAATATCAATGTCAGATTGCCCTTTAAGCCACTCTGGAAAATTGGGCCCAAGTTGGCATGACTGGAATCTTGCGACCTTTAGTCTAAATGGAGGAACCCATTTTTGGTTGATAGCTAATATCAAAGAGTTGTAGGACAAGTCCAGATACTCTAAATTCAATAGGCCTGTAAAATGCTCCTCCACGAGCACACTATTTAATTTATTATGGCTGAGGTCGAAAAACTTTAAATTACCTAAACTTGCAAATTGTTCTTTCAAGAGCACACCACTGAATTTATTATAGCCGAGGTCCAATTTCTTTAAGTTGCCTAGACTTGCAAAAAATTCTTTGAAGAGCATACCACTGAAGTTATTGTGGCTGAGGTCTAAAAGCCAAAGCTCTAATTTCCCTAAATTTGCAAATTGTTCTTTCAAGAGCACACCGCTGAAGTTATTGTGGCTGAGGTCCAAAAGCTCCAATTTCCCTAAATTTGCAAATTGTTCTTTCAAGAGCACACCGCTGAAGTTATTGTGGCTGAGGTCCAAAAGCTCCAATTTCCCTAAATTTGCAAATTGTTCTTTCAAGAGCACACCGCTGAAGTTATTGTTCCTGAGGTTCAGCTTTTTCAAATTACTCAGTGCTCCAACTCCTACAGGTAGAGGGCCAGTCAACATGTTTTTAAATGCTCGAAGAACACTGAGATTGGTCATGTTACCAATCCAACTAGGTAGATTCCCTGTGATATTTGCATACTCCACAGAAAATTCTTGCAATGTATTCCATGAACACTTTGGCAATCGCTCCATGAGCTCCCCTATGTTTGAATCTAAGTTGTTATGGCCGAACCTCATTATTTCCAAATTGCACAAATTTTCCAATTTTTCTGGTATCAAACCCACAAGATTGTTCCAACTAAAGTCTATGACTTGAAGGGACGTCATGTTTGCCAAATCACTAGGAATGGATCCTTCCCAGCCGGAACTGAAGAGGTAAAGCTCCTTAAGGCCTATGAGATTCCAAAACCATGCGTGCTTGAGTGAAGTATGGAAGGTGTTATCAGACATATCAAGGACTTCGAGATGTGTGAGATTGGAAAGTGATACACTAGCAAACATGGTACTATTTAGTCCACACTCGGACATGCGAAGCACTTTAAGAGAAGGAAGCATGTTAACCCTCTGAAACCAATCCCTCGTAGAACTAAGATCCACATCACTCATGTCAAGATGTCTCAACAAAGAGAGATGTGGCAACCATGCAAGATCCACTATGTAAGAGTTATTCCCATAATAATCATAATTCCAACTGAGATCAAGATATTGCAACTTTGAGAGATTGCCAAGTTGGGAAGGTATTCTCCCACTGAATCCTGCCGACGAGAGGTTGAGATACCTTTGGTTCTTGAGAGAAGACAAGAAGACAGGGATGCTTGTGCCATTGAAGTCATTCCAGCTCAGATCAAGATACCTCAAGTGTTGTAAAGTAGCCAAAGAAGAGCTCATCTCGCCCGCCGACAAGCTCAATGATCTGCTCTTGTAGTCGCTATAGTAGTCGATGTAGTCGCTGTAGTACTCGTACACGTAGTCGTACATGTAATAGCCCATGTCGTTCATGTCGATGTTGCGGAGGTTGAGGTTGATGAGATGGCCCGTTCTGTTGCTGCACCGGACTCCCTTCCGTTGGCAACAATCCTCACCCTGCCATGACGAGAGACGGCCAGCAGGGTCCAGGAGGCTTGCCTTGAAGGACAGAAGCGCATCTCGCTCGCTGCTGATGCAGGCGCCTGATACACTCGCTTGGCCATGGGAAGTGGATGTTTCTTGGAAGATCAATAGGCAAAGGAGTAGTGCAGTTCCTCGGATGAGGAGCACGAGCTTAGTCATATTGATTGGAAATGGCGGATGGAAAGGACAATGGATGGAAAGGAGTATCCGAGTATGGTCTACAAACCACGTCCTATACTCAAGGTGTGGCTAGAATTTGTTGATTGGGACAGCCGACCATGCAAAACACGGCAGAAGTTGGAGCTGGAATTTCTATCCAGGATTGCACCAGTAATATCCGCACATATATTGTGGGTCAGGTCACACATCCAGCGCTAAAGTCTAGAGAGTTTTTTCAGTGTTGGCAACCCCTCCCTCTACCAGCTGAAATACACAAATTTAGATGCATAAATACAAAGACTCGTAGCTCTCAGTAGTTGTCAGTACTCAGCAATCAGCAAAACGAATCAAAAGGGCAGTATTTCAAAAAACACATCAGAATTTGACCAACCACTCCCATTGTATGGTCCACAAGCAAAGGCAGTCCAGGTCTTGGTCTTTGTCATGTTTTTTTTCAAAAATGGGGGACTCCCCGGCCTCTGCATCAGAACGATGCATACGGCCACATTTATTAAAAAATAAAGTAGTTCAACAACGTCTTGCAGTCTGCAACAAAATGAGAAGCTGGCTCACAAAGAGCAACAAAAGCAAAAAAGGCCCAAAAGCCACAACCGGCTGGCATAAGATAGATAGGTAAACTAATCGCCTATCCTATTACATGACCGTCATCCAAACCGGTTGAAGATATCCCGCGCTACCATCTCCCACCGGGGAGATCCAGTAACCAAACGCTCCCTGGCCTCCGTCGGAGTGAGTAAGGACCACATACGGATTAGCGCAGTAGCCCGGAATAAAACCTGCAAAAAATGAATAGTTGTTGTTCTGTTAAAAGCCAAATCATTTCTGCAGTTCCAAATTGCCCATAACAACGCACACGCTCCTACGCGAATTTGTCTAGCTGTTTCAGACTCTAGGCCAACTAGCCACGTTCCAAATAACGACCTGATCGAATTCGGAGGAGTAATGTTAAAGGCAATTTGCGCCGAGCACCACAAAACCCTCGCCAACGGGTAATCAAAGAAGAGGTGCTTGATAATTCATCCCGATCACAGAAACTAAACCTAGTAGAGCCTGTCCAATTGCGCTTAACCAAATTATGTTTCGTTAAGATGACTTGTTTATGTACAAACCACATAAACACTTTGATTTTCAGAGGAACCTTAACTTTCCAAACATGTTTGGAACTAGGAATAACACTAAAATTGATGACATCAATGTACATCGACTTGACTGTGAATTCCCCTTATCTTTGTCATGTTGTATGCATACTTCTCTAATACTGAAGTTTTCTTTTTTGCGGGGACTCTAATACTAAAGTTAACCATGCGAAAACCTATAACGATCTGGACAGTCTACCATGCAGAGCAATTGAACAAGCAAATATGCAGCAGTGCAGATAGTGTGGAGAGTGTTAGGATTAATTAACTAGTGTTAATTACTCCCTCCGTTCCTAAATATTTGTCTTTTTAGAGATTTCAAATGGACTATCACATACGGATGTATATCGACATATTTTAGAGTATAGATTCACTCATTTTGCTCCGTAATGTAGTCACTTGTTGAAATCTCTAGAAAGATAAATATTTAGGTATGAAGGGAGTATGTACTAGTATAATAGCAGAGAGAAGCAGCGCATTCGCAGTCGACGTCATGGCCTTGCACTGCACGCATACTTCTCTTCTAGTCAAGTCAAGTTATGGCCGAATGATTTGGACAATCGACCGCGCCGAGCACGGCACGGCAGACATCATAGCAATTTTCTCCTTAGTAATCTAGCGATACAGTTGGCCTGATTCAAAGCAAAGAGCAATGTCAGCTCAAATGGCAACTTCTATAAGTTACAAGGCAAGTGTTTCTTGGAAATGACATGAAAGTGACGGTACCTTGATGGAAATGACAAAGTGGCCGCCATTCTTCAAGAAGTATGATGCATTAAGGGCTAAGATTCTAGCCTGTGGGACAGAAGATGCAATGACAAGGCTCAGAAGTGCTCAATCGCAATATTAACAAGTCACCCGCATCATGCTTCAATATTCGAGCTGAGGCTTTCTTATTGATAAAAGTATTCCAGCTGAAATTTGAGTACCAAGTATATCCCCTCAATGTGAGAATGAATTCAAAATCAAGCCTCAACATGGGTTTAATATTGTGTGCAATGAAAGAATGCAAGCAAAGATATCAGATTATAAGACAACACAATGTTATCAAAGATCAAACTGGAAATAGTAACCGGACCAGCGAACTTAAAAGCAGAAAGAGAAGTGTAGTTCCTCGGCAGCCTGGGTGGAGTCGAAACAGTTTGCCTGGCCAAAGGAAAGAGCAACGTCAGCTCAAATGGAAATTTTAGATTTTCTAAGGCATGCTCCAAGTATGTCACTGAGTGGTACCTTGATGGAAATGATGAAGTGGCCGCCATTCTTCAAGAAGTATGATGCGGTTAAAGGCTAAGATTCTAGCCTGTGGGAAATAAGATGCAATGACAAGATATAGAAATGCGCAACCACAATATTAACAAGTCACCCACATCATGCTGCAATATTCAAGCTGAGGGTTTTTACTGAAACGGTACTCAAACTTCAGGAAGAGCTAGCATTATAATTTGCGTCTTGCTGTGAACATATACAATGGGCTAATATCAACTTGAAGGAAAATTGGAGAGCGTTCCTTCAGTTCCCAATGCTCGAAACACAACAGCAAATAGTTCTGGAATGCAGACAGAAACCAGTCAAAATAGGTGCAGTTACCTCGAGGCCGCTGCACCAACCTCCGAGCCTCCGAAGCACTGGTACCAATCGGCACTTTCAAGAAGGGACGCGACGATGACGACGCTGCTGTCAAGGGTTTCCCCAGTACACTGTGAGGAGAGAGGAAGGGTAGCCCCGACGCCCTTCAGGAAGGTCAGGCGGTACCCACAAGCGCCACCGCGTCGGTGTCGGCCAAGCCAACAGGGATTTCTCCCGATCTCAACCTCCACCTCAGGCACTTCA
Source organism: Triticum urartu (assembly GCF_056163025.1). Taxonomy (NCBI): domain Eukaryota; kingdom Viridiplantae; phylum Streptophyta; class Magnoliopsida; order Poales; family Poaceae; genus Triticum; species Triticum urartu. Next base: position 592,818,578 of record NC_141878.1, on the reverse strand, counting down.
GAGCTCGCCACCAAACAGACCCTCACCCTGCGCCAACCCGGACACGAAGCTTCCCACGCCGTCTCACCACGGCACCGTGAAGCATGGTCCGCACAAAGAGGGAGAGGAGCCGGGACTAGGGAAGCATCACCGTCGGCACGCGGGAGGGCCCCACCTCCACCGTCGAAGACGGTAGCTGACCGGACGCAATAGCAGGAACATACCAGGCCGTGGCCGCACAGGCCCGGCCGGGATCTCCGAGGCCCGTAAAGTTCCCGCCTTCGCGCTGCAACTGGCACGCCGTCGACGCCGCCGCCCCTGTCCAAGCCGCTCCCCTGCCTCCCCGCACAGAGAGCCGCCAAGTGGAAGCACCACCTCCACGCGCACCGCCGGCCACCACCACCAGGTCGCCGGACCGCCACCGGCCGAGCCACACCACCACCGCACGCCCGCGACAGAGAGGAACCAACCCAGCCGTCGGGGGCCCGAAGCCGGACCCCAGCCGCCGCCCACGCCGCCCGCAGCCCGCGCCGCCTGCCGGACGGATCCGGCCGCCACGGCGAGGCGCGCACCACTGCGCAGCTGGCCACGCCGCGCCACGCCCGCCAGGAGGCCGCGCGCCGACACGCCGCGGTGCCCCGCGTCCGCACCGCGCCCGCACCCGAAGAAGCAGCCCGCGCCGCCCCGTCGCGCCGGGGGAAGAACAGGCCCCGCCGCCGCCGCCGCTCTGGCGGCGGCGAGGGAGTAGGGAGGAGGAGGGGAGGCTCGCGGCGAGCGGATCTGGGGCCCTCGCCGGCCGCCTCGCGGGTGGCAGCGCGGGGAGGGAAGGGTTTCCGCGAGGGGCCAACCAGAGAGCTCGCGTTCCTCTGTAAGTCACCTGATCAGCCCGTGTTGAAGAGGATGAACGGGCCGTTGGAGCCGTGTGCATAACAAAGGTAGCGGTACCAGAAACAAACGCGCATAGCACTTTAAAGCATGTATTCTTCATATGTTCCGCGCGTGTTTGCGACTGTACTGAATGTACTCTAGTGTTTGAGAGAATCAATTTGGCAAGTTGTGTATACAACAAAGGGTATTTTGGATGTGTGATACTGATACCAGAAACTATGTTCCTCCACTCTTTGATCTCGAGAAGTTAGTGAGTTCTTCTGTGATCAGGCTTCCCGAACGTACCAGAGCCGATCATCTCGCCCTTCCGCCATCGGATTGGCGGGATCTCTCCTACTTGTCCGCTCCCGTTGATAGGCACGGGCGTCAGCATGCAACGCGGCAACGAGGGGCTCTTGGAGATGAGCCCGAGCAGCCTCATCCCCCTTGTGGAGGCAGGGGATGACCCGGATGCCGATCCCGCCAAGAGGCCCGGCGGAGTACTCCGGGGTGGCGCCTCTGGTGGCAAAATTTCATGTTTTGACCCTTTTTGCAAACAAAATCAGGATCTGACCCCCGTTCGAAAATATTTCGGGATCTGACCCTTTTGCCTACCGCCAGGGGGTCTGGCGGTAGGTTTGCACGTCCTACCGCCGTCCCCTCTGGCGGTAGGTCCTTTGACGGTGACTGACGGCCATTGGCAGGCGCTGACGTGGAAAAGGGCCTACCGCCATCGGGTACGGCGGTAGGTTACTGAAGCCTACCGCCAGACCCTCTGGCGGTAGGGTCCTGTGTGGTGGATAAGGTGGGGAGGGGCTGGTTTGTGGGCCCCACCACCACTCTTCTTCCCCACTCATCTTCTTCCCCGTGCTCAGCTCCTCTCCCCCCTTTCTCCCCCTCACAAACCCCCCTAGATCCACTCCACTTGCTTGAGATTTCACCGGTGGATCCGGAGCATTTTCATCACCCAAGGTACCTCCCCCATTCCCCCTCCTTTTGATTGGTTGAGATCTTTGTTTTGTGTTGATTTGGTCAATTTATTGCAAACCCTAGGTGTTGATGTTGTTGTGTGCATTTATGATGCATTTATGATGCATTTATGGTTAGGGTTATGGTTATGTTAGGGGTTAGTGTTAGGGTTAGGGTTAGGGTTATGGTGGTTATGTTGGGGGTTAGGGTTATAGGGGTTATGGTTAGGGTTAGGGTTAGGGTTAATGGTTAGGTTAACTTTAGTATGAATAGTAGTTACTTGTCCAATTTATGCAAAATTTAGTTCATTTGTCCATTTGTGTTGGTTGGATGACATATATGGATTGATTATATTGTTTCCAATTTCTTAGATGCATAAGCTCGTAAATGTTCATTATTTGGACAATCGACATTTATGCTTGGAAATGACGATGAAGGGGAAGAGGCTATGGTTTTTGACACAAGTCCAAGCTTTGATGATCTTGTAGTTAAAGTGAGAAGCGTTTTACATTGGAATGACTCAAATGTCGTGGTTAAGCTTATTGGGAGGTATGACGTTGGATTGGGAGTAAAGTGCCGATTAAAGAGTATGCCCATCACCTCCCAATTGCATTGGAATGTGTACAAGGAAAAAGTAGACGCATCACAAGAAAAGTCTCTTGAGATCTTTGCCACAAAGGTTGATCCTCCTCCTCCTTTGCAAATTGATCTCAACCACAATGCATCCTCCCCCATACATGATGATAGTGCCGAGGTGTATGTCCCCAATTGTTCTAGCCAACCACCAAGTAGCCAACCCAATGAAGGTCATATCAATGCTAGCGCCATAGTACTCCGTCATGATGCTATTCCTTAGGTTGAAGAAGATGCTATTCCTCATGTTGATGAAGATGCTGGTGGTCATGTTTCTTGGGGAACGTAGCAGAAATTCAAAATTTTCCTACGTGTCACCAAGATCTATCTATGGAGAAACCAGCAACGAGGGGAAGGAGAGTGCATCTACATACCCTTGTAGATCGCTAAGCGGAAGCGTTCAAGTGAACGGGGTTGATGGAGTCGTACTCGTCGTGATCCAAATCACCGATGACCAAGTGCCGAACGGACGGCACCTCCGCGTTCAACACACGTATAGCCCGGTGACGTCTCCCACGCCTTGATCCAGCAAGGAGAGAGGGAGAGGTTGAGGAAGACTCCATCCAGCAGTAGCACAACGGCATGGTGGTGGTGGAGGAGCGTGGCAATCCTGCAGGGCTTCGCCAAGCACCACGGGAGAGGAGAAGGACTTGGGAGAAGGGGAGGGCTGCACCAGAACATTGGTATGGCTGCCCTCCCACCCCCACATATATACAGGGGCAAGGGAGAGGGGGGGAGGCGCAGCCTTGGCCCTTCCTCCAAGGAAGGGTGCGGCTAGGAGGAGTCCCTCCTCCCCAAGGCACCTCGGAGGTGCCTTCCCCCTTTAGGACTCTTCCTTTCCTTATCCTTTGGCGCATGGGCCTCTTGGGGCTGGTGCCCTTGGCCCATATAGGCCAAGGTGCACACCCCTACAGCCCATGTGGCCCCCCGGGGCAGGTGGCCCCACCCGGTGGACCCCCGGGACCCTTCCGGTGGTCCCGATACAATACCGGTGACCCCGAAACTTGTCCGGTGACCAAAACAGGACTTCCCATATATAAATCTTTACCTCCGGACCATTCCGGAACTCCTCGTGACGTCCGGGATCTCATCCGGGACTCCGAACAACATTCGGGTTACCGCATACTAATATCTCTATAACCCTAGCGTCACCGAACCTCAAGTGTGTAGACCCTACGGGTTCGGGAAGCATGCAGACATGACCGAGACATTCTCCGGTCAATAACCAACAGCGGGATCTGGATACCCATGTTGGTTCCCACATGTTCCATGATGATCTCATCGGATGAACCACGATGTCGAGGATTCGATCAATCCCGTATACAATTCCCTTTATCTATGGGTACGATACTTGCCCGAGATTCGATCGTCGGTATCCCGATACCTTGTTCAATCTCGTTACCGGCAAGTCTCTTTACTCGTTCTGTAACACATCATCCCGTGATCAACTCCTTGATCACATTGTGCACATTATGATGATGTCCTACCGAGTGGGCCCAGAGATACCTCTCCGTTTACACGGAGTGACAAATCCCAGTCTTGATTCGTGCCAACCCAACAGACACTTCCGGAGATACCCGTAGTGTACCTTTATAGCCACCCAGTTACGTTGTGACGTTTGGCACACCCAAAGCACTCCTACGGTATCCGGGAGTTGCACAATCTCATGGTCTAAGGAAATGATACTTGACATTAGAAAAGCTTTAGCATACGAACTACACGATCTAGTGCTATGCTTAGGATTGGGTCTTGTCCATCACATCATTCTCCTAATGATGTGATCCCGTTATCAACGACATCCAATGTCCATGGTCAGGAAACCGTAACCATCTATTGATCAACGAGCTAGTCAACTAGAGGCTTACTAGGGACATGGTGTTGTCTATGTATCCACACATGTATCTGAGTTTCCTATCAATACAATTCTAGCATGGATAATAAACGATTATCATGAACAAGGAAATATAATAATAAATTATTTATTATTGCCTCTAGGGCATATTTCCAACAGTCTCCCACTTGCACTAGAGTCAATAATCTAGTTCACATCGCCATGTGATTAACACTCAAGGTCACATCCCCATGTGACTAACACTCAAAGAGTTTACTAGAGTCAATAATCTAGTTCACATTTACCATGTGATTAACACTCGATGAGTTCTGGGTTTGATCATGTTATGCTTGTGAGAGAGGTTATAGTCAAAGGGTCTGAACCTTTCAGATCCGTGTGTGCTTTACAAATCTCTATGTCATCTCCTAGATGCAGCTACCACACTCTATTTGGAGCTATTCCAAATAACTGTTCTACTCAGAATAATCTGGATTAGTGTCAAAGTTTGCATCGGCGTAACCCTTTACGACGAACTCTTTTACCACCTCCATAATCGAGAAAATTCCTTAGTCCACTAGTTACTAAGGATAACTTTGTCCGCTGTCCTGTGATCCATTGTTGGATCACTCTTGTACCCCTTGACTGACTCATGGCAAGGCACATTTCAGGTGCGGTACACAGCATAGCATACTGTAGAGCCTATGTCTTAAGCATAGGGGACGACCTTCGTCCTTTCTCTCTATTCTACCGTGGTCGAGCTTTAAGTCTTAACTTCATACCTTACAACTCAGGCAAGAACTCCTTGTACCCTCTTGCCAAACATGTGGCAAGGCACACATCAGGTGCGGTACTCAGCATGGCATACCGTATAGAGCCTATGACAAAAGCATAGGGGACGACCTTCGTCCTTCCTCTTTCTTCTGCCATGGTCGAGCTTTAAGTCTTAACTTCATACCTTACAACTCAGGCAAGAACTCCTTCTTTGACTGATCCATCTTGAACACCTTCAAGATCATGTCAAGGTATGTGCTCATTTGAAAGTACCATTAAGCGTTTTGATCTATCCTTATAGATCTTGATGCTCAATGTTCAAGTAGCTTAATCCAGGCTTTCCATTGAAAAACACTTTCCAAATAACCCTATATGCTTTCCAGAAATTCTACGTCATTTCTGATCAACAATATGTCAACAACATATACTCATCAGAAATTCTATAGTGCTCCCACTCACTTCTTTGGAAATACAAGTTTCTCATAAACTTTGTATACACCAAAATCTTTGATCATCTCATCAAAGCATACATTCCAACTCCGAGATGCTTACTCCAGTCCTTAGAAGGACTGCTGGAGCTTTGCATACTTATTAGCATCTTTCAGGATTGACAAAACCTTCTGGTTGTATCACATACAACCTTTCCTCAAGAAAATCGTCGAGGAAACAATGTTTTTTGACATCCTATCTGCAAGATTTCATAAATAATGCAGTAATCGCTAATATAATTCCAACAGACTCTTAGCATCGCTACGAGTGAGAAAGTCTCATCGTAGTCAACTCCTTGAACTTGTCGGAAAACATCTTAACGACAAGTCGAGCTTCCTTAATGGTGATACTTACCATCATTGTCCGTCTTCCTCTTAAAATCCATCTGTACTCAACAGCCTTACGACCATCGAGCCGTTCTGCCAAAGTCTACACTTTGTTTTCATATATGGATCCTCTCTCGGATTATATGGCCTCAAGCCATTTATCGGAATCCAGGCCGACCATCGCTTCTCCATAGCTCGTAGGTTCATTGTTGTCTAGCAACATGACTTCCAAGACAGGATTACATACCACTCTGAAGTAGCACGCATCCTTGTCATGCCACGAGGTTTGGCAGTGACTTGATCTGAAGTTTCATGATCACTATCATAAGCTTCCACTTCAATTGGTGTAGGTGCCACAGGAACAACTTCCTGTGCCCTGCCACACACTAGTTGAAGAGACAGTTCAATAACCTCATCAAGTCTCCACCATCCTCCCACTCAATTCTTTCGAGAGAAACTTTTCCTAGAGAAAGGACCCGATTCTAGAAACAATCCCTTATTGCTTTCGGATCTGAGACAGGAGGTATACCCAACTGTTTTGGGTGTCCTATGAAGATGCATTTATCCGGTTTGGGTTCGAGCTTATCAGCCTGAAACTTTTTCACATAAGCGTCGCAGCCCCAAACTTTTAAGAAATGACAGCTTAGGTTTCTCTAAACCATAGTTCATATATGTCATCTCATCGGAATTACGTGGTGCCCTATTTAAAGTGAATGTGGTTGTCTCTAATGCCTAACCCATAAACTATTGTGGTAATTCGATAAGAGACATCATGGTATGCATCATATCCAATAGGGTGCAGTTATGATGTTCGGACACACCATCACACTATGGTGTTCCAGGCTGTATCAGTTGTGAAACAATTTCCACAATGTCTTTAATTCTGTGCCACACTCGTAATTCAGATATTCATCTCTATGATCATATCATAGATCTTTTATCCTCTTGTCACGACGATCTTTCAACTTCACCCTGAAATTACTTGAACCTTTCAATAATTCATACTCGTGATTCATCAAGTAAATATACTCAACATCTACTCAAATCATCTGTAACGATATCCACTACATGCCTCAGCACTCATTGGACTGCACACATCAAAATGTATTACTTCCAACAAGTTGCTTTCTAGTTCCATTTTACTGAAAACGAGGCTTTCAGTCATCTTGCCCATGTGGTATGATTTGCATGTCTCAAGTGATTCAAAACCAAGTGAGTCCAAACGATCCATTTGCATGGAGTTTCTTCATGCATATACACCAATAGACATGGTTCGCATGTCTCAAACTTTTCAAAAATGAGTGAGTCCAAAGATCCATCAACATGGAGCTTCTTCATGCGTTTTGTACCGATATGACTTACGTGGTAGTGCCACAAGTAGGTGGTACTATCATTACTTACCTTTTGGCATGAATATGTGTATCACTACGATCGAGATTCAATAAACCATTCATTTTAGGTGCAAGACCATTGAAGGTATTATTCAAATAAACAGAGTAACCATTATTCTCCTTAAATGAATAATCCAATCACGTCTATGCTCAACGCAAACACCAAATAACAATTATTTAGGTTTAACACCAATCTCGATGGTAGAGGGAGCGTGCGATGCTTGATCATATCAACATTGGAAACACTTCCAACACATATCGTCAGCTCACCTTTAGCTAGTCTCCGTTTATTCCATAGCTTTTATTTCGAGTTACTAATACTTAGCAACCGAACCGGTATCTAATACCCTGGTGCTACTAGGAGTACTAGCAAAGTACACATTAACATAATGTATATCCAATATACTTCTATCGACCTTGCCAGCCTTCTCATCTACCAAGTATCTAGGGTAATTCTGCTCCAGTGGCTGTTCCCCTTATTACAGAAGCACTTAGTCTCGGGTTTGGGTTCAACCTTGGGTTTCTTCACTAGAGCAGCAGCTGAATTGCCATTTCATGAAGTATCCCTTCCTGCCCCTGCCCTTCTTGAAACTAGTGGTTTCACCAACCATCAACAATTGATGCTCCTTCTTGATTTCTACTTTTGTGGTGTCAAACATCACGAATATCTCAAAGATCATCATATATGTCCTCGATATGTTATAGTTCATCACGAAGCTCTAGCAGCTTGGTGGTAATGACTTCGGAGAAACATCATTATCTCATCTGGAAGATCAACTCCCACTCGATTCAAATGATTGTTGTACTCAGACAATCTGAGCACAAGCTCAACAATTGAGCTTTTCTCCCTTAGTTTGCAGGCTAAGAAAATCGTCGGAGGTCTTATACCTCTTGACGTGGGCACGAGCCTGAAATTCCAATTTCAGCCCTCGAAACATCTCATATGTTTCGCGACGTTTCAAAACGTCTTCGGTGTCTCAACTGTAAGCCGTTTAACTGAACTATCACATAGTTATCAAAATGTGTATGTCAGATGTTCGCAACATCCACAGACAACGTTCGAGGTTCAGCACACTGAGCAATGCATTAAGGACATAAGCCTTCTATGAAGCAATGAGGACAATCCTCAGTTTATGGACCTAGTCCGCATAATTGCTACTATCAACTTTCAACTAAATTTTCTCTAGGAACATATCTAAACAGTAGAACTGAAGCGCGAGCTACGACATAATTTGCGAAGACCTTTTGACTATGTTCAAGATAATTAAGTTCATCTTATGAACTCCCACTCAGATAGACATCCCTCTAGTCATCTAAGTGATTACATGATCCGAGTCAACTAGGCCGTGTCCGATCATCACGTGAGACGGACTAGTTAACGTCGGTGAACATCTTCATGTTGATCGTATCTTCTATACGACTCATGCTCGACCTTTCGGTCTTCTGTGTTCCGAGGCCATGTCTATACACATGCTAGGCTCGTCAAGTCAACCTAAGTGTTTCGCGTGTGTAAATTTGTCTTACACCCGTTGTATGTGAACGTAAGAATCTATCACACCCGATCATCACGTGGTGCTTCGAAACGACGAACTTCCGCAACGGTGCACAGTTAGGGGAAACACTTTCTTGAAATTTTAATGAGGGATCATCTTATTTACTATCGTCATTCTAAGCAAATAAGACGTATAAACATGATAAACATCACATGCAATCAAATAATAGTGACATGATATGGCCAATATCATATAGCTCCTTTGATCTCCATCTTGGGGCTCCATGATCATCTTGTCACCGGCATGACACCATGATCTCCATCATCATGATCTCCATCATCGTGTCTTCATGAAGTTGTCTCGCCAACTATTACTTCTACTACTACAGCTAACGGTTAGCAATAAAGTAAAGTAATTACATGACATTTATATTGACACGCAGGTCATAAATAAATAAAGACAACTCCTATGGCTCCTGCCGGTTGTCATACTCATCGACATGCAAGTCGTGATTCCTATTACAAGAACATGATCATCTCATACATCACATATATCATTCATCACATCCTTTGGCCATATCACATCACATAGCACACCCTGCTAAAACAAGTTAGACGTCCTCTAATTGTTGTTTGCATGTTTTACGTGGCTGCTATGGGTTTCTAGCAAGAACGTTTCTTACCTACGCAAAGACCACAACGTGATATGCCAATTGCTATTTACCCTTCATAAGGACCCTGTTCATCGAATCCGATCTGACTAAAGTGGGAGAGACAGGCACCCGCTCGCCACCTTATGCAACTAGTGCATGTCAGTCGGTGGAACCAGTCTCACGTAAGAGTACGTGTAAGGTCGGTCCGGGCCGCTTCATCCCACAATGCCGCCGAATCAAGATTGGACTAATAACGGTAAGCATATTGAACAAAATCAACGCCCACAACTACTTTGTGTTCTACTCGTGCATAGAATCTACGCAATAGACCTAGCTCCTGATGCCACTGTTGGGGAACGTAGCAGAAATTCAAAATTTTCCTACGTGTCACCAAGATCTATCTATGGAGAAACCAGCAATGAGGGGAAGGAGAGTGCATCTACATACCCTTGTAGATCGCTAAGCGGAAGCGTTCAAGTGAACGGGGTTGATGGAGTCGTACTCGTCGTGATCCAAATCACCGATGACCAAGTGCCGAACGGACGGCACCTCCGCATTCAACACACGTACAGCCCGGTGACGTCTCCCATGCCTTGATCCAGCAAGGAGAGAGGGAGAGGTTGAGGAAGACTCCATCCAGCAGCAGCACAACGGCGTGGTGGTGGAGGAGGAGCGTGGCAATCCTGCAGGGCTTCGCCAAGCCCCACGGGCCCAAGTCCTTCTCCTCTCCCGTGGGGCTTGGCGAAGCCCTGCAGGATTGCCACGCTCCTCCTCCACCACCACGCCGTTGTGCTGCTGCTGGATGGAGTCTTCCTCAACCTCTCCCTCTCTCCTTGCTGGATCAAGGCATGGGAGACGTCACCGGGCTGTACGTGTGTTGAACGCGGAGGTGCCGTCCGTTCGGCACTTGGTCATCGGTGATTTGGATCACGGCGAGTACGACTCCATCAACCCCGTTCACTTGAACGCTTCCGCTTAGCGATCTACAAGGGTATGTAGATGCACTCTCCTTCCCCTCGTTGCTGGTTTCTCCATAGATAGATCTTGGTGACACGTAGGAAAATTTTGAATTTCTGCTACGTTCTCCAACAGTGGCATCATGAGCTAGGTCTATTGCATAGATTCTTTGCACGAGTAGAACACAAAGTAGTTGTGGGCGTCGATATTGTCAATTTACTTGCTGTTACTAGTCTTATCTTGATTCGGCGGCATTGTGGGATGAAGCGGCCCGGACCAACCTTACACGTACGCTTACGTGAGACCGGTTCCACCGACTGACATGCACTAGTTGCATAAGGTGGCTGGCGGGTGTCTGTCTCTCCCACTTTAGTCGGATCGGATTCGATGAAAAGGGTCCTTATGAATGGTAAATAGCAATTGACATATCATGTTGTGGTTTTGCGTAGGTAAGAAACGTTCTTGCTAGAAACCCATAGCAGCCACGTAAAACATGCAAACAACAATTAGAGGACGTCTAACTTGTTTTTGCAGGGTATGCCATGTGATGTGATATGGCCAAAAGGATGTGATGAATGATATATGTGATGTATGAGATTGATCATGTTCTTGTAATAGGAATCACGACTTGCATGTCGATGAGTATGACAACCGGCAGGAGCCATAGGAGTTGTCTTAATTTATTTATGACCTGCGTGTCAACATAAACGTCATGTAATTACTTTACTTTATTGCTAACCGGTAGCCATAGTAGTAGAAGTAATAAGTTGGCGAGACAACTTCATGGAGACACGATGATGGAGATCATGGTGTCATGCCGGTGACGATGATGATCATGGATCCCCGAAGATGGAGATCAAAAGGAGCAAAATGACATTGGCCATATCATGTCACTTTTTGATTGCATGTGATGTTTATCATGTTTTTGCATCTTATTTGCTTAGAACAACGGTATTAAATAAGATGATCCCTCATTAAAATTTCAAGAAAGTGTTCCCCCTAATTGTGCACCGTTGCGAAAGATCGTCGTTTTGAAGCACCACTTGATGATCGGGTGTGATAGATTCTTACGTTCACATACAACGGGTGTAAGCCAGATTTACACACGCAAAACACTTAGGTTGACTTGACGAGCCTAGCATGTACAGACATGGCCTCGGAACACAAGAGACCGAAAGGTCGAGCATGAGTCGTATGGTAGATACGATCAACATGAAGATGTTCACCGATGATGACTAGTCCGTCTCACGTGATGATCGGACACGGCCTAGTTGACTCGAATCATGTAATCACTCAGATGACTAGAGGGATGTCTATCTGAGTGGGAGCTCATAAGATGAACTTAATTATCCTGAACATGGTCAAAAGGTCTTCGCAAATTATATCGTAGCTCGCGCTTCAGTTCTACTGTTTAGATACGTTCCTAGAGAAAATTTAGTTGAAAGTTGATAGTAGCAATTATGCGGACTAGGTCCGTAAACTAAGGATTGTCCTCGTTGCTTCGTAGAAGGCTTATGTCCTTAATGCACCGCTCGGTGTGCTGGACCTCGAACGTGGTCTGTGGATGTTGCGAACATCTGACATACACGTTTTGATGACTACATGATAGTTCGGTAATGTTGAAATGGTTTAGAATTAAGGCACCGAAGACGTTTTTGAAATGTCGCGGAACATATGAGATGTTTCGAGGGCTGAAATTGGGATTTCAGGCTCGTTCCCACGTCAAGAGGCATAAGACCTCCGACGATTTTCTTAGCCTGCAAACTAAGGGAGAAAAGCTCAATCATTGAGCTTGTGCTCAGATTGTCTGAGTACAACAATCACTTGAATCGAGTGGGAGTTGATCTTCCAGATAAGATAGTGATGTTTTTCCAAAGTCATTGCCACCAAGATGCTATAGGTTCATGATGAACTATAACATATCAGGGATAGATATGATGATCCTTGACATATTCGCGATGTTTGACACCGCGAAAGTAGAAATCAAGAAGGAGCATCAATTGTTGATGGTTAGTAAAACCACTAGTTTCAAGAAGGGAAGGGAAAGAAGGGATACTTCATGAAACGGCAAATCAGCTGCTGCTCTGGTGGAAAAACCCAAGGTTGAACCCAAACCCGAGACTGAGTGCTTCTGTAATAAGGGGAACAACCACTGGAGCAGAATTACCCTAGATACTTGGTAGATGAGAAGGCTGTCGATAGAAGTATATTGGATATACATTATGATAATGTGTACTTTACTAGTACTCCTAGTAGCACCAGGGTATTAGATACCGGTTCGGTTGCTAAGTGTTAGTAACTCGAAATAAAAGCTGCGGAATAAACGGAGACTAGCTAAAGGTGAGCTGATGATATGTGTTGGAAGTATTTCCAAGGTTGATATGATCAAGCATCGCACGCTCCCTCTACCATCGAGATTGGTGTTAAACCTAAATAATTTTTATTTGGTGTTTGCATTGAGCATAGACATGATTGGATTATGTCTATCGCAATACGATTATTCATTTAAGGAGAATAATGGTTACTCTGTTTATTTGAATAATACCTTCAATGGTCTTGCACCTGAAATAAATGGTTTATTGAATCCCGAGCGTAGTGATACACATGTTCATGCCAAAAGATAGTAATGATATTACCACATACTTGTGGCACTGCAATTTTAGTCACAATGGTATAAAACGCATGAAGAAGCTCCATGTTGATGGATCTTTGGACTCGCTTGATTTTGAATCACTTGAGACATGCAAATCATACCACATGAGCAAGATGACTGAAAGGCCTCGTTTTCAGTAAGATGGAACAAGAAAGCGATTTGTTGGAAGTAATACATTTTGATGTGTGCAGTCCAATGAGTGCTGAGGCGTGTAGTGGATATCGTTATATTCTAACTTCACAGATGATTTAAGTAGATGCTGAGTATATTTACTTGATGAAACGCAAGTCTGAATTATTGAATGGTTCAAGTAATTTCAGAGTGAAGTTGAAGATCTTCGTGACAAGAGGATAAAATGTCTATGATATGATCATAGAAATGAATATCTGATTTACGAGTTTGGCACACAAATTAAGACACTATGGAAATTGTTTCACAACTAATACCGCCTGGAACACCATAGTGTGATGGTGTGTCCGAACATCATAGTTGCACCCTGTTGGATGTGGTGCGTACCATGATGTCTCTTATCGAATTACCACTATCGTTCATGGGTTATGCATTAGAGACAACCGCACTCACTTTAATAGGGCACCACGTAATTCCGTTGAGACGAAACTGTTTGAACTATGGTTTGGAGAAACCAGAGCTGTCGTTTCTTAAAAGTTTGGGGCTGCGACGCTTATGTGAAAAGTTTCAGGTTGATAAGCTCGAACCCAAAGCGGATAAAATGCATCTTCATAGGACACCCAAAACAGTTGGGTATACCTCCTAATTCAGATCCGAAAGCAATAGGAATTGTTTCTAGAATCGGGTCCTTTCTCGAGGAAAAGTTTCTCTCGAAAGAATTGAGTGAGAGGATGGTGGAGACTTGATGAGGTTATTGAACCGTCACTTCAACCAGTGTGTAGCAGGGCACAAAGAGTTGTTCCTGTGGCACCTACACCAATTGAAGTGGAAGCTTATGATATTGATCATGAGACTTCGGATCAAGTCACTCCCAAACCTCGTAGGACGACAAGGATGCGTACTACTTCAGAGTGGTACGTAATCATGTCTTGGAAGTCATGTTGCTAGACAACAATGAACCTACGAGCTATGGAGAAGCGACGGTGGGCCCAGATTCTGATAAATGGCTCGAGGCCATAAAATCCGAGAGAGGATCCGTGTATGATGACAAAGTGTAGACTTTGGTAGAACGGCTTGATAGTCATAAGGCTGTTGGGTGCAGATGGATTTTAAAAGGAAGACAGACAATGATGGTAAGTGTCACCATTGAGAAAGCTCGACTTGTCGTTAAGATGTTTCCCGACAAGTTCAAGGAGTTGACTACGATGAGACTTTCTCACACGTAGCGATGCTAAAAGTCCGTTGGAATTATGTTAGCAGTTACTGCATTATTTATGAAATCGTGCAGATAGGGTGTCAAAACATTGTTTCCTTTTCTTGAGGAAAGGTTGTATGTGATACAACCAGAAAGTTTTGTCAATCCTAAAAGATGCTAACAAGTATGCAAAGCTCAGGACTGGAGTATGCATCTCGGAGTTGGAATATACGCTTTGATCATGATCAAAGGTTTTAGGTTTATACAAAGTTTATGAGAAACTTGTATTTCCAAAGAAGTGAGTGGGAGCACTATAGAATTTCTGATAAGTATATGTTGTTAACATATGGTTCAGAAATGATGTAGAATTTCTGGAAAGCATGCAGATTTATTTGAAAAGTGTTTTTCAATGGAAAACCTGGATTAGACTACTTGAGTATTGAGCATTAAGATCTATAAGGATAGATCAAAACGCTTAATAGTACTTTCAAAAGGGAATACATACCGTGACAAGATTTTGAAGGAGTTCAAAATGGATCAGCAAAGAAGGAGTTCTTGGCTGTGTTATAAGGTGTGAACATTGAGTAAGACTCGAAACCTGACCGCGGCAGAAGAAAGAGGAAGGACGAAGGTCGTCCCCTATGCTTTTGTCATAGGCTCTATACGGTATGCCATGCTGAGTACCGCACCTGATGTGTGCCTTGCCACATGTCTGGCAAGGGGGTACAAAGGTGATCTAGGAGTAGATCACCAGATAGCTGTTGGGGAACGTTGCAGAAAACAAAAAATTCCCTACGGTTTCACCAAGATCCATCTATGAGTTCATCTAGCAACGAGTATTTAGATTGCATCTACATACCTTTGTAGATCGCGAGCGGAAGTGTTCAAAGAATGGGGATGAGGGAGTCGTACTCGACGTGATCCAAATCACCGGAGATCCTAGCGTTGAACGGACGGCACCTCCGCATTCAACACACGTATGGTCAGCGTGACGTCTCCTCCTTCTTGATCCAGCAAGGGGGAAGGAGAGGTTGAGGAAGATGTCTCCAGCAGCAGCACGATGGCGTGGTGGTGGTGGAGCAGCAGTACTCC
This sequence comes from Triticum urartu, assembly GCF_056163025.1. Classification (NCBI taxonomy): domain Eukaryota; kingdom Viridiplantae; phylum Streptophyta; class Magnoliopsida; order Poales; family Poaceae; genus Triticum; species Triticum urartu. The sequence goes on along the minus strand of NC_141878.1, from coordinate 592,803,151 downwards.
GGCAGGGCTTCGCCAAGCTCGTGACGGAGGAGGAGAGGTGTTGGGGAGGGGAGGGGCTGCGCCTTGGATGTAGGGTGCGGCTGCCCTTCCTCCCCTCCACTATATATAGGGGCTAGGGGGCGCGCATGCCCCCTTGGAGATCCCATCTAGAGGGAATGTCCATAGTCAGGAAACCATGACTATCAGTTGATCAACGAGCTAGTCAACTAGAGGCTTACTAGGGACATGTTGGTGTCTATGTATTCACACATGTATTACAATTTCCGGATAACACGATTATAGCATGAATAAAAGACAATTATCATGAACAAGGAAATATAATAATAATCCTTTTATTATTGCCTCTAGGGCATATTTCCAACAATAGCGGTCAAAATTATCCTTAGAGGAATAAGGATATGTCTCATGGTTATGGAGGTGATAAAGAGTTCGACGTAAAAAGTTACGTCGATGCAAGCTTAACACCTATCTGGATAGCTCTGAGTAGAGATACCGGATACGTATAATGGAGCAACAATTTGGAATAGCTCCAAGTAGAACAGTTATTTGAAATGGCTCCAAATATAGCGTAGAGATTTGCGAAGTACATACGGATCTGAATGTTGCAGACCCGTTGACTAAAACCTCTCTCACAAGCAACATGATCAAACCCATAACTCATTGAGTGTTAATCACATAGTGATGTGAACTAGATTATTGACTCTAGTAAACTCTTTGGATGTTGGTCACATGGCGATGTGACCTGTGAGTGTTAATCACATGGCGATGTGAACTAGATTATTGACTCTAGTGCAAGTGGGAGACTGTTGGAAATATGCCCTAGAGGCAATAATAAATTGGTTATTATTATATTTCCTTGTTCATGATAATCATTTATTATCCATGCTATAATTGTATTGATAGGAAACTCAGATACATGTGTGGATACATAGACAACACCATGTCCCTAGTAAGCCTCTAGTTGACTAGCTCGTTGATCAATAGATGATTACGGTTTCCTGACCATGGACATTGGATGTCATTGATAACGGGATCACATCATTAGGAGAATCATGTGATGGACAAGACCCAATCATAAACTGCACAAAGATCGTGTAGTTCGTATGCTAAAGCTTTTCTAATGTCAAGTATCATTTCCTTAGACCATGAGATTGTGCAACTCCCGGATACCGTAGGAATGCTTTGGGTGTGCCAAACATCACAACGTAACTGGGTGGCTATAAAGGTTCACTACGGGTATCTCCGAAAGTGTCTGTTGGGTTGGCACGAATCGAGACTGGGATTTGTCACTCCGTGTGACGGAGAGGTATCTCTGGGCCCACTCAGTAGGATATCATCATAATGTGCACAATGTGATCAAGGAGTTGATCATGGGATGATGTGTTATGGAACGAGTAAAGAGACTTACCGGTAACGAGATTGAACAAGGTATCGGGATACCGACGATCGAATCTCGGGCAAGTACAATACCGCTAGACAAAGGGAATTGCATACGGGATTGATCGAATCCTCGACATCGTGGTTCATCCGATGAGATCATCATGGAACATGTGGGAGCCAACATGGGTATCCAGATCCCGCTGTTGGTTATTGATCGGAGAACGTCTCGGTCATGTCTACATGGTTCCCGAACCCGTAGGGTCTACACACTTAAGGTTCGATGACGCCAGGGTTATAAAGGAAGTTTGTATGTGGTTACCGAATGTTGCTCGGAGTCCCGGATGAGATCCCGGACGTCACGAGGAGTTACGGAATGGTCCGGAGGTAAAGATTTATATATGGGAAGTCCTGTTTTGGTCACCGGAAAAGTTTCGGGTTTTATCGGTAACATACCTGGACCACCGGGAGGGTCCCGGGGGTCCACCAAGTGGGGCCACCAGCCCCGGAGGGCTGTATGGGCCAAGTGTGGGAGGGGACCAGCCCCAGGTGGGCTGGTGCGCCCCCCCACAAGGGCCCAAGGCGCCTAGGGTTTGGGGAAGGGGGCGCACCCACCTAACTTGGGGGGCAAGTTTCCCCTCTTCCCCCCCCCTTTGGCCGCAGCCTAGATGGGTTTTGGGCTGGCCGCCGCCCCTAGGGGTGGAACCCTAGGTGGGGGCGCAGCCCTCCCTCTCCCCCTATATATACTTGAGGGTTTGGGGGCTGCAAAAAGATGAGTTTTGACCTCTCCATGGCGCAGCCCTGCATCTCTCCTTCCTCCTCTCCCGCGGTGCTTGGCGAAGCCCTACAGGATTGCCACGCTCCTCCACCACCACCACGCCGTTGTGCTTCTGCTGGATGGAGTCTTCCTCAACCTCTCCCTCTCTCCTTGCTAGATCAAGGCATGGGAGACGTCACCGGGCTGTACGTGTGTTGAACGCGGAGGTGCCGTCCGTTCGGCACTTGGTCATCGGTGATTTGGATCACGGCGAGTACGACTCCATCAACCCCGTTTACTTGAACGCTTCCGCTTAGCGATCTACAAGGGTATGTAGATGCACTCTCCTTCCCCTCGTTGCTGGTTTCTCCATAGATAGATCTTGGTGACACGTAGGAAAATTTTGAATTTCTGCTACGTTCTCCAACAACACGTGCGTACCCCCGGACAAGGCCGACCGAAGAAAAGGACACCGTCAACTCATGTATGAGTATCTAGGATACAAATTGTTGCATCAAATAGCACATGATCCAACCGTGAAGGTGAAGTTTCTCATGTCTTCGATTGAGGAACTTTTTGGATACCCGGTCAAGTATGGGAAGGCATGGATGGCGAAGGCAAACGCTGTTAGGATGTTGCACGGTGATTATGAGGCCGCATATAACATTCTTCCCAAGATGTTGGTAGCCATTGCTCATTGAAACCCGGGAATGCGCCATTGGGTGGAGTCAATTGACGGAGTGTTTCGTCGTGCCTTCTGGAGCTTTGGACAATGCATTGAGGCATTCACGTATTGTCGCCCGGTCTTGTCTATAGATGGTACATTCTTGACCGGCAAATACAAGGGCACATTGATGGTGGCGATGGCCCACTCTTCAAATGATAACGTGTTGCCGGTGGCATTTGCCTTGGTGCCTTCGGAGCACGATGATAATTGGGAGTGGTTCATGGGGCATGTGAGAACCAAGGTGATAGGCAAGCGAGAGGTATGCATTATATCAGATTGCCATCATGGGATTCTCAAAGCAATAGATGTTGATATTCCCGGTCTTCCAAAGCTTCAACACCGTTGGTGCATGAGACACATTGTTGCAAACTTTTACCGGGCATGCAAGAGCAAGGAGTTTTGCAAAGACCTTACCCTTGTTTGCGTTGCATTCAACACCGACACATTCAAAAGCCGATATGATAAACTCCTCAAGGCTTTGGAGAAGAACAAAGGGGGAAAAGAATTCTTGCTTAGGCACGAGCCGGATAAAGAAAAGTGGTCACGCGCTTATGATGAAGGAGGTATGCGATATGGGGACATGACAAGCAACATGGTGGAATGCTTCAATAATGTGTTGAAGGGTGTGCGTTCCTTGCCGATGACCGCAATACTCAAGTACACTTTCATCAAGCTCAATGAGTACTTCCTAAAGCATTATGAAAGCACGGCCAAGTGGATTGGCGAAAAGATGGACTATCCATTAAAGGTTCATGATTGGTTGTTGCATCAAGCGCGTAAGTCTGCCAAACAACAAGTGATCAAATATAATGAAAAAGAAATGATCTATCAAATCGATGAGCCGGGTGGGACAACAAGGGATGGTAGGTCTTATGGTGGAGTTGCTTACAAGGTGCGTCTGAAAAACCGTTGGTGCCAGTGTGAGAGGCCACACAAGTATCATTGGCCTTGCTCGCATTCTATGACCGCAACACGGGCGAGAAACGTGCGCGTATCCGATGGCACAACGGTGCGGTTGCACGAGTTCACATTGGAACGGACAAGGTTGACATGGGAGCCTCGGTTCAATCCTTTCCTTGATGCCTCACAGTGGCCTGAGTATGTTGGGCCAGACATTGTGCCAGATCCCGCACTCATGGTGCCTATGAGGGGAAGAAGAAGAAAGAAGAGATTCCGGAGTGACATGCATGATCTAGCTGGATACATCGGAATGAAGCAATTTGGTAGTGGTCATTTCATGGAGCCACCGGAGAACAACAATTGTGGAGAATGCAACGACACAGGACACAACGTTAGGACATGCAAGAAACCAAGAACCAACACGGGCACTAGTCAAACACGTGGACAGAGGACTAGCCTTGGAGGTGGCCGTGGCCGTGGAGGAAGGGCTAGCCTTGGAGGGGGCCGTGGCCGTGGAGGAATGACTAGCCTTGGAGGTGGCTGTGGCCGTGGAGGAAGGACTAGCCTTGGAGGGGGCCGTGACCGTGGATCCGGTGGTTCTAGGACACGTCGGGTTGATAGGGGAAGGCCTATCGACGTGTTGCTCAATCCGGATGGTTGAAATAATTTGAATGGTACTACTTTTAATATGTTCATGCATGTGTTGATATATTTGCCTCTTTACATGTCAATGTGTTCATATTTAGACTTAACATCTTTATTTGTTGTAGGGCATGGCTTCATCCGGTTCCATGACGAGGCCACCGTGTGCTCACCAAGAAGACATGCCAGACAAGTGGAAGGACACATCTTTGGACAAGGTGAAGGAGAAATATGTGAAGATTCCGCTATGTTGGTGTGGAGATGTTTGCAAGGTGAAGGAGTCCCCCGACCGAAAGAAGTCATGGACTGAAGGAAGGAGATTTTTTTTTTGCCCCAATTATGCTTACGATCGTGCGCTTCCAACTAACGCCAATGATCTTCCACCGGTATGCTAGAGAAGTAACATGTTACTCTAAAATGTGTGTCAACACTAACATCCGTTTTACATGCAGTCACCGCCTCCTCTATGCAAGTACATTAGCTGGATAGATCATGAAGTGCCAAAAGATATCGAAAAGGACCAATTAGAAAATTGTCTTAGGCGCCAGTGGCTGTTCGAAGAAAGGTTTCAAAGAGGCTTGGAGGAAGAGCGTCGTCAGAAAGAGAGGATGGAGCGGAAGCAACGCGAGGAGGAGAGGGCACACCAAGCGAAGCTTGCTCGTGAGGAGGAGAGAGCAAGAAAGCTTGCAAAAGCTCGCAAGGCACAAGAGGAGGATGAGGCACGTGACAAGGGGAAATGGCCCCGTATGACTCAGTAAAGCCTTCGCTTCGGTGGACTCGTCATGTAACCGGATGAAGCCATGCCAAATTCATCATGAACTATGTAGTACTAAGGCAAGAAGCCATGTGTCATGAACTTGTCGTGAATGAATTTGCCATTTGTATTGAATTTGGTGTGAAAATGTTTGCAAGGTGTCGTGAATGAATTGAGTTTGTCATCATATTCTGTGATTTGTCATGATTCTTATTGAAAAACTGTTGTGCTTGGAAGAGAAGAGGGATAGAACAGAACAGAGTGCTCTGTTTTCAGAGTTTACAACCTTACTGTGGTGGTAGGATCAACCCTACCGCCAGGGCGCTGGCGTTTCTCGTTACAGAAAATATACACCCCCTATCGCCACGGGCTCTAGCTGTAGGGTACAGCAGCCTACCGCCAGGGCCTGTGGCGGTAGGGTTTGGTCCCTCCTTATCTCCTCTGTTCTCCTCTGTTTTGCCCCATTTGTCGAATGTTAGCATAATATACACAATTCTATCAAATATTAGAATGACCATCTCGCAAGCACATACATAACTCAATTCAACATAGTTCATTACATTCACGAATAACCCATGTTCAAACTTATTAAAACATGACCCGGTTCGGATGACATCGGTTGAAACTAATAACTCATGCTCAACGGCACATTTTCTAAACAGGTAACATATTTCTCATACTTATCAGACGTTCAATTTGACCGTCGCGCTCTTGATTACGCTTCAGTTGAAAGTCTGTGGATCCTGCCCAATGACCCAACACACCATTTGTTTCGCGGAACCAAGCCCATGCAGCACGGCGAGCGGGATTCTCTGACACGCCTTGTTTGATTGCCCATCCTATGACCTGGCCGGGTTTCCTCAAGTCCATCTCACGGAATTCTTCTTTGCTTGCAGTGAACGCAATCTCAACTGCCAAAGCGTGTCTGCAAGCATATTCCTGGTCTTGCAGCTCATCAAGCATCCTCTCTTTCTCCTTCACAAGCTTTCGGAAAGCTTTTTTCTCCTTAGCATCAGAAGGTTCCTCGATAAAGTGATATTTGCTGAAATCCTTCATGGTCGCATTTGCCTCATCACAATTCTTCAACCATGCTTCACATTCCTTCTCAAGCAACGGTGTCGCTCCGCCATGATCTTCTCACACGCTATGTTCATAGTCATGGATTGACTGTCCATCCTACATGAATATACGGGTTTAAGATGACATAAACCAAAATATAAAATAAATTCAGTAGAGTACAACACTTGGTTACTTGATATGACATACAACACCAAGTTCTTAATGAGTTCAAATGTTAAGGGTACAAGTCATAGTAGTTCAAATGATGACCAAGCATAGGGTACATGTCATTACAGTCCAAATGACAAAGATTACATAGCCTCATGCAATTCTATGCGGCGCACGGTCCCGGGTTGCAACACATAACATCATTTCTTTCTTTGACCCATGCCCAACGAGAAGCCCGGTTCTCGTCCCACGAGAATGGTTGGCGAACTAACCAATCAATGACCTGACCATGATTGCCCATGTCTATCTTAGCATATTCTCCCCTTGTCACACACAATGCAATTTGCATTGCAAGATCACGCCTACAATTTTTTTCCGCCGTCTTGAGCTTCTTCATCTGCCTCTCCTTTTTTGTTATAAAATTTTCCGAACGGTTTTTATTGAAATAATTATATGAAAAGGCCCTACACTCCGCATTCAACGCATCAATGGCTTCGATCCACAAGTTCATCTTTTCCTCAATCAATTCGCATTCACGGTTCGCCGCCGCCTCAGTAGAAGTTTCAAAGAAAACGAACGGTGCCATCCTACATTTTGAAAAGTTGCTATTAAAGTAACTTAGCTTTAATTTCTTTCTTGAGCCTAACCCAACCCCAATTATGTACATTAAGACTAGCACTAGATCTAGGTACACAAACAATTCTATAAGCAATTCTAAGCACATCATACATAAGGAAATCATAAACATAAACCTAACTGGATCATAGTAATTGATTTGACCACACCAAAATGATGAGCTAGGGTTTGCAATCAAATGAGCAAATGCAAAGTAAACAAAGATATCAACCAATCAAAATGAGGGGAAATGAGAGAGCCACCTTGAGTGATGAAAATGCTAAGAATCCACCGGAGAAATCTCAAACAAATGAGAGAGATTTGGGAGGCTCTTGTGCTTCAAAGGAAGAGGGGGAGTTGAGCTCGGTGGAGAGGTGAAGTGGCCTGAATGAGTGGTTGAGGAGGGGGAGGAAATATCCATCCCCTCCCCTCCTTATCCACCAAACAGGACCCTACCGCCAGAGGGCCTGGCGGTAGGCTTCAGTAACCTACCGCCGTACCCGATGGCGGTAGGCCCTTTTCCACGTCAGCGCCTGCCAACGGCCGTCAGTCGCCGTCAAAGGACCTACCGCAGGAGGGGACGGCGGTAGGACGTGCAAACCTACCGCCAGACCCCCTGGCAGTAGGCAAAAGGGTCAGATCCTGAAATATTTTCGAATGGGGGTCAGATCCTGATTTTGTTTGCAAAAAGGGTCAAAACACGAAATTTTGCCGCCTCTGGTGCGGAAGTAAAAAGCTAAAATTCGATTTCGGGCTCCCTAACTTGTGAAGCTCCCTCCCTGTACCCCCCCCCCCCCCCCGAGCGGGGCGACCCTCCCTCCCCTCGCCGCCCAGCCCCCACCTCCCACCCCTCCTCCCGCCGCTGCCGCCGGCTGGCGTGGCCGGGCGTTGCCCGCGCAGCACCGTGGCGAGGCCGGCGGTGGCGGCCCTATTCCTCTCCCCCTCGCGGTTCCCCGGCTCGGGCGGCGGTTTCCGGCGACGGTGCGCCTCGGCGGGCGGTGCTCCGGTGTAGATCGAGTGCAGATACGGCGGTGGTGGCGGCTGGCGGCGGGGGTTGGCCGGCAGAGCCCTGCAGGCCCAGATCTGGGCCCTTTTGGGCCCAATTTGGGTCAGGGCGGGTTGGTCTGGCCTCCGGCGGGTCTCCTTCGACTGGGCAAGCGGGATGAGGTCGTTGGGATCGGCAGCTCTGCGCTACGTCGGCTGCAGCGCGGCAGCAGGAGCTTAATGGGCCCGATCTGGGCCCGGCCGGGCAGGGGGTCCGGCATGCTCCCGCGCCTGCGTCCGGTCTGCTACGGCTTGTGCCAGTGGAGGTTGTCCCCTCCCACATGGCTGTGGTGCTCCCGGTCCCTATCAACGGTGGTCTCGTTTGGTTCGGCCGGCCTTGCAACGTCTGCGGTGGAGAGACGATGGTGGTGTCCTCGTGACTGTGGTGGCGCAGGTTGGTGGGCGGTTGGCGTGGTGGAGCTGCGGGTTGGTCCTGGGTTGTGGGTATGAGGGTAGGGCGAAATCCCTCTCGGGTCCACCCGGCACCGACGCGGTGACGCCTGCGGGTGCCATCAACCTTCTTGAAGGGCGTCGAGAGTACCTCTCGCGCGCTTTCCTCCGTGTACCGGGAGAAATCCTAGGATTCGTTCGGGCAGCAGCGTCGTCGTCGTCGCAGTCCTTCTTGAAGGTGTTGCTTGGTTCGCGGCGACTCGATGGCATTGGAGCGTGGTGAATGTCTCCGGTGCGTGCATCGGTTGCGGGATGCTTCAGCTTTCGTTCATCCGGTGCTGCCGGCATTTCTTTCTCTTACTTTTCTCTTGTTTTTCTTTTGGGCATGATTGTGCCGTTTGCCCCAGCGTCGAACTTCTGGCTATATCGGGTGGTTGCTATATTAATATAGCGGGGCGCAAGCCTATATCGGTAATACTATGTAAGTGTGGCGATGCATGCATTACAGACGTATGATCATTACCCTTCAACGGGGTTATAATCTGCTTTGTGCATGACTAGTCAAACCAGAGCATCTCTCTGTCGAGCTGATTCGGGACTGAGGCCCAAGGAGCTGATTCGAGGTGTTGGTGTTTGTTCGATCTATACACTTCGGGAGTGCGTGGTGGTTCCTGATTTCCGTCCATGTGCTATGTCAATGTCACCAGAATGACTGAATCCGCCGCATAAAAATTGACATAAAACATACACTTATTTTCTTCTTAATTTCACTTTCACCTTCTGGGCATCCTGTAACCACCAAAGATGCAGGCGTGGTTGCACTCAAAGGGCTCCAGCTTCTCACTTCGCTGGCAAACACAGCCGCGGCGGGCATGGTCGAGTCAGATACAGTTTGCCTCACCAAAATAAAGAAACGTCAGCTCAAATGGTAGCTTCAGATTTACATGAATAAGTCTACAAGCACTGATGGTGAACAGAGCTTTCTTCTCTTGCCTTCAGAGATATCTTACAAGCACCGTTTGTCAGTTATTGAAGGGATTATCATCAACAAAGAATACGCACGTCATGATTTTGTGATGCATGCATACTTTTCTTCTCGTTTAGTAATGGCTGGAATTTGTAATAATTTGCAGTCGGCCATGCAGACGCACGTTGGTCATCAGTAATTAGGATTTGACTCTCACTGTTTCATTCTCTCCTTTCAAGATATGTTCAGCTGAGAATACATGCTTAGCTTAGATTTGTCTCAAATTGATTGAGGAAGAGAAACGTATCTGAAAACAGAGGACATGTCATAATACCCCGTTTGCTGAAACGTGAAGCTTGTCAGCCAGAAGCAAGCGGTGAGAGCCATGTTAAAGCCATGAAGGAAGGACCAGGTTGTTTACTGTGGGTAGAGCAGCTAATTGAGTGGAAACAGAGCAGGAGATGCTTCATCTACAAGTCTCGCTTAGTAATCTACTGACAGCTCTGAATTGCTCTGCTCCCTCTGCTTGAAATGGAAAGCGAACCTGTGGGGAAAGTGGACGATGAGGACCTTCAGCGCGACGGAGGCATCGTTATAGAGGTGTGCAACGCTCCCAGTCTGCGCATGATGCTGCCGCGACAGCTCGCCTACAGAACGAGAGGGGTTGCGGCCGTGTGTGAAACTTTTCTGTTTGTGTTACGGTCTAGAAACATGAGCTTGTGTTGCTAATTTGCCACACTACATTTGACTCAACCACTGGAGTTTTATCATACTGATTTATTTATTTATTTAAGATAGTAGGAACAGTAATTGCATGATTTGACAGTGCAAATGTCAGTGAAGAACAGATAGTTCTGAAGCAAGTTCGCATATCTGCAGTTATGTTTGTTGAAAGAAAATAAAAAGGCACATATGTATCTCTAGTTCTACCATGGTCCATGGACACCTAGATGTATAAGTTAGCATAGTTGCAACTCTAGAACAGAATTTATTGAAATCAGAGGAGGAGGAGCAACAATTCAGACAAATAAATGGAAAAGGAGAGGTTCTGTCCACTATACTTCATACAGTATATATGATCAATTATGAGAGGCAGGCAACAAAAGAATAATAACTGTTGTTGTTTGGTTACTGTTGCGTAAATTTTAGTCAATTCTATGCTTAAAAGCATCAAGCATTTTTTTTATTAAACAAACATCTTAGACAGTACCATCATGTGCTTGATATCTTCTGTCGCCTCTGTAAAGTTCTAGGCCGCTAGCTAAAGTTCTTTCCTTACCATAGCATTTAATTTTCGTCAGAAGTGTATGATCACTTCCAACAATGGATTCATATATATCATCTCCTAAATATGCAGCTTCTTGATCCTTTAGAGGAAGCAAAGACAGACGCTGACTGGAATGTGTTAGTTGTCTTTAATATCATGAGGACAAAGAACGAGTGCGAGGCTGGAGAACCTTGTTAGATAGACAGATTGCCGTCGAATCAACTTAATTCATAGTGTCTCCAAGATTGTGTGCAAGCTGTTGGCTACCAGATTGGCCCCTGAACTCAAGAGTTTAGTCTCTAGCAATCAAAGTGCGTTCATACGAGGTAGATCTATACAAGACAATTTTCTTTATGTGCAAAACCAGATTAAAGAGGCCCACGAGAAAAAATCCCTTTGGTGTTTCTCAAGCTCGACATTGCAAAAGCTTTTGACTCGGTCAGCTGGACCTAAGGTGCTTGCAAGATATGGATTTGGGCAAAGATGGAGGGACATTATTTGTCTGCTGTTGGCTTCCTCCTTTTCCCGTGTCCTCCTTAATGGTGCTCCTTGACAACCTTCTTACCACAAAAGGGGACTAAGGCATGGGGACCCGTTGTGGCCGCTGCTTTTATCGAAAAATACTTTCGCCCCGCTTTATATATAAAGCAATGACCGACAACAACCCGATACAAACGCACGCCACCACAACATACACCCAAGGCAGGATACATAGGCGCTGAGCGCAGCAATACGACCCCTAACACTACAAGAGCAGCCAGGGACTCCAAAAGTGACCACGCCACCGTGAAGAAATGAAGCCACATACGACGAACCATCACTAGTAGGGAAAACCTTATATGCAGGAGCTTACCAGTAGTGCTGTTTATAAGCCAGCGCTGCTACTATTTAGCAGTAGCGCTTGGGTATAAAGAGCGCTGCTCCTATGCACATAGCAGCAGCAATGTAATACTAATACGCGCTACTACTATAATTGACAGACCGTTGCCGGCAGCCTATATATACTAATAGCGCTCATAAGTAAAAAGCCCTACTGCTATTGTACTTAGCAATAGCGCTTTCATCCAACCAGCGCTACTACTAAATTCAGTCCCCTCCTACGACCAAAGTTTGGTCCCACATCGCTTCGCGAACAGAATGTTTACCACCATAAATATGGTGCTTCTCAAACTATCACAACCACTTGGTCTTCATTATACTCTTTGTGTAGGATCTGTGGCAATATGAATCTTCGCCGATTCCTAAACCGACGAAGATTCATACTGACAATTTAGATTCTACCTTCGAATTATCGGTTTAGTTTGGCCTACTAGATTGATCTTTCTTGCAACAGGAGAAGTCCTTACCTTTGGGTTCAATCTTGCGGTGTCCTTTCCCAGTGACAACAGGGGCAGCAAGGCACGTATTGTATTGTTGCCATCGAGGATAAAAAGATGGGGTTTATATCATATTGCTTGAGTTTATCCCTCTACATCATGTCATCTTGCTTAATGTGTTACTCTGTTCTTATGAACTTAATACTCTAGATGCATGCTGGATAGCGGTCAATGTGTGGAGTAATAGTAGTAGATGCAGAATCGTTTCGGTCTACTTGACACAGACGTGATGCCTATGTTCATGATCATTGCCTAGATATTCTCATAACTATGCGTTTTTCTATCAATTGCTCGGCAGTAATTTGTTCACCCACCGTAATACATGTTATCTTGAGAGAAGCCACTAGTGAAACCTATGGCCCCCGGGTCTATTTTCCATCATATAATCTTTTATTTTCCATCATATAAGTTTGCGATCTACAAGTCTAGTTTCCTATTTATTTTATTTTGCAATCTTTACTTTCCAATCTATACAAAAAAATACCAAAAATATTTATCTTATTATCTTTATTAGATCTCACTTTTGCGAGTGACCGTGAAGGGATTGACAACCCCTTTATCGCGTTGGTTGCAAGGTTCTTGATTATTTATGCAGGTACTAGGTGACTTGCGTGTTATCTTCTACTGGATTGATACCTTGGTTCTCAAAAAGTGAGGGAAATACTTACGCTACTTTGTTGCATCACCCTTTACTCTTCAAGGGAAAACCAATGCATGCTCAAGAGGTAGCAAGAAGGATTTCTGGCGCTGTTACGGGGGAGATCTATGCTCAAGTCAAGACATACCAAGTACCCATTACAAACTCTTCTCCCTCGCATTACATTATTTGGCATTCGCCTCTCGTTTTTCTCTCCCCCACTTTTAAAACGATTTTCGAAACCCTTTGCCTTTTCTTCGCCTTCTTCCCGTATGTCTTTTTGTTTGTGTTTCCACGTGCCTTCTATTTGCTTGCGTCTTTGCTTGCTAAAAATCTATTGATATGGATCCACTTAAAGTGTTCTACTTGGATCATCTTCGATCCTTATGCGCTCGTGCTGACACCCCAAATAGCCAAGTTGATGGGAAATCTTTAGATGAGCATGCTCATTTTGTGCGTCATCGTTTGTCTGAAAAAGGGAGACTCTTATGAGATCAAATAAACAGATTGATGTGTTATGCTTGGAATCTTTGTGGAATTTATGATTTTACTTGTTGCTCTAAGAACACTAAAAAACACCTTTCCTACCTATGTGAGTTTAATGAAAATGAAATCTTATCTTCTTATGCAAAGGGTGTTTATAGTTACTATGATATCGAACAAATTGAAGAATTTGTTGCTTTTAAGGGTGCTTATGAAGTTGCTTCTTTGATTGAAACGTATGATATTACTCTCTACGAATCTGAAAATTTTGACATACTTAAATATTGCTATGAACACTATGCTCATAATGTCTATGTCAAAGAATTTATTGAGAGAATGACCGTTGATTTGGAAGAAAATAATGATACGCATAAATCTATAGATAATGATGATTCCGATGATTTGATTGAAATATCCCTTGATGAACATGATGCTTGCTATTCTTGTGGCCATGATGCAGATATTTATGAAGATGAATTTGCTATAGTTCCTTATGTTAAACATGAGATCGTTGCTATTGCACCCATACTTGGTAGTTTCTTCGATGAAAAGCATGATTGCAATGATGTCATTAAAAATTCTCTTGAAGTCAATTGTGCTAGTAATATGCAAAACCCTAAGCTTGGGGATGCTAGTTTTGCTATGTCCACTATTTGTTGCAATGATCATGATTGAGGTGATTCTTCTTATGATCTTGAAAATTTATTTAAGCCCCATGATGAATATGAGATTGATAGTAGTGTTTGCAATAATATTGAAAGTGGGTTTGGAAAAGTGTCAACTTTAGATCCCACATATTTGGAGAATATTCAATCTTATGAAATTTTTGATAAAAGTGGGTTTGGAGAGGTCATGACTTTAGTTAATGTTAACCCCACTATTTTGGAAGAGTGTCAACTTCGCATGCATGTGGATCGTGTTGAGAATATGTTATGTGATAGCTATTTTGTTGAATTTGCCTATGATCCTACATGTAATTATTACGAGAGAGGAAAATATGGTTGTAGAAACTTTTATCTTCCTAAATTACCTCTCGTCATGTTGAGATTGCTATCGTCTCTTTCTTCTTCCTTGCATATGCTAATTTTTCTTTGCTATGATAATTTGTTTGCTTATAAAATGCGTATGCATAGGAAGTATGTTAGACTTAGATGTTTTTATCATGTGTTCTATGATGCTCTCTTTGTGCTTTAATTCTTGTCTTTGATGTGAGAATCATCAAAATTATCAATGCCTAGCTAGGGGCGTTAAACGATAGCGCTTGTTGGGAGGCAACCCAATTTTTCTTCTTTGCTTTTTGTCCCTGTTTAGTAATAAATAATACATCTAGCCTCTGGTTAGATGTGGTTTTGTGTTTTAATTAGTGTTTGTGCCAAGTAGAACATTTAGGATAACCTACGGTGATAGTTAATTTGATCTTGCTGAAAAACAGAAACTTTTGCACGCACGAGAATAATTTTCATAAATCACAGGAACGTGCTTTTCAGTTGATTCTTTTTGCAGAAGATTAATAAAAAAATCTTACGACTTCCTAGTTTCTCAGGGTTTTTGGAGTGACAGAAGTATTCAAAAGTTACAGATTTCTACAGACTGTTCTGTTTTTGACAAATTCTATTTTGTGTGTGTTGTTTGCTTATTTTGATGAATCTATGAGTAGTATCGGGGGGGGGGGGGTATGAACCATAGAGAAGTTGGAATACAGTAGTATTAACACCAATACAAATAAAGAATGAGTTCATTACAGTACCTTAAAGTGGTGGTTTGTTTTCTTATACTAACGGAGCTCACGACATTTTCTGTTAAGTTTTGTGTTGTGAAGTTTTCAAGTTTTTGGGTAAAGATTTGATGGATTTTAGAATAAGGAGTGGCAAGAGCCTAAGCTTGGGGATGCCCAAGGCACCCCAAGGTAAAATTCAAGGACAACCAAAAGCCTAAGCTTGGGGATGCCACGGAAGGCATCCCCTCTTTCGTCTTCGTCTATCGGTAACTTTACTTGAGGCTATATTTTTATTCACCACATGATATGTGTTTTGCTTGGAGCGTCTTGTATGATTTGAGTCTTTGCTTTTAGTTTACCACAATCATCCTTGCTGTACACACCTTTTGGGAGAGACACACATGAATCGGAATTTATTAGAATACTCTATGTTCTTCACTTATATCTTTTGAGCTAGATAATTTTGCTCTAGTACTTCACTTATATCTTTGTAGAGCACGGTGGTCGTTTTATTTTATAGAAATTATTGATCTCTCATGCTTCACTTATATTATTTTGCTTTGGTTATAAAACTAGTCCTAATATGATGGGCATCCAAGATGGGTATAACAAAAACTTTCATATAAAGTGCATTGAATACTATGAGAAGTTTGATGCTTGATGATCGTTTTGAGATATGAGGATGGTGATATTAGAGTCATGCTAGTAGGGTAATTGTGAATTTGAGCAATACTTGTGTTGAGGTTTGCAAGTCCCGTAGCATGCACGTATGGTAACCGTTGTGTAACAAATATGAAGCATGAGGTATTTCTTTGATTGTCTTCCTTTGTGTGGAGGTCGGGATCGCGCGATGGTTAACTCATACCAACCCTTCCCCTAGGGGCATGCGTGTAGTACTTTGTTTTGATGACTTGTAGATTTTTGCAATAAGTATGTGAGTTCTTTATGACTACTATTGAGTCCAAGGATTATACGCACTCTCACCCTTCCATCATTGCTAGCCTCTTCGGTACCGTGCATTGCCCTTTCTCACCTCGAGAAGTCGGTGCAAACTTCGCCGGTGCATCCAAACCCCGTGATATGATACGCTCTATCACAGATAAACCTCCTTATATCTTACTCAAAACAGACACCATACCTACCTATTATGGCATTTCCATAGTCATTCCGAGATATATTGTCATGCAACTTTTCACCGTTCCGTTTATTATGACACATTCCATCATTGTCATGTTGCTTTGCATGATCATGTAGTTGACATCGTATTTGTGGCAAAGCCACCATCCATAATTTTTTTCATACATGTCACTCTTGATTCATTGCACATCCCGGTACACCGCTGGAGGCATTCATATAGTCATATTTTGTTCTAGGTATTGAGTTGTAATTCTTGATTTGTAAATAAATAGAAGTGTGATGGTCTTCATTATTAGAGCATTGTCCCATGTGAGGAAAACAAGAGAAAGAGTCTCCAAAAAAATGAGAGAAAAAGAGAGAAGGGACAATGCTACTATCCTTTTTTCCACACTTGTGCTTCAAAGTAGCACCATGATCTTCATTATAGAGAGTCTCTTATTTTGTCACTTTCATATACTAGTGGGAATTTTTGTTATAGAACTTGGCTTGTATATTCCAACAATGGGCTTCCTCAAATGCCCTAGGTCTTCATGAGCAAGCAAGTTGGATGCATACCCACTTAGTTTCCTTTGTTGAGCTTTCATACATTTATATCTCTAGTGCATCTGTTGCATGGCAATCCCTACTCACTAACATTGATATCTATTGATGGGCATCTCCATAGCCCATTAATATGCCTAGTTGATGTGAGACCATCTTCCTCTTTTTTGTCTTCTCCACAACCACCATTCTATTCCACCTATAGTGCTATGTCCATGGCTCATGCTCATGTATTGCGTGAAAGTTGAAAAAGTTTGAAAATACTAAAGTATGAAACAATTGCTTGGCTGAAACCGGGGTTGTGCATGATTTGAGTATTTTGTGTGACGAAGATGGAGCATAGCCAAACTATATGATTTTGTAGGGATGAACTTTCTTTGGCCATGTTATTTTGAGAAGACATGATTACTTTGCTAGTATGCTTGAAGTATTATTATTCTTATGTCAATATTAAAATTTTGTCTTGAATCTTTCGGATATGAACATTCATGCCACAATAAAGAAAATTATATTGATAATTATGTTAGGTAGCATTCCACATCAAAAATTCTATTTTTAGCATTTACCTACTCGAGGACAAGCAGGAATTAAGCTTGGGGATGCTTAATACGTCTCCAACGTATCTATAATTTTTTATGTTCCATGCTATTATATTATCTGTTTTGAATGTTTAATGGGCTTTAATATGATCTTTTATATTATTTTTGGGACTAACCTATTAACCGAAGGCCCAATGCCAGTTTCTGTTTTTTTTTGCCTATTTCAGTGTTTTCCAGCAAAGGAATACCAAACGGAATCCAAACGGAATGAAACCTTCACGGTGATCTTTCTTGGAACAAAAGCAATCCAGAAGATTTGGAGTTGAAGTCTGGAACTCAGTGAGGCGGTCACGAGGCAGGAGGGCGCGCCCAGGGGGGTAGGCGCGCCCCCACCCTCATGGGCCCCACGAAGCTCCACCGACCCATTTCTTCCACCTATATATACTCTTATACCCAAAAAACATCAGTGGGAGCCACGAAACCACTTTTCCACCGCCGCAACCTTCTGTAACCGTGAGATCCCATCTTGGGGTCTTTTCCGGCGCTCCACCGGAGGGGGAATCGATCACAGAGGGCTTCTACATCAACACCATAGCCTCTCCGATCATGTGTGAGTAGTTTACCACAGACCTTCGGGTCCATAGTTATTAGCTAGATAGCTTCTTCTCCCTCTTTGATTCTCAATACAAAGTTCTCCTCGGTGTTCTTGGAGATCTATTCGATGTAATACTTTTTTGCGGTGTGCTTGCCGAGATCCGATGAATTGTGGATTTATGATCAAGTCTATCTACGAATAATATTTGGTTCTTCTCTGAATTCTTATATGCATGATTTGATATCTTTAAAAGTCTATTCGAATTATCGGTTTTGTTTGGCCTACTCGATTGATCTTTCTTGCAATAGGAGAAGTGCTTAGCTTTGGGTTCAATCTTGCGGTGTCCTTTCCCAGTGACAGCAGGGGCAGCAAGGCACGTATTGTATTGTTGCCATCGAGGATAAAAAGATGGGGTTTATATCATATTGCTTGAGTTTATCCTTCTACATCATGTCATCTTGCTTAATGCGTTACTCTGTTCTTATGAACTTAATACTCTAGATGCATGCTGGATAGCGGTCGATGTGTGGAGTAATAGTAGTAGGTGCAGAATCATTTCGGTCTACTTGACACAGACGTGATGCCTATGTTCATGATCATTGCCTAGATATTCTCATAACTATGCGTTTTTCTATCAATTGCTCGGCAGTAATTTGTTCACCCACCGTAATACATGTTATCTTGAGAGAAGCCACTAGTGAAACCTATGGCCCCCGGGTCTATTTTCCATCATATAATCTTCTATTTTCCATCATATAAGTTTCCGATCTACAAGTCTAGTTTCCTATTTATTTTATTTTACAATCTTTACTTTCCAATCTATACAAAAAAATACCAAAAATATTTATCTTATTATCTTTATTAGATCTCACTTTTGCGAGTGACCGTGAAGGGATTGACAACCCCTTTATCGCGTTGGTTGCAAGGTTGTTGATTGTTTGTGCAGGTACTAGGTGACTTTCGTGTTATCTCCTACTGGATTAATACTTTGGTTCTCAAAAAATGAGGGAAATATTTACGCTACTTTGCTGCATCACCCTTTACTCTTCAAGGGAAAACCAACGCATGCTCAAGAGGTAGCACCGCCTGATCCAAGCATCAGAGTTTCCCCAGGAGCCTCATGACGGGCAATGAGAGCCGCGACGATGCTTTCAAGAAGGGAACGAGCAACGCCGTCGTCGGTCCGTCCGAAGATAGAGCAGGTTTTCACCCCGGCCAACACTCACCGGCACCAAACGCCACACCCCGGCTACCACGCTACCCACATGGCCATGGACGCCGGGCAGCACCGAGCGACGGGCTCTGCCCATGAGCACCACGCTACCACCACCAGGGCCGCCGCCCCGGCATCCAAGAACTCCACACCACCTCACTCGATACCCACCGCCACCCCAATCGAAAAGACGAGCGGACCCCATGGCAAACTAGCTTCCATCGACTCGTCCTGCCGCATCGGGCGTGAGACGAACACAGTCCTGCTGCCGGGTGTGAGACGAGCGCGGTCCTGCTGCCGGGCACGAGATGGGCACGGTCCTGCTGTCGGGCGCGAGACGAGCTTGGAACCGCTGCACTAGCGCGAGACTAACGATGGGCCACAGCTGGGAGAGGGCCATCACTTCAACGAAAATAGCACCGGGACGACAAGGAGACAGATCGAAGGCGGACACAAGCGGCCTACGGACGAGCCGACGCCGGGACAAGCCAGCCGCCGCTGTAGCCGACTTGCCAAGCCGCCATGGAGCCATCTACGGCCGGAGCAGCAGCCACCTGGGACACTGCCCAACCCGCGCCGACCGGTGAGCTCCAAGCGTCGGAGCCGCCGGGCACGCACCCGCGCCACCAGCCACCATGGCCGCCGCCTGCACCAAAGTCACAGCACAGGCCCGCGCAGTTTCCGCACCACTACCAGCCAACCCCGCCACCGCGCCACCACATGAGCGCATCGCCGGAACTCGGGCTAGTCGTCGCGCCGCCAAGCCCGCGGCCGAAAGCTCCTGACTTGACTCGGAAGGGGCCAAACAGGGTCCATCAAGGCGAGCCACAAGGTCAAGGAGGGATGGCGCCGACTCACAGCTGCGACCAGCCCCCACAAGACATGCTCACCGGCGGGCAGGACCACCACCGCCAACGCTAGCCGCGCCGCCCACCGCAGATTGGGATCCAGATCGGGGGGAGCCCGACCAACACCCCGCCACCAACGACGCAGCGCTGCGCACCCCCACTCCCAGCCTAACAACCGTCGAAGCCCGACGTCCCCGCCGCCGAGAGCCTCGCCGAGCTTCGTGCCCCCACGAGCGACTAACCCGCGCCGCCGCAGCCTCAAACAGGGGAAGGAAGGAAAGGCCCTACCGCCGCCCACATCACACAGGCTTCGCCCGGCGGATGCCCTCCGGCGACGGCGAGGGGGAGGAGAGGCTGGAGGGGAGGAGTTCGCCGGCGGCAGATCGAGAACCCCCGTGACGCGAGCGCGGGGCGCGTCGCGGGAGCGGTTCAGGGGAGCGGTTCATGAAAGTGGAGGTGAAGAAAAGGAGCGAGCCTATTCCGGCCGCTGCTTTTCATCTTAGCAATGGACCCTTTGCAGAAAAGGCTCATGAAAGCCACTAAGATGGGAGTCCTGACCCCCCTCCCCCACCCACTCTTTGCATCTGCAAGACTAAGATCTAGCTTTTATGTGGATGACACTGTCAAGTTCCTAAATCCAGAGGCTTGTCAAATTGATGCTACCTCGGCCATCCCTTTTTCATTCAGAGAGATCTCCAGGCTTAAGATCAACCCGGCAAAATGTGTTATTTAATCCATCCAGTCCAATGGGATGCAGATCCAGGATATGATTGGTAACCTTGGAGCTAGGTTGGGAAATTTTCTTTGTTGGTATTTGGGGTTGCTCCTCTCTGTAAGGAAACTGAGAAGGGTTGATGTTCAGCCCATTTTGGATAAGGGGGCTAGTAAGATGAAGGCTTGGAAAGGGAAATTGCTCGACAGAACTGGGAGACTTGCACTGATTAATTCGGTGCTAACTGCCATCACAATCTTCTTCCTCTCCTCGTTTGCCCCCACTAAATGGTTCGTAAAGAGGTTCGACAAGCTCAGAAGGAACTTCCTCTAGAATGCAGATGAAGAGCCCCATGGGGGCAAGTGTCTTGTAAATTGGAAATGCATATGTGCCCCGAAAGCTGTCGGTGGGCTTGTGATTAAAGATCTGACTGCTTTCAATAGAGCGCTCAGGTTTAGATCGCCATGGCATGAACGGGACAATGTTCCAAGACCTTGGAAAGGTACTCTTGTGCCATGTGACTCGGTCGACCTGCAACTTTTTGTTGCTTGCTCCACGATCACCATGGGAGACCGAAACAATGTGGGCTTCTGGAAACACAGATGGCTAGATGGGCAAGCACCCAAAGAGATGGAACCGGAGCTCTACAAGATGGCCAAATCGAAGTCAACTAAAGTTCAGAAGGGTCTGCAAGATGGATTTTGGATGCGGGGATATTGGCTAACATCTCTTCTATTGCACACCTCGATGCTTTCATCAGACTATGGGGCAAAGAACTAGATGTTCAACTCACATCTGAACTTGACAAAATATCTTAGAACCTCACGACAAATGGACAATACTCCGCATGCTTAGCTTACAATGTGCAATTCCTATCACGCATCCCGATTCCGATCCTTGAAGAAGTCTGGACTATCAAAGCTGAAATGAAAGTGAAATTCTTCATCTGGACCAAAATAGACTTTGGACTGCAGACAGGTTACAGATCAGAGGATGGGAACATAAGGCCAATTGTTGTACTCTCTCCATGCCCTTATACGAGGCCACTATCAAAAATACATTTTGCATCAATACAAGGCCACCAACAGTAATCGAGGTAAAAATTAATGATGTTTCCTCGTACTAGCAAATTTTTAATACTTTCATGCATGTAGTCATAATGACACTCAGCCACTTCCTTCTCATTCATTCGTTGCATGCTTGTGGTGTATTAATGATCCCGGTTAATGAAAAGAAAAGTTGACTTGCAAATGTGTCATTAAATTTTATCTTGGTACCTGTAATATGAGTTTGTGGCCTTGTATAAGGGAATGGAGGAAGTACTTGCGATCAAACTTTGGAATCTGTTTCTCATATGTTCCCTCGATGCCCTTTTGCAAAGGAAAAATGGCAGCAAGTTGGCTCTCTATGCGCAGGTGCGGCTCAGGCGGCTCCCTGCTACCTCGGTCTCGGACAGTTGCAGAGCTAGGTAGAAACTGATTGGGGGGGGGGGGGGGGGGGGGGGAACGCTAAAACATGAGTCTGCAAAAATAAATCTCAAAAATCCAGGGGGGGGGGGGGGGGGGGCACAGCCCCCCAGACTTGTACATACATCCGCCACTGGCCTCGGAGTGGCGGCCCAAATGCCAATTACTTCATAAGAATAAAAAACGGGATTGATGAGTGCACTGCTGCTGCTTACATTGCTTGGGGAATTTGGAAAGAACGAAATACTACAAGATTTTTCAACAGCAAGCAAGCAACACCTCAGAGAATTCTCCTGCTTATCAGAGATGATATCAGCCTCAGTTTATTTCTGTATTCCCTAAGCTTTGGGCTTTCTTTCTTTATTCCTTCCTCCTTCCTCTGGCTCTGGCTAGTTCTTAGCCTTTGTACAACTTGCTTTCCAACTATAATGAAAATGCAGAGCTCCTGCAGTTCCGGTCAAAAGAAAAAGATTGAAAGGAGAATGGACAGAGCAACTTCTGTCTACTCCAGTTCAACCACAACTGCAATATAGGTGTATGGTCTACAAGCCACGTCTTGGTCTTGGCATTCATACCTTTCCTACACTCGAGCTGTGGCTAGAATTTGTCATGATTCGGACAGGCGACCATGCACAGCACAGTAGACATGTTGGAGTTGAAATTTCTATCAAAGACTGACTCAATAACACCAATAATATCCAAGACTGACTCAGGTCACACATCTAGCATTAAGGTCCCCCTTTGTTTGCCATATGTACATCATTTTAATCCAACCCCCAGAATGAATAGCCATTAATGCACGTACTCAGCAATCAGCAAAAGGAATCAAAAGGACAGTTTAGAAAAAAATCATCAGGATTTGTGATGCTGTTCCGGTCCCGACCACTCCCATTGTATGGTCTACAAGCGAAGCTAATCCACTTCATGGTCTTGTCATGCTGTATACATACTTTTCTTACGATTTAGACAGTCCCTGACTTGCAGTGCTGTGCGCCCGTACGGCAGGCACCGTAGGAAGAACCTTAAACCGTCCGTGAACCTCGCCCACGACATCCGTGAAGCACGGTCGACACTCCCTGACCACTCGTATTGTTTGGTCTACAAGCAAAGCTAATCCACGTCATGATTTTTTCATGCTGTACGCATACTTTTCTTATGATTTGGACCCGCCTCCTCACCTCCCCCGCGTCGTCCGCTCCGGACGACTCGGGGGCGAAACCCTAGCCGCCCCCAGGTTTCCCCCCGCCTCCCCTCCTCCTCCCCCGCCGCCGCCGGCAGCTGCCCGCGCGGCAGTAGGCGGCGGCGAGGCTTCCCAATGCACCCGCCTCGATGTGGAGGCGCCCCCTCCCCGCATCAGACGCCGCCTCCCGCCTCCTCACCTCCTGGTGGCCGCCGAACTGCCAGATCAGGCCGGCTCGGCCCTGGATCGGGGCTGGCTCCTCTCTGGCGGCTGGTGGGCCGGGGATCGCCGGATCCGCCCGGATCTGGCCGGCGCGGCCCTGCCTCGTCGCCCGGATTGGGCGCTCGTGGTGTGGTCTCCCTGGTGGCGGCGGTGTGGGTCGTTCTCCGT
This sequence comes from Triticum urartu, assembly GCF_056163025.1. Classification (NCBI taxonomy): domain Eukaryota; kingdom Viridiplantae; phylum Streptophyta; class Magnoliopsida; order Poales; family Poaceae; genus Triticum; species Triticum urartu. Next base: position 592,779,651 of record NC_141878.1, on the reverse strand, counting down.
GTTTTGACGGGATGTGCGCAGTGGGTGGATGCCGGGGCGGCGGCCTCGGACGGTGTGGACGGCGTGGCCTCTTGACGGACGACGGCCGTGGGAGCTGGTGGTCCGCGACTTCGGCTGTGCGGGCGGCGAGGTCTCGGTGGACGTCTACTACGGTGGGTCGGGGTGCCCCGTCAACCGACGTGCCTGCTTCGATGAAGTCTGACGCCTTCTCCGGCTGCGGGCGTTCCCCTGGCCAGGTCTTTGGCCGGATGGTTGGGACGGGGCGGGATCGGGGGAATCCCTTGGCCGTCGGCGGAGGCCACGACAATGGCGGCGCCTTGTGGGCGTCGGTTCCCTTCTTGGAGGCCTTGTCCAGGTCCTATCCCGTCTCTCACTGTGTTCTTCATTTGGGCGAAAGCTCTAGTTCCCCTTGCGGGCGACGGCGTCGTACCTTCGTCGCGCTCATTCTTGAAGGCGTCGCCTGGGGTTCCCGGAAGCACGGTGGGCGCTTCGTGGTGCGTGTGAGGTGTTTGGCGGCGGCAATGTGTGCGGCGATTTATCTATTCTACCGCTGATCTTCATCTTGTGGTAGCGCTCCATCTGCTTGGTGAGTTTCTATCGTAGGGGGTGGTCGTCATTTGGCGTCATGGTGGCGTTAATGGCGGAGGGCTTGTCAAGGTTGGCACCTCAATCATGATTCTTTGTACGGCTGACCCATGAAAAAATAACCAAGCTGCTACCAGACGCAACGCCCTGCAGTCCGTGTACATCTAGCAAATTCCAACCAAAAATTATTCTGGTCTTCACGTGTGTAGCTCCATGGCACTCAACCCAGATGCTGGCTAATTGCCTTGTCCAAGCACTTGCCAATTCCGATGGATGCACATATCCCTTGATGGATTTCTTTCACCGATTGATTTGCCTGCCTGTCCGTGTCAGTACTATGGAGACTCGGTCTCCCTTTTTTTTGTCTTCAAACAAATCTCCGGCAAGCTCATGAGTTCCTGCGTGGCGTGGGACAACATCATCGAGCCAGCTCCGCCGCACCTGTGCTCGGCCACGCACCACGACCGAGCCGGCTGCTCCACAGCCCGCTGGGCCTTTGCCTCGCGTGAACGCCCTGGGCCTTGCCTGGACCAGCTGCTCCCCGGCCGCTCGCACAAGTCTCACGCATCCCAACTCGCCGAGATCGTATCGATTTGACGCTTGCTTAGCTCAGTGCCGCCTGTACGCTCGCCCGATCGATCAACCGATCGACCGCCGCACGTCTCCTCTGTTGGCACTCGCACACGCGCCTGCTGGTTCCGATCTCAACCACGGACTCGGCGAGATCGCTCTCGATTGATCCAATAGATAGGTTCCTCTCCCACGCGTTGCACCGCCGCCTCTGATTACTTTTTCTCAATCTCGCCGAGAACCACGCCACAACCGGCTGCATCTCAGACTTGATATTTCCTCTAGATCAACAATCCACGGCCTCCGAACAACCTAACTCATGATACCATTTGTTAGAATAAATTCGAGGCAATACCGTTGATCATCCGAGGACCAAGCAATCACACGAGCACGACACCGAGATTTGTTAACGAGGTTCACCGATATGGCTACATCCCGGGCTTGACTACGGGCGCTCTTCCCCGTGACACCGTCACAATACCGCACACCGGCCACCCGGGCGCCGGCACACGCCGCCGGCTCCCCTTGCGCGCCTGTGCTATTATGTTGGCATAGGTTACATCGTGTGTCTAGCCCCGCTATATATGAGAGGCCTAGGATACAAGTGTCCTACTAGGACACTCCATATCCTATCTAAACACAATACAACTACAAGTCCAACTGTAACCTACGTTGTACACTATATTCGACACAACTCTAACAATCGGCGACATACCTCCTCTCAACCGTCTCCGAAGATTGAAGTACCTTTCCCTGAGAAACAACTCACTGCGAGGAATCATTCCAGATACTCTCACAAACTGCTCCAATCTAGTGTACCTAGACCTGTCCACAAATAGCTTCACCGGTGAGATACCACCTCTCAACCGTCTCCAAAGATTGGAGTACCTTCACTTGGCAGAAAACTCACTGCGAGGGATCATTCCAGATACTCTTACAAACTGCTCCAATCTGCTGTACCTAGGCCTGTCTAACAACTCACTAATAGGTGAAATTCCCCAAGATATAGGTCACCTATCCAATCTAGTGAGTTTAAATCTTTACAAAAATAATCTCACTGGAGAAATCCCACCAAGCCTAAAAAACATCAGTCAGCTTGAATATATCTATCTTGCCGATAATAAGCTCACCGGAACCATTCCTGATGAGTTGGGAAACACCCAAATCTTTCTGAAATAGGCCTTGATGCAAATTGGCTATCAGGTGAAATCCCAGAAACCCTGTACAAATACAATCATTCTTCTCTCCGATATTTAACCTTAAGTTCCAATATGCTTGGGAAAACACTGCCATCTAACTTTGGTGATACCCTCCTGAATCTTGGAGCCCTCGGATTGGAGGATAACAATTTTGAAGGTCATCTCCCAGCGTCACTAGGCAATATTTCGGGGCTAGAGTGGTTAGACTTGTCATTCAACAATTTCGTTGGTCAAGTTCAAAGTTCTTTTGGTAATCTTGGACTCTTACATCACCTACACCTTGAGCAAAACTATTTGTCGGGCTTCATCCCAAGAGAGCTGAGTGGCTTGCAACACCTCACCAATTTGTATCTGTCTGATAATAATCTAGAAGGCAGGGTACCATGAAACAGAGTCTTTGTTGGAAATATAAGCGGAGCAAGAGCCTTTATCAGTATTGGAGGCAACCGGTGGGGACTCCTTTGGAGGAACACCGGATCTGCACCCATGTCCTACTATGTACTCCCTCCGTTCCTAAATATAAGTCTTTGTAGGGATTTCACTATAGACTACATACGGAGCAAAATAAGTGAATCTACACTCTAAAATATGTCTATATACATCCGTATATAGATTATAGTGTAATCTCTAAAAAGACTTATATTTAGGAACGGAGGGAGTATTGGACAAAAGATACACATTATGTACTACCTGATCATATAGAGTATTCATTCTAATATTTGATTTCATGCCACACCATACTGTTAATCTAATTTATGCTCACCAGGATCTCAAGAGCAAACCTGTCACTCTTGTTTTGTTTTGTTTTGTTTTTTGGCCGTGTGTAATTCTCAGGATTTGGGCCTTCCCAACCTTCTCTTTGGCAATAAATGATTTGGTGAGATCTGGCTCTCAGTGCTCAGCAATCTGCAAAACAAATCAGGATACTTTCAGAAAAAAATCATAATCAGGATATGTCATGCTAGCCACTGGCCAGTTACCGATCGCTCCCATTGAACGGTCTACAAAAAATCTAGTCCACGTCTAGGTCTTGTCGTGCTGATTGTTCTAATATTGGAGTTAAGACAAAAACTTATAATGACTTGGACAGTCAAAGTAATCCAGCAAGCAAAGTACACAGTGTGGATAGTGTGGACACTGTAGACAGTATGATAACGACACCGGAAAGTTTTCTTCTGTGTTGATTTTGATCTCGGGAAGTTAGTGAGTGACGTCCTTGTTCTGTTTTGTGTGATCAGACTTAGCATCGTAACAACATGAATTTGTTTAAACAACCTCATTCAGCTTATTAATTACCACTATGGAGGTGATTGGTTCTGCAGGAGCAACGTAAAGGTAATGAAGTACCCCCGTTATTGTAAACGTAATGAAAGAAAATCGAGACATGTTTGTCTAGCCACTGTAACGTCAGGCAATTACAGAGAAGCCGTGTCACTCATGGGTCATGGCTTTCGTGAGCTCTGGTCAACATGATGAGGAGGCCAGACTGGTCTTGCTCGACGTGCTCAATGTCGTCTCCCTCGCGCTCAGGTCACTCAAGGGAAGGGAGGGCAGCGGTTGCAAGATAAAATGGGAGAAGGTTTGGTTTGTTTGGAAGGCCTCCAGCTCCGTTTTGAATACTGCTGCTGCTAAATCAACTCTGACATGAAACAGAGTTAAGACATAAAACAGACACTTCTTTTCTTCTTAGTTTCACTCACTAAGGCGTGGTCGCATTCGAATGATTCGGACAGGCCGGCATGCACAGAAGACAGATAAGTTGGCGTGCACTTCTTCAAAGTTCTGTTTGGTAAGTCGTCGTTCTTCAAGTTTGTTGAGTAAAATAAACCTTTTTTCCTGAATGCTTCCAAACCTGAATGCACTTTGTATTTATATAAAGGGCAAAAATCAAGAGGGTCTGGCAGAGCACGACGTCCATCGAAGACAACCGTCGTTTTGTCCAGTGTCAAAAGAGAACCTCTCTCTGTCCGATTCTGGCTAAGACGCACCCATGGAGCCCAACTGAAGGATGACTGGACTTGAAAGAGGTGGACTGACCTGAGGTCACTTCTCCTTTTTTCTCTGTGATATGAGAGTGGCCGGTTTTAAACTCGTGGAACCTCTGCAAGCTGAGCGTCTGTCGTTTCAACACAGACGACACAGCGCCCGGCAGCAACATCATGCAAGAAAGGCTGTCGTTCCGTGCGATCCGGCCAAGCAAAGGTGCCCTCCAGAGTCCTTACTAGTGAAGTGCTGCTAAACATTCGTCTTGTTCATCATAGCTAATATTTTTATTTCACATGGGTATTCAAGCTGAATTATATGATCATATTTAGAGAAATTATTGCTAGTATTATTCATGAGAGAAAGCTCACACAGCTGCCATGCCGTTCCATGCGATCCAGCCCAGCAAGTCGGCAGCATCCTCGATCTAATGCTACTGTCATTGCGCTGCTCATTTACTCCTCACACTTTGCAGGTCAGGGAGGCCTTCTTACATGTGCCAGTCAACCGGCGAGGCTCGCCCACATCCTTACGCTACTGTCGTTGCTGCTCGTTTCTTGTGGAGTCGGCACCATCCGCTACTCCTCCTCAACGACGACAGTCCATGACAACAGCACGGACATGATCCCGCTGCTAGATTTCAAGCGGGCCATCACCAACAACTCAAGGCAAGCCTTGAGATCATGGCACGTCGGTGTCCCCCTTTGCACATGGAACGGCGTCCTCTGCAGACGAAGCACCCAGGGCGAGTCATCGGGCTGAACCTTATGAACCTATCGTTGTCGGGCACGATTTCACCATCCCTCGGGAATCTAACATTCCTTAGGAGTCTGGAACTGTCAATGAATGGCTTCACCGGCGAGATACCTCCTTTCAACCGTCTCCAAAGATTGGAGTTCCTTGACTTGCGGTACAACTCACTGCAAGGGATCAATCCGGATACTCTTACAAACTGCTCTAGTCTACCGTACCTATCCCTGTCTAGCAACTTACTAATAGGAGAAGTTCGCAGTGGTATAGACCTCCTGTCCAATCTAGTGTGGTTAGATCTTTCCTTCAATAATCTGACCGGAGAAATCCCACCAAGCCTAAAAAACAGCAGTCAGCTTGAACACATCTGGCTTGCTGATAATAAGCTCACCGGAACCATTCCTGATGAGGTGGGAAAACTACCAAATCTTTCTGATTTATACCTTGCTGAAAATATGCTATCAGGTGGAATCCCAGAAACTCTGTACAAATACAATCAGTCTTCTCTCAAATATTTGTCCTTAGGTTCCAATATGCTTGGGAAAACACTGCCATCTAACTTTGGTGATACCCTCCTGGATCTTCAATATCTCACATTGGAGGATAACAATTTTGAAGGTCATCTCCCAGCATCACTAGGCAATATTTCTGGGCTAGAGTGGTTAGACTTGTCATTCAACAATTTCGTTGGTCAAGTTCCAAGTTCTTTTGGTAGTCTTGGCCTGTTAGAATACCTAAACCTTCAACAAAACAACTTGTCGGGCTTCATTCCAGGAGAGCTGGGTGGCTTGCAACACCTCACCAATTTGTATCTGTTGATAATAATCTGGGAGGTGGGGTACCATGAAACAGAGTCTTTGTTGGAAATAAGCGGGGCAAGAGCCTTTATTAGTATTGGAGGCAACCGGTGGGGACTCCTTTGGAGGAACACTGGATCTGCTCCCATGTCCTACTATCTCTCGGACAAAAGATACACATTAGCATGTACTACCTTGACAATTTGTATCTGTCTGATAATAATCTGCAAGGTGCAGATAGCGGCCATCCAGGCTCGCGAGATTCTTGATGGGAAGTTGGCGGAGGCTCGTCAGACCCTCCTCGCTCCCCCCATCCCCTCGGGCCCTCCTCTGGTGGCTACCACGTCTCAGCCCCGGAGGACGGCTGGCCGCCCCCCTGCGGTGGAGGCTGGGCCTCGGGGCCGCACCCGCTCTCGCACTGCCGCTCTCCGCGCCCAAAGCGCCCCCCGCGTCCTGGGGTCAAGCAGCCCCCCAATGGCTCCTTAATGCGTGCCCTATTCTAGAACATCCGCGGGTTTGGCCATGACGGCCGACGCCGCCAACTCATCGAGTACGTTCGCGATGAGCATATTGACATAGTGGCGATCCAGGAAACCATGCGCTCTGACTTCTCATTGCCGGAGCTTGACCGACTGAGCTCCCACCTCTTTGCATGGCACTGGCTCCCTTCTAGTGGGAACGCCGGCCATTCGGGTGGCATCCTTCTGGGTGTGAAGGATGCCACCTTCGAGGTGGGAAGTATGGACCGGGGCCAGTTCTTTGTTAGTATGGAGCTTTATGAACTGGCCCTGAACTTTAAATGGGAGGTTATCATCGTCTATGGCCCGGCTGACCACAGTAGATCCGCGTCCTTCCTTGATGAGCTTAATCGGAAGGTTTCGGCGGCCTCCCTGCCGGTGGTTGTCGGAGGCGATTTTAACCTCCTCCGATTCGCAGAAGACAAGAGCAATGATCATGTTAACTATGCACGTATGCAGATGTTTAACGACTGCATTGCCGATCTGGGTCTTCGCGAAATAGATAGGATCGGTGCCAGGTTCACCTGGACTAACCGGCAAGCCTCCCCGACCCAGTCCGTCTTGGACCGGGTCCTAGTCTCCCCGGAATGGGACCTTCGCTGTCCTCTGGCCTCTCTTCGGGCCATCACGCGGATTGGCTCCGACCACGTCCCTCTTCTCTTGTCCTCCTCCGACGAGCGTCCTCCGATCTCCCCTAGATTCCGGTTTGAGACATTCTGGCTGTCCCAAACTGGATTTGTGGAGGCTGTTGGGGCTCGATGGGTGGAGACTAGGTCTCTCCCTCACTCCCGCCCCCCCTCTGCTATTGACTCTTGGCAACTCTGTGCCAAGCGCGGTCGGCAGTTCATGAAGGGGTGGGGTGCCAATCTGGGCCGTGACCTCCGCGAGCGAAAAGAGGTCCTGCTGACCGCCATTTAGGCACTGGACCTCCGTGCGGACACGGTCGACCTCTCCCCTGACGAGTGGCTCTCTCGGTATGACCTGGAAGACCAACTCTCCATCATCTACACAGATGAGGAAGCTTACTGGCGCTTGCGGGGCTCCCAGAAATGGGTCCTGAAGGGCGATGCGAACACTGCCTACTTTCAGGCCATAGCTAACGGTCGCCGGAGACACAACACCATCCCCCTCCTCTGGGACGGTCCGTCCCTTCTGCAGTCCCCGAGCGACATTATGACTCATGTCGACGGATTCTATCGATCCCTTTTCTCTGCCTCTCCTAGGAGCGGCCTGTCTCTGGCCCTCGACTGCTGGTCCGGCCACCAGTGTGTTTCAGATGCGGAGAATGCCGCCCTCACGGCTCCATTCTCGGAGGATGAGGTATGGACGGCCATTAGAGGCATGAATCCCTCCTCGGCCCCGGGTCCGGACGGCCTTCCGGTGAAATTCTTCCAAACCTTCTGGAATGTGATTAAGCCAGAAATCATGGCCATTTTTGACGAGTTCTACGTTGGGACCATATCGACCTTGGTCGCCTCAACTATGGGATCATCTCGCTCATTCCCAAAGTACCGGGGGCCTCCAACATCCGCCAGTTCCGCCTGATCACGGTGATCAATGTGATCTTCCGGACTCTGGCTAAAGGGTACGCCAATAGGGTGACCCTGCTCGCGGACCTCATTACCCACCCCAACCAGTCCGCCTTCGTGAAAGGGCGGTATATCCTGGATGGGGTGCTAGTTCTTCATGAAGTTCTCCATGAGGTCCGGTCGAAACACCTTAAGGCAGTTTTCCTGAAAATTGATTTTCACAAGGCCTATGACACTGTTAGTTGGTCCTTCCTTCGGGAAGTTTTGCTCCGGAAGGGCTTCGATGATCGTTGGGTCACCCGGGTGATGCAGATGGTGTCCTGTGGTCGCACTGCTGTGAACATCAATGGAGAAATTGGGCCTTACTTCCCCACCCTTTGTGGAGTTAGACAAGGCGATCCTTTCTCTCCGTTCCTGTTCAACATGGTGGTGGATGCTCTTGCCGCCATCCTTGATAAGGCCAAAGCCGCTGGCCACATTCATGGGATCACCCCCCATCTGGCGGGCGGATCTGGGATCTCCATGCTCCAGTACGCCGACGACACCATCATCATGGTCAAGGGCTCGGACACGGACATCGCTAACCTCAAGTTCCTTCTTCTCTGCTTCCAACAAATGTCTGGCCTCAAGATCAACTTCGACAAGAGTGATGTGATGCTTATGGGCTACTCTCCGGCTGACGCCTTGGACATCGCCAACCGCCTCAATTGCCGCCTCAGCTCCTTTCCCACGACCTACTTGGGAACCCCCATCAGTGACTCTCGGCTCACTGTCGCGGACTTGCGCCCCACAGTGGCCAAGCTTCAAACACGCATGGAGCCGTGGCAAGGCCGGTGGCTGTCAAAGGCGGCTCGGACGATCCTCGTTAACTCCTCCCTCACTAGCCTCCTCCTGTTTCTTATGAGCTTCTATAGCCTCCATGAGACCCTTCACCATGAAATCGCCAAACTCCAATCTCGCTTCTTCTGGGCGGTTGACAACAATAAGCAGAAATATCACATGGTTAGCTGGCCGGACATCTGCAAGCCCCGTGAACAGGGAGGCCTCGGTATCATGTGCTCTAAACGCATGAACATCTCCCTCCTCACCGCTAGCTCTGGCGCATTTCGCAGGGCCACGGTGGTCTCTAGCTTGACATAATCCAGAAAAAGTACTTGCGCGGACAGCCCCTCGCCTTCTGTCAAAGATCCGGCGGATCCCAGTTTTGGCAATCGGTTGTCCAACTGCTTCCCGTCCTTCGCATCGGCACCTCCATCTCGGTTGGATCGGGTACAGCGACGCTGTTCTGGTTCGACCGGTGGGCGGGAGACTCCCCCTTTGCGGCCCGCTTCCCCGACCTCTTCTCCATTGCTGTCGCCCCCCTAATCTCTGTTGAGAGGGCCCTTATTGACTTAGGGCGCCTCGCCTTCCGGAGGCCATTTGGGCCTCCGGAAGCCGCCGCGTGGCTGGAGCTGCTCGATTGCATCGCTCTCCACGAACCGGAGTTGGATGCGGGCCCGGACGAGGTTCGGTGGCGTCTTGAGCCTTCGGGCCAATTCTCCACCAAGTCCCTCTACTCGGCCATTGCCCCCTCCTCCGTCCCTCCCCCCCTTCCGGAGGTTTGGTCCATCCGCTTGCCACTGAAAATTCGGATCTTTATGTGGCAATGGATCCGCGGTAGGATCCCGTCTGGGGTGGAGGTCCGCAAACGCAATGGCCCTGGTCCGGCCTTTGCCCCCTGTGCGGTACCCCCGAAGACTCGAATCACATCTTCTTCTCCTGTGTCTCAGCTCAATTCTTGTGGAGCTGCTTTAGGGAGACTGTGGGAGGCGACTGGTGCCACACCAACTTCCCCGACCTCTTTGCCGAACTCCAAAACTCCCCTTCCCCCTCTCGCCAAATTAGGTGGCTCGAGATTGGGGTTCTTGCATGGACCCTTTGGACGATTCGCAATAAGCTTGTGATCCAGCGTATTCCTCTTCGACGGGCTACTGACGCTCTCTTCAAACTGTCTGGTTACTTGCAGCTATGGCGGCCGCTTAGCCGCCCTCAGGACCGCGACATCATCACCGCCTTCATCGCCGACCTTCGCTCGATGGCCGTCCGTCTATCGCCGCCGCCCCCTCCGCCACCCCCGGAGCCGGATTAGACGCCTTGCCTTGGCCGCGTCCTTTTTTGTTTATTCTAGGCTTGTTGAGCTGTGCCCTCAGCAGAACCTTTGTACTCCTCGTTATGTGACTTGGGTGTGTGTGTGTGTTCCGAACTAGTCTGTGTATGTGTGCTCTTGGCGGTTTGCTTTATTTATAAAGCGGGGCGAAAGCCTTTTTCGGTAAACGGGCTATTTGTCGGAAATAACAGTCCCCCCTCACTTGGAGGCAACCGGTGGGGTGGGGACTTCTTTGGAGGTACCCATGATCGGCTGCTCTCATGTCCTACTATCTCTCTCGGAGAAAAGAAACACACTACGTACTACCTGATTATATTAGACTATACAATATTTGGTTTTCATACATGTCACTCATGTTGTTTGGCCTATTTTAGGCTCACCAAAAAGATGGCAAGAGCAAACCTATATCATTCTTGTTTTGTTTTGTTTGGCCGCGTGTAATTCTTGGGGTTGGGACTTTCCCAACCTTCTCTTTGGCAATAAATGATCCGGTGAGATCATGGCTCTCAGTGCTAAGCAATCAGCAAAACGTATCAAAAGGATAGTTTCAAAAAATACATCAGGATTTGTCATGCTGGCTTTTCTAATATTGGGGTTACTGACCACTCCCATTGTATGGTCTGCAAGCAAATTAAGCCAGTCCACGTCTTGGTCTTGTCATGCTGACTTTTCTAATAATGCTTGGTACATTGCTTTATAATATAAAGCGGGGGGAAACCCTTTTTCATAAACTTATCACGACTTGGACAGCCAAAGCTAACCAACAAGCAAAGCAAAGGGTCTTAAGATGGTTGTAACATGTGTTAATTATGTATAATCCACGCTTCAGGGAACCGTCAAGAGGTTGTTAATTGGAAACCGCCACCGGTTACTCGCGCTCCTTGTAGAACAGGTGCCTTTCCGAGACATCCCTGTATTTATATATAATAAAGATGATTATCGTCAACAAAGATTACATTGTTCTTCAGTCCACGTCCTGATTTTGTGATGCATGCATACTTTTCTTATAGTTTAGTAATGGCTGAAATCTGTAATGATTTAGACAGTCGGCCATGCCGAGCACGGTGGACAAGCATGTTGGTCGCCAGTAACTAGGATTTTGGAGGAAAACTTTTGGCTCACACCGTTTCATTCTCGCCTTTCAAGGTAAGGAATTTTCCTATCTGTGTGTTCATTGGTCATGGCAATGTTCTCCTTGCTGCTGGCCGAAACAAACAACAAATGGAACACAGAACAAAATCGGTAAGTTGAGCTGAGACTTGTCTGAAAACAGAGGGCATACCATAATACTCCATTTGCTGAAGCATGAAGCTTCTCAGCCAGTTGCAAGCGGTGAAAGCCATGTTAAAGCTATGGAGTAAGGATCAGGTTGCTTACTGTGTGTAGAGTAGCTAATCTAGTGGAAACTGAGCAGGAGATGCTTCAGCTACAAGTCTCACTTAGTAACCTAGTGACAACTGATAACTCTGAATTGCTCTGCTCCCTCTGCGTGAAATGGAAAGTGAACCTGTGGGGAAAGTGAACGATTAGGACCTCCAGCGTGACGGAGGCGTCGTTGTGGTGTGCGACACTCCCAGTCCACCCCCAAACACGCATGACGCTGCCGCGGCAGATCACCTGGAGAAGAAGAGGGGTTGTGGCGATGTGTGAAACTTTTCTGAGCATGAGCTTGTGTTGCTAATTTGCCACACTACCACTGACTCAACCACTGAAGTTTTATCATACTGATTTATTTATATAAGATAGTAGGAACAGTATTTGCGTGATTTGACTGTGCAAATGTTAGTGAAGAATAGATAGTTCTAAAGCAAGTTCACCTATCTGCAGTTCTGTTTGTTGAAACAAAGAAAAAATGCACATATGCAACTTTATTTCTACCATGGACACCTAGCTGTGTAACTTAGCATATCTTCAACTCTAGAACAGAATATATTAAAATGAGAAATGAGAGGAAAAAGAGCAACAATTCAGACACATGAATGAAAAAAGAGAAGTTTTTTCCACTACTCCTACATATGATTAATTACGAGGAGTGGGAGGCAATAAAAAGATAACAACTGTTGTTGCTTGGTTAGTGTTGCATAAATCTTAGTTAATTTTATGCTTAAAATTATCAAGCATTTCTTTTATTTACTAAAGAAACATCTTAGACAGTACCATTCATGTTCTTGATATTTTCGGTTGCCTCTATTGCTAGCTAGACTTCTTTCCTTGCCATAGCATTTAATTTTCGTCAGAAATGTATGAACACTTCCAACATTGGATTCATATATATCATCTCCTTAATACGCGGCTTGCTGGATTCTTCAGAGGGAGCAAAGACAGACACTGACCGGAGTGTGTCTAAAGACTGGAGACCTTGTTAAACAGATGATGTGGCAAGAATTTGTCATGATTGAAAGGAGAATGAACTACGTACAATATACGTGTATGGTCTAGAGACTACAAGCTACATCTTGGTCTTTGTCATGCATACTTTTCCTACACTCGAGGTGTGGCTAGAATTTGCCATGATTCAGACAGTACCATGTACAACACGGCAGCCAAATTGGAGCTAGAATTTCTATCCTGGATTCGCATAATGAGACCAACAATATCTGCACATTGTGAGTCAGGTCACACATCTAGCTTTAAGGTCCAGAGGTTTTTGAATGTTGGCAACTCTCCCTTTGTTTGCCACATGTACATCATTTTAAATCCAACCCCCAAAATGAATAGTCATTAATAGCAAAGGAATCGAAAAGACAGTTTAAAAAAAATCATGAAGATTTGTGATGCTGGCCCGGTATTGACCACTCGTATTGTTTGGTCTACAAGCAAAGCTAATCCACTTCATCATATGGATAGGAGTAGCGGCATATGTTGCCTAGTTGGTGGATTCAGGCTTATTGTTGTAACATTTTGTAAGGTCCTCGAGAATAATCAATAAAGTGGCCGTATGCATCTACCAGATGCAGAGGCCGGGGGTCATCCTCCTTTTCTAAAAAAAAAACGATTTGGACACTCCCTGACTTGCAGCGCTGCGCGCCCGTATGGGAGGCACCGTAGGAAGAACCTCAAACCGTCCCTGAACTTCGCCCACCACATCCGGGAAAGCACGGCAGTCACAAAGAAACCATCCGCATGCTGGACATATCTCTGTCCGATTCTGGCTGAAAAGTATATATACAGAAGAGCTGGACCTATCCTACTGGAGTATTTATTCAGGACTCGAACGGTCACTGACAAGTTTGACGGACTTGAGGTCTTCGCTCCGATGGCGGGCAGGCTTTTGATAAGGGCGTGAGAAAAATTGCAGAAAATTCAGACGCAAGTGTGTGGACGTGATGAGCATCCAGCGTTCTAACTCACCACCCGGCCGGCCGGCAGCAAAACCATGGAAGGAAGCAGGCCACCGTTCCGAGTAGGCAGCATCCTATCTTTTGCCTTTGCCCTCGGTTTTTTCATTGCTGCCAGCAAAGTCTTTCTTCACATCATTTCTGAAGTCGGCAGCATTCTCAATCTAATGCTACTGTCGTTGCTGATCATTTAATCTTGACGCTTTGCAGGTCAGGGAGGCCTTCTTACATGTGCCAGTCAACCGGCGAGGCTCGCCCCCATCCTTACCCTACTGTCGTTGCTTCTCGTTTCTTGTGGAGTTGGCAGCATCCGCTGCTCCTCCTCAACGACGACAATCCATGATAACAGCACGGACATGATGTCGCTACTGGATTTCAAGCGGGCCATCACCAACGACTCAAGGCAAGCCTTGAGGTCATGGCACGTTGGCGTCCCCCTTTGCAGATGGAACAGCGTCGTCTGCAGCGGCCCGAAGCACCCGGGGCGCGTCATCCAGCTGTACCTTATGAACCTATCGTTGTCGGGCACGATTTCACCGTCCCTCGGGAATCTAACATTCCTTAGGAGTCTGGACCTGTTCATGAATGGCTTCACCGGCGAGATACCTCCTTTCAACCGTCTCCAAAGATTTTGGAGGGCAAGATTTGGCTTTCCCTGTTTCACTCTCCTTTTTAAGATAAGAAATTTCCATATCTATGTGTTGATTGTTGAGGCACGTCATGGCAATTTTCTCCTTGCTGCTGGCGGAAACAAACAACACAGAACAAAATCGGTATGTTGAGCTAAGGATACATGCTTAGCTTAGATTTACTAGCAAAACGGTCCGTGTGTTGCAACTGACCACATTTTGTTGCATCACCAAGATACACTATCACTCTCATTTTCGTGAAATCATGCACAATTTTTTAAAGTTATGAACATTTTTTTTAAACTCTTCAACATATCTGAAATCATGAATATTTTCAAATTCGTGAACATTTTTACAGATTTTCAAACATTTTCTAAAATCATAAAAAAAATCATGAACATTTTATACTATTTGCAAACATTTTTAAAAACATTTTTATTGAATAGGCGAACATTTCTAGAATTGATGACCATTTCTTTTGGAAATTGGTGGAACAATTTTTAAAATTCACAAACATTTTTTTGATTTAACGAACATTTTTTGAAATGCATGATCTTTTTTGTATGCACGAACATTTTATGAATCATGGCATTGTTGATTTTCGTCAGATCATTTCCAGCAATGGTTTCTTGTCATCTCCATAATATGCGGCTTGCTAATTCTTGAGAGTGAGCAAAGACAGACATTGACCGGAATGTGTCTGTTGTAGTATTTGCTATCTTCAGGAAAAAGAGAAGTGCCAGGCTGGAGATCCTTGTTTTCAACAGATGATCATTGGCCCAAACGGCTGAGATTTTTGTTGCCCAGCCAGTATAATTTTACTGTATTGCATAGTGCACCTGTTTTACAATATGTCAATTTCTGGTTAAGCGACGGTTATTTTCTCACGTAGATACCATGAGAAATATCGGCCGCGCTACAGAGTCATGGGATCTCCGCGTCAAGAAGCCTGGAAAGACACTCCTGGCCAGTGTTGTGTCTCCACTTTCGATGGCCATGGCCGGCAGTTACTTCTGTGGCGATGGATGTTCCTTCGTCGCATCGGGTGGCAAGAACCAGATGTGCTCCCCAACTTCAAACTTTGCATCACTTTAAAGCATGTATTCTTCATATATTCCGTGCGTGTGCTGTGACTGTGTACTGAATGACTGTAGTGTTGGAGATAATTCATTTGGAAAGTCGTGTATACACCCAAACGGTTTTTGTACCAGCAGTATGTACTTTGGAAGTGTGATACTGATACCAGAAGCTAGGTTTTTATCACACACACTGGTGCAGTAAACAACCTTATTCAGTAAACAACTTGAATTTTTTGATTCAGAATCGCCTTCTCTAGATGCTGAGTGAAAGCAGAGCATCTCTCTGCTGAGCTGATCTGGGACTGATTCCCGAGGAGCGGATTCAAGGCGTTGGTGTTCGTTCGATCTATACACTTGGGAGCACCTGGTGGTTCTTCTTGATTCTGTCCATGTGCCATGTCAATGTCACCAGACAGGCCGAACCAAGAGCACTGTGCTGATCTTGGGGGTTGCTTTGCTGAAACAGAGACCCCTATATTTTTTGGGACGGAGGGAGTGTATGTACTTTTCTGTGGGGAGGCACAGATAAGATTTCTGGGGGAAACTGCAACATAAAATGGGAGAAGGTTTGTATGCCCAAGGATATGGGCGGCCTAGGCATCCTGGACATGGACAAATTCGTGCGTGCCTTGCAGCTTAGATGGCTTGGTTGGTTTGGAAGGACCCAAACAGAAAAAATGGAGATTTTAGTACCCAGGAACTGAGGCCAGTACAGGATAATAAGTAGGAGTAGTATAAAAGTAGTATAATCTTCAACTATTGAACTTGTTTCCAGGGGAAATCTTCAGCTATTTAATATCAAAACCACCATTCAAACTTTGTTTCCAGGGGAAACTCTGGATGAACTGCAACAGACATTTGGCTCTTCAGCATCATGCAAACCCACACTCTTAGAACTGACTGTCGGCAGCTTCATATGGAAGTTTGAATGTGTGAGTTTGCATTTTGAATACAGACTGAGTATTCAAAACGGAGCTGGAGGCCAGGCTTTCAGCTTCAAATGCACAAACCTGCAAAAGAAAACAGACTGAAAAATGTGACGGCAGCTTCATATGGAAGTAAAACAATGCTGAAAGTAGGCACTCCCTGTTTCACAAGCAAAAGCAGATTTTTTTTTTCAAAATGGAGGCAAAAGCTTTGCCTTATCATCTCATTAATTAAGAAGAGTTTTGAATTACATGACCGACCGTCCATGGACGGCCCAAACCGGTAGCCTATACTCTCGCGGAATAAGAGAACTCAAAGCTCGGCCCCTGCCAACCCCGAAAGCCTGGCCTCCAGCTTCATTTTGAATACTACTACTGCTAAATCAACTGTAACATGAAACAGAGTTAAGACATAAAACAGACACTTCTTTTTTTTTTCTTAGTTTCACTTTTGCTTTTTGGGCATCCTGTAACCCAAGGTTATCAGAATCGCGATTCTGTTATACGATTCTACGACTTTACGATCCAAGATTAGCCCTTTGATTCTACGATTTTAGTTCTTAGAATCTACGTTTCTACGATCCTGATAATGAAGATTCTATGATTTGCGATCCTACCACCGAAGCTCCGATCCGATTCAAAATCGCGATTCTGACGACCTTGCTGTAACCACACTAAGGCGTGGTCACACTCAAATGATTCGGACAGGCCGCCATGCACAGAAGCCAGATAAATTGGCGTGCACTTCTTCAAAGTTTTGTTTGGTAAGTCGTCGTTCTTGAAGTTTGTTGAGTACAATATAAACCTTCGCGCCTGTCCCCCGAGTCTACACGCGCCGGGACCCGCCTCATCCCGATCCTGTGCATGCTGCGTCCGGCTCCCCTGGATTGTCTGCGCCCGGCTCTTCTCCTCCTGCTGAGTCGCGCGCCGCAGACGATCCTCTTGACGTCGTTGTCTCCCCCTCGGGATCGCTGGGATCTGCTGCTTCGCTGGAGGCTGCACCTACGGGATCTTCTGTGCCAGCTCCCTCTGTTCTTCCGTGTACACGACTTCAAAGTGGTACACTACAACCTTTTAATTATAAAACAAAATATGGGCTGGTTGCTACTGTTCCTACAGGTGAACCCCGCACTATTCATGAGGCTCTTGCAGATCCCCAGTCGAAACAAGCCATGGATGATGAACTTTTTGCTCTCCAGACAAACCGTACCTGGCATCTTGTTCCTTCTCGTCCAGGTCTTAATGTGATTGACTGCAAATGGGTGTTTCGCATCAAGAAAAAGTCAGATGACACTATTGACCGCTATAAAGCACGCTTGGTTGCAAAAGGGTTTAAACAGAGGTATGGGCTTGATTATGAGGATACTTTTAGTCCGGTTGTTAAAGCTGCTACCATTCGCCTTGTTATCTCCATTGCTGTCTCCAGAGGCTGGACTCTTCGTCAGCTAGACGTAAAGAATGCGTTTCTTCATGGCGTTCTGGAAGAGGAAGTCTATATGAAACAACCTCCTGGGTTTGTAGATCCTCACAAGCCATCTCATATTTGTCGACTGGATAAATCTCTGTATGGACTCAAACAGGCTCCACGAGCATGGTATTCTCGCTTGAGTCTTAAGTTGCAGGCTCTTGGCTTTGTTCCATCCAAGTCTGACACTTCCTTGTTCATTTACAATCAGCATGCCACAGTTATCTTTGTTCTTGTCTATGTTGATGACATCATTGTCACAAGTTCCTCTCATGCCGCAGTCATGGCTCTTTTGAAGGATTTAAATTCTGATTTTGCTCTTAAAGATCTTGGTGATTTGCATTATTTTTCTTGGAATTGAGGTCAGGCCAAACAAAGAGGGTGGTCTCCATCTTTCTCAGGAAAAATATACCACCGATCTTTTGAGCAAGGCAGGGATGCAGAGTTGTAAACCATCACTGACACCTTTGTCCAGTTCAGAAAAACTTTCTCTTACAGAAGGTGTGCCCTTGAGTCCGGAGGATGGCACTAAGTATAGGAGTTTGGTGGGTGCACTTCAGTATCTCACACTCACCAGGCCTGATATTTCATTTGCAGTTAATAAAGTATGTCAATTTCTCCATGCACCTACCTCAGCTCACTGGACTGCTGCCAAACGTATACTAAGATATGTGAAACATACTTTGAATGTTGGACTAACATTTACCAAGCCATCATCTACTCTTGTCAGTGCATTCTCTGACTCTGACTGGGCAGGTTGCTTGGATGACAGGAGGTCCACAGGAGGCTTTGCTATTTTCTTTGGTCCTAACTTGATTTCTTGGTGTGCAAAGAAACAGGCAACTGTGTCACGTTCCAGCACTGAGGCAGAATGTAAGGCATTGGCAAATGCTACAGCAAAAATTATATGGGTTAAGGCTATGCTCAAGGAGCTTGGGATATGTCATACACAAACTCCATGTCTTTGGTGTGACAATATTGGAACAACATATCTTTCTGCTAACCCTGTTTTCCATGCAAGAACCAAGCACATTGAAATTGGTTATCACTTTGTCAGAGAAAGGGTTGCTAGCAAGGAACTGGAAATTTGGTTTGTTCCTTCCAGAGATCAAATTGCAGATGGCTTTACAAAGGCTTTGGCTACAAAACAGTTTGAGGAGTTCAAGCGTAATCTGAACTTGAGGCGTTCAGATTAAGGGAGGGTGTTAGCCAATATTGTTGCGCATCAAGGAGGTAGTTAGTTAGATAACTTATCTCTATATTCTATCTCTATCTCCTCCCCTTGTATATCTCTTCCGTATGGTTAGATTGTAACCACCGGATCCCTTGTACTCCAAGCCATATCAATACAAATACATGCGGGTCACCATGTTACGGTGATTGAGACGCTTAAACCATTCTTAACACCTTTTTCCTGAATGCTTCCGCACCTGAATGCACGTTGTATTTATATAAAGGGCTAAAAGCGAGAGGATCTGCCAGAGCACGACGTCCATCGAAGACAACCATCGTTTTGTCCAGTGTCAAAAGAGAACCTCTCCCTGTCTGATTCCGGCTGAGACGCACCCATCGAGCCCAACTGAAGGATGACTGGACTTGAAAGAGGTTGACTGACCTCAGGTCTCTTCTCCTTTTTTCTCTGTGATATGAGAGTATTACGTATTAAACTCGTGGAACTTCTGCAAGCTGAGCGTCTATCATTTCAACACAAACGACACAGCGCCCGGCAGCAACATCATGCAAGAAAGGCTGTCGTTCTGTGCGATCCGGCCAAGCAAAGGTGCCCTCCAGAGTCCTTACTAGTGAAGTGCTGCTAAACATTCATCTTGTTCATCATAGCTAATATTTTTATTTCACATGCGTTCACTTAAGGTGCCCTTCCATTCATCTTGTACCTCTAATTTTTTTCCCCGATTTGATCATATATATAGAACCTACTACTAGTATTTTTCATGAGAAAGCTGACACAGCTGCCGTGCCTGATAATTTTTTTTTTCAAAAAGAAGATATCCTGTCCTTTCCATGGGTCGATGCACACAACCAATCTTACAATGAACGTGCTGGTACTCACAATGTTTTGCTCTTCCCACTTTGTAGTTGACGGGGCCCTTACATGTGGCAGTCAAATGGCGAGGCTCACCACCATGCTTACGCTACTGCTTATTTCTTGTGGAGTCGGCAACATCCGCTGCTCCTCCTCGACTATGACAGTCCATGACAACAGCACGGACATGATCTCGTTGCTAGATTTCAAGCGGGCCATCACCACCGACTCCTGGGAAGCTTTGAGATCTTGGCACGTCAGTGTCCCCCTTTGCAGATGGAAGGGTGTCGTCTGCAGCGGCCCGAAGCACCCAGGGCGAGTCATGAAGCTGAACCTGGGCGACCTAGCATTGTCAGGCCCGATCTCACCATCCCTCGGGAATCTGACATTCCTTAGGTCACTGGACCTGTCCAGTAATGACTTCAGCGGCGAGATACCACATCTCAACCGTCTCCACAGATTAGAGGAACTTAACTTGGGAAACAACTCACTGCAAGGGATCATTCCAGACACTCTTACAAACTGCTCCAATCTGTGGCTCCTAAGGCTCTATGAAAACTTTCTAATGGGTGAAATTCCCCCGTGGTATAGGTCACCTATCCAATCTAGAGTATTTAGGTCTTCGGGAAAATAATCTCACCGGAGCAATCCCACCAAGCCTAACAAACATCAGTCAGCTTGTAGTCATCTTTCTTTTTGGTAATAAGCTCACAGGAACTATTCCTGATGAGTTGGGAAAACTCTCAAATCTTTCTCGACTGGGCCTTGCTGGAAACAGGCTATCAGGTGGAATCCCAGAAACCCTGTACAAATGCAATCAGTCTTCTCTCAAAATTTTAGACTTAAGTTCCAATATGCTTGGGCAAACACTGCCATCTAACTTCGGTGATACCCTCCTTAATCTCACATATCTCTATTTGGACGGTAACAATTTTGAAGGTCAAATCCCTGCATCATCAGGCAATATTTCAGGGCTAGAAAACTTAGACTTGTCCTCCAACAATTTCATTGGTCAAGTTCCATGTTCTTTTGGTAATCTTGGGATGCTACGGTACCTAAACCTTCAGCAAAACAATTTGTCGGGCCTCATCCCAATAGAGCTTGGCGGCTTAAAGCGGCTTACCCATTTGTCTCTGTCTGATAATAATCTGCAAGGTGGGATACCATGAAACAATTTTATTGGAAACAACAGTTCCATCTCACTTTGAGGCAACATGGACTTCTCTTGGAGGAACACTGGATCTGCTCCCATGCATGTCCTACCATCTCTCGGACAAAAGAAACACAGTACGCACTACTTGATTAGAGTATTACAATATATTTGCTTCCATGTCATTCGTATTTAATTGCTTGGTCTATTTTATGCTCACCAAGAGCATGTCAAGAGCAAACCTATCATTCTTGTTTTGTTTTGTATTTTGGCCATGTATATTTCTTGGGCTGGGATATTCCCAGCCTTCTCTTTGGCAATAAAAGATCTGGTGAGATCGTGGCTCTCAGTGCTCGGCAATCGGATTTTGGAGGGGTAGTATGGATATTCCGAGTTTGTGTTTCATTGGTGATAGTAGTCTTCTCCTTGCTGCTGGCTGGAAATAATAACGCATGGAAGGAACTTAGAACACAATCAGTAAGCACGTACATAGAGTTCAACGGTTTAGCTTAGAGTTATCTAAAATATGATACCGACTGACGAGTCAATGACAATATAGCTAAGCACAACAAACAAATTGGAAAGAGAAACATATCTTAAAACAGAGGACATACACGACTAGCCAAAGGACATAACTAAACTCCACCTCATAGCCTACTCTCGCGGTATAAGAGAACTCAAAGTTCGGCTCCTGCCAACCCCGAAAGCCTGGCCTCCAGCTCCATATTGAATACTACTACTGCTAGATCAACTCTGACATGAAACAGAGTTAAGACATAAAACAAACACTTCTTTTCTTCTTAGTTTCACTTTTCCTTTTTGGGCATCCTGTAACCACTAAGGCATGGTCGCACTCGAATGCTTTGGACAGGCCGCTGATAAATTGGCGTGCATTTCTTCAAAGTTTTGTTTGGTAAGTAGTCATTCTTCAAGTTTGTTGAGTAAAATAAACATTTTTCCAGCATGCTTCCGCACCTGAATGCACTTTGTGTTTATATAAAGGGCTAAAAGCGAGAGGATCTCCCAGAGCACGACATCCATCGAAGACAACCATCGTTTTGTCCAGTGTCAAAAGAGAACCTCTCCCTGTCAGATTCTGGCGGAGACGCACCCATGGAGCCCAACTGATGAACAATGACTGGAAAGAGGTTGACTGACCTGAGGTCTCCTCTCTTTTTTGCTCTATGATATAAGTGTAGTACGTATTAAACTCGTGGAACCTGTGCAGGCTGAGCGTCTATCATTTCAACACAAACGACACAGCGCCCGGCAGCAACATCATGCAAGAAAGGCTGTCGTTCCGTGCGATCCGGCCAAGCAAAGGTGCCCTCCAGAGTCCTTACTACTGCTAAACATTCATCTTGTTCATCAGAGTTAATATTTTTACTTCACGTGGGTTCTACGTACCTCTAATATTTCCCCGGATTTGATCATATATATAGAACCTAGTACTAGTATTTTTCATGACAGAAAGCTCACACAGCTGCCGCGCGACTCATAATTTGTTTTGTTCAGAAAGAAGATATCCCGGCCTTTCCATGCGTCGATGCACACAATAAATCTTACAATGAATGTGCTGGTACTCACAATGTTTTGTTCCTCCCACTTTGTAGTTGACGGGGCCCTTACATGTGGCAGTCAAATGGCGAGACTCACCACCATGCTTATGCTACTGCCGTTGCTGCTCGTTTCTTATGGAGTCGGCACCATCCGTTGCTCCTCCTCAACGACAACAGTCCATGACAACAGCACGGACATGATGTCACTGCTAGATTTCAAGCGGTCCATCACCACTGACTCGAAGCAAGCCTTGAGATCTTGGCACGTCGACGCCCCCCTTTGCAGATGGTACGGCGTCCTCTGCAGCGACCCAAAGCACCCAGGGCCAGTCACCGAGCTGAATCTTGACTTGCTATCATTGTCGGGCACGATTTCACCGTCCCTCGGGAATCTAACGTTCCTTAGGAGTCTGGACCTGTCCTTAAATGGCTTCACCGGTGAGATACCTCCTTTCAACTGTCTCCAAAGATTGGAGTACCTTTCCTTGTGGGACAACTCACTGCGAGGGATCATTCCGGACACTCTTACAAACTGCTCCAATCTACAGGACCTTTTCCTGTTTAACAACTTACTAATAGGAGAAGTTCCCAGCGGTATAGACCTCCTATCCAAGCTAGTTGCGTTAAATCTTGCCTTGAATAATCTGACCGGAACAATCCCACCAAGCCTAAAAAACATCAGTAATCTTGAAGAGATCTCATTTATTGGTAATAAGCTCACCGGAACCATTCCTGATGAGTTGGGAAAACTCCCAAATCTTACTGAGTTAGCCCTTGCTGAAAATAGGCTATCGGGTAGAATCCCGGAAACCCTGTACAAATACAATCAGTCTTCTCTCCAATATTTATCCTTAGGTTCCAATATGCTTGGGAAAACACTGCCATCTAACTTTGGAGATACCCTCCTGAATCTCGAAGAACTCCTATTGGAGGATAACAATTTTGAAGGTCATCTCCCAGCGTCACTAGGCAATATTTCAGGTCTAGTGGGGTTAGACTTGTCGTTCAACAATTTCGTTGGTCAAGTTCCAACTTCTTTTGGTAATCTTGGGCTGTTAAAACAATTAAGCCTTCAGCAGAACAATTTGTTGGGCTTCATCCCAAGAGAGCTTGGTGGCTTGCAACACCTCACCAATCTGTATCTGTCTGATAATAATCTGGAAGGTGGGGTACCATGAAACAGAGTCTTTGTTGGAAATAAGCACGGCAAGAGCCTTTATCAGTATTGGAGGCAACCTGTGGGGACTCCTTTGGAGGAACACTTGATCTGCTAGCTCCCATGTCCTACTATCTCTCGGACAAAAGAAACACAATACGTACTACCTGATCATATATATAGAGTATTCATTCTAATATTTGGTTACATTCCACCCATACTGTTGATATATTTTATTCTCACCAGGATGTCAAGAGCAAACCTGTCATTCTTGTTTTGTTTTGTTTTGTTTTTTGGCCGTGTGTAATTCTCGGGGTTGGGATCTTCCCAACCTTCTCTTTGGGACCAATCGTGGCTCTCAGTGCTCAGCAATCTGCAAAACAGATCAAAAGGATAGTTTGAGCATAAAATCATCAGGATTTGTCATGCTAACCACTGGCATGTTACCGACCGTCCCATTGAATGGTCTACAAGAAAAGCTAGTTCACGTCTAGGTCTTGTCATGCTGACTGTTCTAATACTGGAGTTATCGAAAAAAAAGAAGCTTATAACAACTTGGACAGTCAAAGCAGACAAAAGTACAGGCAGTGTGGAGAGTGTTAGGATTAACTTAACTTGCATACGCTTTAGGGAACCGTAATGTGGTTGCTAATTGTAAATCCCAAACAGGCGTCTTGGTCACATTGTCACCCATAAAGATTACACTATCCCAGTCATTAGTCTCAAGTTACCCTGCTTACAAAAAAGAGAGAACCAGCACATTCCAAGTCCATGTCATGGTCTTGCAATGGTTGCATATTTTTCTTCTAGTTAAGTTATGGATGATATTTACAATGATTTTAAGAATCGACGAAATCAGTAAGCACATTATCTGTAATTCGGATTTTGAGGGGTAGTATGCATATTCTGAGTTTGCGTTTCATTGGTGATAGCAGTTTTCTCCTTGCTGCTGTTTTTTTTTAAACGCGGTCTCTTAGGACATGATTCATTAAAAAAGATAGAAGAGAGTTGCCCGGTTAATTAACGGAAAACCGGGCGAAACGATTACAACAGACGACCAACAGAGCACCATCAACACACGCCGACCCCAAGGCCGTGCACTAGGCGAGCTGCCAGCTCCGTCACCTGAGCAACCCGAAGCCGACACTCTACAACCATAACCAAAGCTGCCGCTCCGGCATCCGTGCCGCCGCTCCGGCATCCGTGCTGACCCTGAGGCCGCGCACCAGGCGAGCCGACTGCTCTGCCGCCCAAGCGACCAGAGCCGACACCCAACAACCATCCCCGGAGCCGCTGCTCCGACATACGGAAACCCCACACGCTGACCCCGAGGCCACGCACCAAGCCGCCAGCTTCGGTCACCCGAGCCACCGAAGCCGACACCCAACAAGCATATCCGGAGCCGCCCCTCCGACATCCACGCCGACCCCAAGGCCGCGTACCAGGCTGGTCGACAACACAATAATAGCGCATGGAAGGAACATAGAACAAAATCAATAAGCACGTACATAGAGTTCAACCAAGAATCCGTGGTTTAGCTTAAGAGTTATCTTAAAGATGATGAAGAC